>NC_142160.1:21185454-21503409 GCF_024610735.1 Ursus americanus | reverse complement strand
TCAGGTGCACATTCAGATATGACACAGATTTCAGAATTCTTATATGTCGAATCTAAAATAACCATGATTATTATGTTAAGGGCTCTAATGGAAAAGGTAGACAACATACAAAAACAGATGAGGAATGTAAGCAGAAGAGGGAAATTCTAGGAAAGAATCAAAAAGAAATGTTAGAAACCTAAAGCACTCTGACAAATGAAGAATGCCTTTGATTGACTCATCTGTAGGTTGCATATGGTCAAGGAAAGAATAAATGAGTTTGCATAAATGTCACTAGAAAGTTTCCAAACTGAAATACAAAGAGAAAAAGAATTTTTTAATGCTAAAATCTGTGTTATCCAAGAACTGTGTTTCAAAATGTGTAACATATATGTAATTGGAATACCAGAAGGAGAAGAAAGAACAGAAACAAATGGTTTAAGTAATAATGGCCAAGATTTTCCAAAATTAATGACAGATTAACCACACATTGTGGAAGTTCAGAGTACACCAAGCAGGAAACTAAAAAGTCTATACCTGGACACACCACATTCAAACTGTAGGAAAACAAATGATAAAATTTTGAAAGAATCCAGAGGAAAATAAAAACCATACCTCTAGAGGAAAAAAATGTGAGAATTATGACCTATTATCATAAAGCATGCAAGTAAGACATTGCAGTGAAATACTTAGAGTTAAAAGAAAAAAATACCAATCCAAAATTTTATTTCTAGTGAAATTATCCTGCAAAAGTGAAATACAAATAAAAACTCAGACAAATAAAAACAGGGAATTCATCAGCAACAGACCTCCCTGCAATAAATGTTAAAAGAAGTTCTTTGGGGAGAAGGAAAATAACTCCCAATCTACATAAAGGAAAGGAAGAGAAGGAATGAATGAAGATAAAATAAAACTTTCATTCATCTTATTCTCAATTGACCTATAATAATAATGATAATGTGTTGGGTGATTATAGTATATGAATAAGTGAAATGAATGGCATCAATGTTACATGGAACAGGAGGAATTGGACACTCCTGCCTAACTATGAAGTGGTATAGCATTATATGACAGTGGACTTAGAGTAGTTTTAAATGTATATTACACACTCTATAACAACCACTAAAATATTTTTAAGAAAGAATAATTGGGGGCGCCTGGGTGGCACAGTGGTTAAGCATCTGCCTTCGGCTCAGGGCGTGATCCCGGCGTTATGGGATCGAGCCCCACATCAGACTCTTCTGCTATGAGCCTGCTTCTTCCTCTCCCACTCCCCCTGTTTGTGTTCCCTCTCTCGCTGGCTGTCTCTATCGCTGTCGAATAAATAAATAAAATCTTTAAAAAAAAAAAAGAAAGAATAATTGATATGCTAACAAAAGTGAGAAAATTGAATTATATATAATGCTTGTTTAAAACCAGAAAAAGCAGAAAAAGAGGGGAAGGATAGGTATAATGAATTGTAAACAGTACAGACCAGGTAGAGATATTAATCCAACTATATTTAAAAATCACTAAATGGAAGTAGTCTAAATTCAATTAAAAGAGAAGACTGTCAGAGTGCATAAAAAAAAACAAGACCCTATTATATGTTGTCTATAAAATACCCACTTTATGTATAAAGATATAGGTAGATTAAAAGCAAAAGGACAGAGAAAAATATGCCATGCTAACACTAACCAAAAGAAAACAGGAGTAACTGTATTATTTTGGACAAAGCAGACTTCACAACAAGGAAAATTATCAGGGGTAAAGAGGAGCATTGCATAATGACAAAGAGGTCAATTCTCCAAGAAGACACAACATTCCTTACCATGTACACATGTAACAACATAGTGTCAAAGTATGTAAGGAAAAACTGGAAGAATTGCAAAAAAAAATGGAGGAATCCACTGTTATTGTTGATTTCAACAGCCCTCTATCAGAAATGGGCAGATTCAGTAGGCAGAAAAACAGTAAAGATATAGTTGACCCAAGCAACAACATCAATCAAATTAATCTAACTGACATTTATAGAATACCTCATCCAGCCACAGAATACACATTCTTCTCAAGCTCACATGGAACATTCACTAAGATGGACCTCATTCAGGGCCACAAAACACACCTTAACAAATATAAAACAGAAATCACACAAAGTATGATGTTCAGACTATAGTAGAATTAAACTAGAAATCAACTACAGAAAGATAGCTGGAAATCCCAAAATGTTTAGATTAGATTAAATAACACACTACTAATACACAGGTCAAGGAAGAAGACTCAAGAAAAAAAAATATTTTAAACCAAATGGAAATTAAAATACAATTAAAGGGGTGGAGGGGGGACACTGGGTGGCTCAGGTGGTTAAGTGTCTGCCTTTGGCTGAAATCGTGATCCCAGAGTCCTGGGATTGAGCCCCATGTCGGGCTCTCTGCTTGGTGGGGAGCCTGCTTCTCCCTCTTTCTCTGCTGCTCCCCCTGCTTGTGCTCTCTCTCCCTCTCTCTCTCTCTCTGTCAAATAAATACACAAATAATCTTAAAAAATACATAAATAAAATACAACTTAAGGGGCACCTAGGTGGCTCAATTGGTTAACCATCTGGCTCTTGGTCTCAGCTCAGGTCTTAATCTCAGGGTCATGAGTTCAAGCCCTGTGTTGGGTTCTGCACTGAGCATAGAGACTACTTTAAAATAAAATAAAATAAAATAAAATAAAATAAAATAAAATAAAATAAAATAAAATAAAATAAAATAAAATAAAGTAGAATCTTAAAATTTGTAAGATTCAGCAAAAGCATTATTTGGAAGTTGATGGCTTTGAGTTCATCTATTTGAAAAGAAAGATTCAATATCTCTGGGAGACTCTACTTTACTTACCTGATTGACATCTCTCTGTTTGCAAAATGTTGGTAAACACGGTTTCTTCTTTAGGTAGCACAGCACCAGAAGAAGGAGCCCCACCCCACACAGGAAGGCAAGGATGGGAAGACCTAGCAAGTTTAATTGGAGTTCCACCATGGTGCAGACAAAGATGACTCACAACACTGGAAATGCACTGCTGCCTGAGGCAGCTGGGCATTGAGAATACATGTTCTAGACTAGAGTTCCAGGCCCATCACAGAGCTGTAGTACAGACACCAAAGGTTCTTGAGTGTGGGGGAGGGGACAACACAGGACAGAGAAACTCACATGCAACCCTTCCCCCACTATCCAGCCCAGCAGATGTGTCCATCCTTCCATGACCTGTTAGATGCCTCCAACCTACCTTCCTACTCCACCCAGTCACCATATCATGTATTTACCTTAGTGAAATTTCCTTGTTCCACCTGTTACCCTGATATTACCTGAGACCCTTTTTACCAAGTGGTGATCTCACTTTGGACCTCACCTCATCGCTGAAGGTTTGCTATACCCAGGGATTTACATCCCCAAGCTCTACTCTGCTTTCAGCTGCAGCTCTCCCTTATGCCTTTTTACCTGTATGAAACCAGAAATAGACTCAGCAGCAGCCCCATCCCCCATATCTCCACAAAAGAATCCAAGTTCACCAAAGAGCATGAGAAAGCAGAATAGCCTGTACCAAAGAACCGAAAGCATGACAAAGAGGGAGACAAGGGCATGACACGCCCAGGACTTGTGGCAAACAACTTAAAAAATTTTAGTAACTCTTTTATTTCCCCAAATCCCTCTTAGGCTAGCATGCCCTATAGTTTCTCTTCCACACATATAGTATCTCACCCTGCTGCTCCCTTGTTCTTCTGTCAAATCCCCTTTCTCCCCCCCAACATTTTTAAAGATTTCTTTATTTTACAGAGCAACTGTGCTGGATCACAGCTCACAGGACCAAACTCATCTTGATTTAGGAAGTGGGCTCCTCTAGCATAATGTCTAATGAGCACAATTATATTTAGCAGTACCGTTTGGGGTGTTCTTAATGACACCTATGCTTACTTCCATGAAAAGTATTTTTCCCACATACCTTCTAACTTTTCACCAAGATACCCACTGTCATCTCTATCCATTTTAAACAATAATGTCATTTTTGTTGAGGGTTTATATGTATTTATTTCATCTCCTCATGCTAACTAGTCATTTAATAGTTGGAACCCTTACGGCTTCATTATTTCGATTATAAACTATTGAAATTAAGCCCTGTACCATTCCCTTACTCGACTCGCCTGCATTCCCTCTCTGATGAATCAGTCTTGGCCCTAGACACCCAGTCCTTCCCCTCTATATGAGGAGGGTTTACCAGTAATTACAGCTCCTTTCTTTACCTCTCTTCTCGTGCATCCACAGCTTCACCATTGTCTCTGCCCACCCTACCTCACATACCCTCCCTTGACTGCAGGTTTGTCTGTTAAGAAAAATCCCTCCACATATCTTTGCATCTCTGGAATTGTTTTTAAATAGGAAGTGTGGTCTTGACTGTCTCTAAGTCCCCTGTTCTCACAACTATAAAAACATCCTTTAAAGCCTGAGCAAGATAAGCTCCACCCCAAAAAATTTCCAGGTGAGAAGGGGTTTTAAATATGACACATCAAATTTATTTTTCATAAATGGCCTTGTTCTAAAAAAGGCTGAGAAACTGATCCAGATTAATGGAAACTAAAGATACACAACAACTAGATTTAGTATGTGATCCTAAACCTCCTTTAAACACACACACACACACACACACACACACACACAAAGGACATTACTTGATAAATTGACAAAAATGGATTATGAGTGGGAGATTAGTTAAAAGTTTTATGTCAATATGAAATTTAATGAAGGAGATGACTGTTCTGTAATATTCTTAAAAAATACACAATGAAATATTCAGGGAGAAAGTACATGATGCATGAAATGTATTCTCATATATTCAAGAATGTATGCATAATTTTCATATGCATATATATGTGTTCCTATGTAGAGAGAAGGGGAAGGAGGATGAAAATAAGTCAAAATCTTAATAGGTAAATCTGGATAAAGGGTATATGCTTTTACCATGTATGCAACTTTTCCACAAATTTATTTTCAAATACATATTTGAAAAATGAATTTAACCCAACCTTTGAGATTTCTGGGTTTGATTCCAGTAGCTGCTGCCTCCACCATACCCAGACCCCATATGTGTGCAACGCCAACTTTAAAACACTTGTCTCAGGTTCTTTCCCACGCAAGAAACCTGGGATCCTCTCTGCACATTTGAAGCATGCTAACATTTCAACAAGATTTTACAAAATACTGGCAGTGAGCACCCCCACTCAAAAAAAAATTTAGAAATTATATGCAATATAAAACAAACAAAAAAGAACAAAAATTCAACTTATTAACACAGAACCCCTAACTTCTTTTTTCTCTAGTGCCACCAGGTTGCTTGTCTCCTGCATATTGCAGTGTGAATTGATTTGCCAGCACTTTGTTTGCTCTGCTAGTCAGTTTCCCCTCCTCCCCCCAGCTCTAAGATGAATCTACTTTCTGTCTCTAGATTTCCCTGTTCTGTACACTTCATATGAATAGATCATGTGTGGTCATTAGTGGACTGGCTTCTTTCATTTAACATAAAGTTTTCAAGGTTCATCCATGTTGTGATGGATTGGTCTTTATTCCAAAAATATATGTCATATGGATAGGTCATATTTTATTTACCTATTTCTCAGTTGATGGATGTTTGCATTGTTTCCATCTTTTGACCTTATGAATAAGATAGCTATGAACATTTGTTTACGAGTTTTTGTGTAGGCCTAAGTTTGCATTTCTCGTGAGTATATACCTTGAAGTGGAACTGCTGGGTCATATGATAACTACGTTTAACATTTTGAGCAACTGCCAGACTGTTTTCCAAAATAGCTGCACCATTTTTCATTCCCACCAACATTGTGTGGGGTTCCACGTTCCCACCAACACTTGTATTCTCTTTTTGATTTTAGCCATCCTTGTGGGTGTGAAGTGCTAGCAAATACTGGTTTTGATTTGCATTTCCCTGATGGCTAATGATGTTGAGCATTTTTTCATCTAATCTTTTACTTTTAATGGCATTTTGGGAAAGAGGGGAGTGTTTGATCTACTGTGTTTAACTTGAAAACACAATAGTTCATTTGAAAAGTGACAGGACAAATTTTTCTTCTAAATATTTGAAAACACATAGAGCAGTGTCAAGTCTTTATCAACATAAACAGTGTTCTCCTTCTATACTTTTTGCTTGTTACAGTTACTATGTGATTAAGGGACAGTGAAATTGTGCCCTGAATTTGCTCTGTAAGACTACTTCTTGTGTGGAGTTGAGGAATTCACTCAAATGGCTCCTCAGGGTTGACTGGAAGGCAGAGCAGAACTGATTGCCAAAGCCTCTAAAGGTCAGTGCTTTTTCATTACCAATGCTGCATAACCTGTTGTGAATAAGTATGTTCCACAAGTGATAAATATCAAAGAAATGTGAGAGCTTTGACATGGGCACATAGCATATGCCTCAGAGATGGATGGCAAGATGTTTAAATGGGCTTTTGCACTTTAATCATAGTGTAAAAGATGGGATGTATCACACGTGCCAAATGATAATAGTGCAAGTTGGGGGAGAGATATGAGGGAAGTTATATTGTTCTACCTGCTATTGTACATGTTAAACATTTCTGTAGTAACAAGCATTAAAAAAACAAACAAAAAAAGGTGTTGGGTGCCTCAGAAGGACAGGAAAAGGGGCAGAAAGAGACCTGGAAAGGGTAGATCAGTCCATTTAGTCTAGAATTTAACTATCTCTCAATAAAGACATTTTAGAAAGTATATTTCCTTTGAGATTGGGAAGGAAACCTCTGTCCATAAAACAGGAAGAAGAAAAAGAGGAATGGGAAAATGTTTGGAAGGTTTTTGTTTTGTTCTGCTTTGCTTTATGAAAAGCTCCCATGTCATGGCTTTCTTGCTCTTCTGTGAACTGTGACCCAGCACATCTCCTGGGAAGTGAAGATGGCCTAAGTTTGAGGAAAGTGAAGGAAGTTTCAAATAGATCTGAGGGGCGCCTGGGTGGTTCAGTCCGTTAAGTGTCTGCCTTCAGCTCAGGTCATGATCCTGGTGTCCGGGGATTGAGACCCACGTCTGGCTCCCAGCTTGGCAGGGACCCTGCTTCTCCCTCTCCCTCTTCCCCTTCCACTCCCCCTGCTTGTGCTTGTGCTCTCTCAAATATTTTTTAAAATAAAATATAAAATAAAATAGATCTGAATAACACTGAGCAGAGAATGTACTAAGGAAATAGTGACCTAACTCCATTTATTTTGTTCACGTTAGTAAGTCTGGGATAAGTATTTGTGGAATGAATGAATGATTTCCAGGTTGTGCTGGGGCCGAATTTCTTGTGGCGTCAGTAGATTCAATTGTAAGTAGACTCAGTTGTGATAAGTGAGATTTAATCCAACAGTAATCAGTTACTTACAGAAAGGGATTTCTAGAAAAGGCAGAGAGACAAGATTTTGCCAGACTGGAAGAACTGAAGGGGATTGGATGGGGCCCACTTTTACTGTAGCCTTTTATTTTTCTAATTGAAGAATCATTGATGCAATATGACAGTTTCGGGTATACAACTCTATACTATACTATGCTGTGCTAACCACAACTACAGCTACCACCTGTCACCAGATAACACTATTACAGTACCATGGACTCTATTTCCGATGCCGTACTGGAGCTCTTTAAATGTTGGTTACCTGATAAACCATCAGTTCTACCTTGGGGAATGAGGAAAAAAGACAAGGCCTTGGTGGATAGGCAAGAAGGGGAAAATGAATGACTTGGAGTTGAAAAATGAGGCAAAAGGACAGAATGTCAGACTATAGTATTCCTGATGGCAGTAGTATTCCTGGTAATAAGCTCTACAGGGTGGTGATAACTGCACTGGATTGGCCATAAAGGACCCTAAAATGAGATTATGTAGGAACTGGCAGGCTGGGTTATTGACTGGTTTATCCACATAGATGTTAAAGCCTCCAGTCAGTACCTCCTCACCTCTTCAGGTTCCCTGCCCTGGGCCCATCCCACCTATTATCCCTCTCAAGGCCTCCACAGCATTCTTTCTGTGACCCTAACGTTCAGGTACTGAAGGGTCAATGATAACCCTGGACAAGAAGATACAAGTGTGGTGGTGAAAGAGGTCGTGGACATCTGCTTTTTTGTTTTAGCACTGAACAGTCATGAGTCTGTCCAGAAGACTACCTCAGGTGCTCTCTAGGACACTCATCCCATTTTTGAGTTCTAGTCTCAAGTGGAGTTGCCTTCCCTCCAGAACCTTATTGTAAGTGTGGGTATGTGTGCAGTCTTGGTCAAAAAAAAAAAAAAAAAGAAAAAGAAAAAAAGAAAAGCATTCCACGGAGTTCCATGGTAAGTCCGCAAATATGTGTACCCTGGTATACAGTCTAGAACTGACCTCTGGTTCATAAGTTGCATGTCTTCTGGGGAAGATCTACCATGGCTCCACTAAGGCCATGGATATCAAAGACGGCACCTCCATCCTATCCATACTAAAGGCAATATCTTATACATTGCCATCAAGCATGGATGGAAGGCAGGCACCAAGATCACCTTCCCCCAAAGGGGATGCCATGCGGACAGCCTCCCCTTTTTGGTATAAGGCATCAGTAGGCTGTGCCATGATCCAATCTGCCTCAAACTAGTGGTACCTGGATCAGACTGAGGAAGGAGGGGAGCTGGACAGGGTCATGATAAGGGGATGATTAGACATAGACAAACCTTTGTTCCACCAGGAAGGTCACTTTTACCTATTCATTTCTTCAAAGGTTCTTACCCTGGAAGGTGGTAGCTACCTGGTCAACAAACCTACCTAAAGCTAAATGGTGCTTTTGTTCTGCAAAAAACATCATCAGTCAGGCAGCCTGAAGAAACGCCCAGGAAAGGGAAGCACTTCCGGTGGGAAACCTCAATGTCAAGTTTAATGTGACTCACATGACAGATTCTTAAGCAACATCTATGCTGTTCTTCACCCCTACCCCAGCCAGCCCAAGATCAACTGGGATGACAGCCCCCAAACACTCCCATTCAGAGTTCACCCACCTGTGGGATCCTCTGATCACTGACTTTTTTTTTTTTTTAAAGATTTTATTTTTATTTATTTGACAGAGATAGAGACAGCCAGCGAGAGAGGGAACACAAGCAGGGGGAGTGGGAGAGGAAGAAGCAGGCTCATAGCGGAGGAGCCCGATGTGGGGCTCGAGCCCACAATGCCGGGATCACGCCCTGAGCCGAAGGCAGACGCTTAACCGCTGTGCCACCCAGGCACCCCTGATCACTGACTTCTAAATAATGATTAAGCTACCTTATTAAGCTACCGTATTAAGCTACTGTAAACACAATAACAGTAAAGAAAAAACAGTGGCTTAATCATTATTTTCTGAAAACTATACCTGATCTTCCTCCTCAGATATAGAAGACTTGCTCTAAAGGGTACAAAACATTCCATGAGGAGTAAGCTGTGAGCTACTATACATTTTCAGTAAGGGGCAGGAGAGAGATTTCATCTCTGAAGTGGCCCGCCAAAGCCCCCAAAAGCCCATGATATCTATTTCTCAAGAGCTCAGGAGATTGGTCACCTTTTAGAAGCCAAAGGAAGCAATCAGTAACAGCTGAACTGAGTTGCCCTAAACCCATGCCCCCAGTACAGTACACAGAACAGACATTACTATTAGAGAAACATTTATTGGAGAGAATCAATATTCTTCACAAGGGATTATTTTGGAGTGGGAAATATCCCCTCCTGGAAATTCTGGAGAAGGGTTTTCTGTCTAAATAGTTGAGACAGCTCTCTGAACGCAGTGCCTTCAGCAGTGGTAAGAGTGACCCGAGGCCCCTGGCCAGCCTGATGCCTGCAGGTGGTGTTTGGGTGGGGCGCAGGCTCCCTGTGGGCCATGGATAGGGGGTACTTCTGATGCAGTAGCTGGTCCTTAAATGCCACAGCTTTCTGGGGCATATACTGGTCTCTGATCTGTCTGATGCTTCCAGTATGGCCTTGGCCAGCACAGACAACTTCTTGGTGGCAGGACTTGGTATTTGTCCCCCTATATGAGGGAGCCCTGTAGTTGAGGGGATACCCCTGGACAGGCTGTGCCTGGGCCCACACTTGTGCTTTCTGCTGAGTTTTCCCAAACTTGACTGGGGAGGGAATGGGCTGTCGAGGGCAGGTGCTATCTATTGCATGCCGACACCTCATTTTCTCCTCTAGGAACTTTCCAACGTCTGGCGTAATTTTCTGAGCTTTGGTCGTCCCAGTAAAGGCAGTTCGACCTTTAAGTAGGCCTCTGCTTTCCACAGATGATAGGGGGCTTCCCTTTTCCTGGAAGTTTTCTTGCTTTTTGCATTTTATCCCAGGATTAAGCCATTGCAAAAAATGCTTCATTTTTTTTCTGAAAAGGCTTTCAGAAGGAGGCTGACCCATCTGTGATAGGGTCTGGGAAGGCTTGCTTTCCAGCTTTTCCTTCAATACCACATCCCGAGCTGGGAACCTCTTCTTCAGTGCCACATCCTCAGTAGGGTGGAAACTGTTTCTTCTAAGTTGGGATGTCCCCAATCCTGCATCCCCTCCACCAAGCTCTTTTGCCTTGGAGGCCCGAGGGCTCATGGTCATTACAGCTGGTGGGAGATTGTTCTGGCACTTCCTTAAGACATGCCTAGGGACCCAGGGCTCCTGCTGTTGTTCCCTGTTAATTCCTGTGTCCTCTGAATGGACATGGAGCACTTGGGAAGCTCCCATGTCCCCAGTGGAGACACCCTGGGCATGAGTCAGTGAGGCCTTATAAGTCAAAGTATCTGCAGCAGGGGGCAAGCCAGTGCATTGGGCTTGTGCCTGGCTATGCTTTCTGTTCTCCAGTTTCAGCTTTAACTCATGCAACAGTTGTTCTTTAAGGGTTGATGATTTAGGATCTTGGGGAATTGATATGTTTGGTGGGGGGGGGTTAATGGGGACAGTAGTTTTGACTTTATTCTCATTCACCTTTACAATTTGGGAGCTTCCTGGCTTGCTGGTTGTCAAGATATTAAACTGTGACTGGTGAGCATCAAGTTCCTTGGCCCTGAATATCTCCCTGGACACTGTGGGCACAACAGCAGGTTCTAGATTCTTCATCTTTTTGCCTTGTTGCATTCCTCCTCTACCGCTGGAATTTGCACTCTTATCCTTTGGCTCCTGTCTGGCCCCAGCTTGCCTTGCAGGCAGCTTTGGGGGCCATCTGTTGCCTACGGTGTCATGTTTGACAGGTGTACAAGTCTGTCTGCCATCCTTAATTTTCTGAACATCCTCTGCAAACTCTTGGTTAATATCAGAGGGTGATTGCCTCGGAATTCTCTGTTCTTCCCTGCCCACAGTTGAGGTGGCAGGGAGAGGACGATCCAGGATGGGGGCTGAATTCGCTGTTGCTTCCTTGTCTCCATGGAGATATTTAGAGCTTCCTCTAAGGGAGTTGAAGCTCCCAGGTTTAGAATTTACCTCAGAAATCAGGTTGGTTGAGGAGGAAAAGCTAGAACAGGATGTGGCCTCTATCGATTTAAAGAGCTCTATGGATTCAAGGACCCTGGGGGGAAGTCCCCATGTCATCCTCTTACGAAACCTTTCAATATGGGCTTCCAGCATCTGTTGTGCACTAGATTCAACAAAGGGAAGCTCCTGGAAGGTATTCAGGGAGTAGTCCTCAACCACTGATGGTGACAAACTTTTCTGTTTTACTTCAGTGTGGGATTTCTCAGAAAGAAGCAATGCCTGCTTCATCCTATGCCATGAATTATGCACAGTCCCAGGGAGCCGACCCTCACTGATTTCTTCTAACTTTTTGCTCAGATGTTTTTTCAGAGCATTTTCAAGTTGTCTCTGACCTGCAGTCTCCACAGACACTGTTAAGTTTTTGTCATTGTTGTCCTTCTCCAGGCCATTGTTGTCCTTGTCCAGGTCATTGTTGTCCTTCTCCGGGTCATTTTTGTCCTTCTGGTCATCGTCCTTCTCCAGGTCATCATCCTCTAGCTGAAGGATGTCTGAGGCCCCCTCATAGATGCTTTCAGATGTGCTCAATTTACTCTGACTCTTAGAGATCCATGTGCGTCCACGATAGTGCTGTGACTCAGGTATCTCTGAAAAAATACTTGGATGCGTCATCAGTGATAGAGACTCATAGATCCTGCGGGGCATGCCCCACCGGTGTTGGATGAGCCTCTTTCGAAGGTGACGCTCTAGTTTTGTCCGAAGCTCATCACTGAGAGGAAACTGACCAGGAGGGATACAGATTGCAACATGGGCCTGGGAGGCCCTACGGTTAAGAGAAGGGTTAGGAGCTGAAGGACAAAAGTCCTCCTGGGATCTTTGGACAACAGTGGGTAAACCCCACATACTTTCCTGTTCCTTCTGCAACACATTCCATTCCAGATGTTCCATTTCAGTTGACATGAGAGACTCTGATTCATTCTGAGGTCTGTGATAACACACTCCACAGATCTTAATCTGGGGTAGAGGACAAGATGGCAGGATTGGGAGTGGGGATTGAAGGTGGGCCTGGGGCTGGACCTGAGGGATAGGTGGGGGCTGGGATTGGGGCTGGGTTTGAGTCAGGAGTTGAGGCTGGTTCTCAGGCAAGGATAGAGGAAGAGGATGGGGAACTACTGGGGATTCCTGCTCTGTGGAGGCATTTGAGATTCTGTTGAAAATAAAGATGGAGGAACAATCATCTGAAACATGGGCGGCAGAGAACAAGGACTCACTATGAAGAGTTGGGAGACCCCAGAAGAGCTGGATAGGGGTTTGCTGTAAATGGCCCTCCTCCAAAGTTGTAGGATATGGGGGCTGCTGATGCATATGCAGCTCCTTTGATTGGTCTTTGCTGCTCCTGAAAGGAAGGGAGGCTGCCAAGTCATGTTTATCAGCAGTTGTTTGTTTTGGAAAAGAACCCTTTTTCATTTCCTGCCACATCAGGACGTCACTCCTCTTTTGGACTTGTTTCTCTAGAAGTGCCAGGCCATCAGGGCTGAGAAGTGAGAGGTTACCAGTCTCTACAAAGTTGGCTGCAGGGTCTCCCCTGGAAGAAGCCTCTGAAGAATGGAGGGCCAGAAACTCTTGATGGAAATCACATGGAGCCAAGGTTGAAGGGAAGAAGCCTTTGGCATGAGTTTGCCACCCAGGGAAGTCTAAAATTGACAATCTGGAGTGGTCGGTGCCTGTGATTTTTGGGACAGAAGTAGACAACCCACTAGGGCTATCTGGAGATGAGCTCTCTGAAACAGGCTTTGTTGAGATGGAAATTGATTTAGATTTAGTCACAGTTAAACTGCAGTCTGGTGGTGGTGAAGCAGACACGGTTGGTGGTGCATGATGACAAGCAACGGTCTCAGTGTGATTCACTGGCTGGGACAAGTCCGGTAAGGGGTTGATATCTTGGGAAAGGGTAGGGTCCAGAGAGAAGATGGTATTTAGAGACAAAGTGGCCTCTGTTTGGACAACAGGATCCGCTGTCTGAGCATCTAATGGTGGGAGAGGAGGAAAGGCAAGGGGCTGGGGTGGGAAATGGTCCACAGGGGATTTGGAATCCAAGCAAGTAAGAGGCTCTGGTGGCAAAGAATCACCCGGTGGTGAGGGTGGAAAAAAGTTAGCCACGGGGATCACTGGGTTAGGTGAGAAGTTGGAGGCAGGTGGTGGGGAAAGCTCAGGCAGAGAAGTTGATATTAGGTCTCCTGGAGGGACTGCTGAGGAGTCAGGGGAGAGAGTGAACGATGAGGAAGTCACAGGAGCTGTTGTAGCCAAGGGAGGAGCATCTCGCAGGGCCTCCGGGAACAGCAGCCGATTGATCTCAGCAGTTGTACTGTTACATACCTCACAGGAGGAGTCTGGACATAACAGTTGACGAAAGTGGATGGTATCATGATGCCGGCCTAGGGGGCTGCAGGAGACAGGAGGTACAAAGCTATAGCCAGGAGTGGAACAAGGGGAGGAAGACATGCTGGCCTGGCAAGGGAGGGGCCGCCTGAAGCCTGCTGCCCCTTCACAATGCCCCACCATTATGACTTCACAAGGTACTCAGTAGCCTTCACCCCAGTTCCTGTTCCTATGGCTACCCCCTCCCATGACTATGGCAGGCTGCATTGAATCCCTACAAATGCATAAAATGTGCTCTAAGAGGGATCAGGATAGAAGGAGAAAGACTGGTCACCACCTTAAAACAGAGATCAGCTTCCGGGTTTCCTCCACTTCTCTCTGGTAGCATCTGTAGTCTAGGAAACCAGGAGAATGTGTTATATGTAGTGAAAATAGAAACAGGTGTTAATGCAAGAGTCCCCTTATGGAACATACATGAGATATTAGACTCCGAAAGCCCCAATAATCAACAGATGAGGTCAAATGGTCAACGATGTGAACCTGATTAGTATTCTTGCTTCATGTATAAAGTACTTTCATGTAAATTATCTCATGTGATTCTCAGACCACCTCTGTGAAGCACAGAGGTCAGTGGTTACCTCAGGGAAGAATCCCTGATATTATGATGTCACAAGTCTTTCACAAAGTCAGGAGACAGAAGTTCTGACTCTTGACATCTCACATGGCCATCTATTGGGCAACACCCATTGCCCAGGCCCAACACTGCTTCATGCTCAGGGATGGGCAAAGCAGGGAATCTGAGAAGGGTTTTACGCTCTGCCTTTCCATGAGCCTCTCCTCTGAGGCCTCTGTTTTCTAAGAGGGGGACTGTATCTAGTAGCTGGCATCCTCAGAGATCAAGGCCCTGGGCCCTCATGGAAAGGACAAGAAGGGTCACCCTTGGAGAGCTCAGGTGAAATAGGCAGAACCTTACCTTTCAGAGTCCCACCTTTCCTCCTCCTCTTGGCTCTGCCCTGACGCTGGAACAAAAACAAATGATGGGTTGAGATTAATCTCACTCTTCTCTCAGAAATGGAAACATTCTTTATCCAAGAATAGGAGAACTTTAATTAATAGAACTTTGTGTTCCTTGCTTTTATCAATTTTTAAGGTTATAAAATGTCAATATTTATTTTGAAAAACTCAAAGGAGGATTTTTTTCTGTGAAGTCCACACGATATTCTCAGTCAGAAGTCCTTTGTTCAATGAGGACATAGAAATTGAACCCTGATGGTCACATCTGTGCTCCGTCAGGTAGGAACCTGTATCTTACGACATACCTCAGACCCCAGTGTCTTCTCAGAGACTCAACACAGTTCTCCTGATCAGCCCCACACAAAAGAAGGCTTGAGTGATGCCCTGACATGATCAAGTCCTGGAAAACTTCATTCTCTTACAGATTCCCTACTCGCTAAATAACCCAATCCAGGACTACAAAATACCTGTGTTTGGGATTTTACTGAAGACCCACCACCATACCCAGATAAGACTGAGTTTCAAGTAGAAACCTTAGTCCGTCCTTAATCCTTATCCCTGCCAGACCATTTCTTCTAGAGGAGCAAATGTCTCTTAAGATTTCCATTTTAGGTGTTTCTCTGACCCTACCAAACTCATTTTAAAATTTGGGATTAGGGGTGCCTGGGTTGCTCAGTTGGTTAAGCGTCTGCCTTCAGCTCAGGTCATGATTCCAGGGTTTTGGGATCCAACCCCACATTAGATTCCCTACTTAGCTCTCCCTCTGCCCCTCTCCCCTACTTGTGCTCTCTTGCTTTCTCTTAAGTAAAATATTTTAAATAAATTAATAAAATTTGGGATTAGAAATGGAAACCATAGTACTCTGTGTTGAGGGCTCCCCCAGGATTCCTTACCTTTTGGGTGGGTTTGGTTTTCCAAGTTGGAAATGGAATTCCCATCAGGTAGCACAGGAAGAGGAGGAGCAATCCCAACCCACACAGGAAGGTGAAGTTGGGGTCAATCTTCAAGCATGTCGAGTCAAAGCTCAGACATGGTTCAGTAAGAGTATTCAGAAATGAGAGAACATTCAAGTCTTTGAACTCCATTGTCTGAATCGCAAAGCTGCTCGTAGGCAACTGAGCTCTTAGCGCTGAGATGCTGAATATATACCCTCCCCAGGCTTACATCACAGAGTACTGAAGAGTCACAAAGGATTTCTGAGTGGCAGGGGTAACAATTGAAGAGGGTGTGTCCACAGCCCCTCTCCCATCCACTAGCCCAGAAGACCCCCTCCACCACTCCCGGGTCCTTCAGGTCTCTCTGTCCTGCTCTGCCATCCTATTTCCCTACACCTTTCTGTCATATCATATATGCTTACCTTAATGAAATGTTCTGCTTGTTCCACCTATAACCCGTATATTACCTGGGTCCCCCTTTACTGTCTGGAGACCTTGACTTGGGTCTTACCAATTCCCCTGTCTTGAAAGTCTGCAAAAGTACCTGGAATTTTTGCTTATACCCTGACATTTACACTCAGGATCACATATGTCCTCAAATCCATCTTTCCTATAGAATGTATTTGCTTGGGGCACCTGGGTGGCTCAGTTGGTTAACTGCCTTCAGCTCAGGTCATGATCCCAGGGTCCTGGTATTGAGCCCCACATTGGGCTCCTCAGGGAGCCTGCTTCTCCCTTCCCCTCTGCCTGCAGCTCCCCTGCTTGTGCTCTCTATCAAATAAAGTCTTACCAAAAAAAAAAAAAAAAAAAAAAAGTTTTTGCCTTTAGATGAGCCCAGATATAGACCTTAAAGTTCTTTCACACTTTGGTTTTGTTCATGTTGCATAGCACATTTTAGTTTTTGTTTTATTCAGCTGTTAGTATCTTCAGAGAGGCTGACTCAATTAAAATCAATAATGCATTATTCAATATTCCCAAAACTAAAATCAGTATAAAATAAATGTAAATAATTAAACCTTCAAACGGTCTTGGGGGTAAGTCTGTAGGACTTACTTTCCTGAAGTTAGTGAAGCTAAACTGCATAAAAGGTTTGGGGACATGCCACACACACACACACTCTTTGAAAAAACAATCCAGTATTTTTCAAATTGAAGAATTAAAGTGTTTTCTCCTTTTATTTCAATCTTTCATAAGATCTTGACCCTAGTTTTTACTCTACCTAAAATATAGATCGTCTGTGTTCTGTACATTAATTCCCTAATAGGTATACAAATCCTTTCTCAGTGAGTTGTGGCGCTGTAACAGAAATACCATAGACTGGGTGGTTTAAACAACACATATTTTTCATAGTTCTGGAGGATGGGAAGTCCAAGATCAAAGCACAGGAAAATATGTGTCTGTTGAGAACTACTTCCTGGTTCACAAGCAGGTACATCTCCCTACAACCTTATGTGGCAGAAAGAGTGGGTGAGAAGTTTCTGGGGTCTCTTTTCTAAGGGTACTAATCTCATTTCTGAGGGCCCCACCGTCATGAGCTAATCACCTCCCAAAGCCTCCATCTCCTAATACCATCACATTGGGATTAGGGTTTCAACATATGAATTTGGGGAGGAACAGAAACATACAGTTCATAAACTCCACAAAGGCAAAGATAGGTATCAGTATGCTAAGCTATTGATCCCCTCAGTCCTCTGGTGGCAAGGTGAGACCCAGGAGTGTCACAGCCTTATTGCAGAATGCAGTCTTTGGTTTTTTTTTGCAATGAAATGATAGTTTATTAAGAAACTCATTGTAGGGGCGCCTGGGTGGCACAGCGGTTAAGCGTCTGCCTTCGGCTCAGGGCGTGATCCTGGCGATCTGGGATCGAGCCCCACATCAGGCTCTTCCCCTATGAGCCTGCTTCTTCCTCTCCCACTCCCCCTGCTTGTGTTCCCTCTCTCGCTGGCTGTCTCTATCTCTGTCGAATAAATAAATAAAATCTTAAAAAAAAAAAAAACTCATTGTAGTATAAATATTTTATTACACTAAATTATATGTGTGATGTACATATACAGACATTTATAAATCATAAATCTACTTATTTTTCACCTTGTGAACACATATGTATAATTGTTACTCAGCTTATGGTACTTATATCATAATTATAATTGTTATAATTGTTACTCAGACAGCTTTGTAATAGAGGTTCAAGTCCTAAATTGTGATGCCACCAGCTTTGTTTTTTTTCAACATTCCTCTGGCTATTAGGGGCCTTTTCTAGTTCCATACAAATTTCAGGATTATTTGTTCTAGCTCTGTGAAAAATGTTAATGGTGTTTTGATAGATATTTCATTGAATGTATAGATTGCATAGACATTTTAACATTTATTTCATAGAATGTCTAGGTTGCATAGACATTTTAACAATATTTGTTCTTCCAATCCATGAGCACGGAATGTTTTTCCATTTCTTTGTGTCTTCTTCAATTTCTTTCATGAGTATTCTATAGTTTTCTGAATACAGATCCTTTGCCTATTTGGTTAGATTTATTCCTAGGTATCTTATGTTTTTTGGTGCAATTGTAAATGGGATTACATTAATTACATCCTTAATTTCTCTTTCTTCTGCCTCGTTGGTGTATAGAAATACAATGATTTCTCTATACTGATTTTATATCCTGACACTTTCCTGGTTTCCTGTATGAGTTCTAGCAGTTTTGGGGTGGAGTCTTTTGGGTTTTTCATGTAAAGTATCATGTCATCTTCAAAGAGTGAGATTTTGACTTCTTCTTTGCAGATTCAGATGCCTTTATTTCTTTTTGTTGTCTGATTGCTGAGGCTAGGAGTTCTAATACTATGGAACAGCAGTAGTGATAGTGGAAATCCCTGCCATGTTCCTGACCTTAGGGGAAAAGCTCTTAGTTTTTCCCCATTGAGAATGATAGCCTGGCTTTTATGATATTGAGGTATGTACCCTCTATCCCTACACTGTGAAGAGTTTTAATCAACAAAAGATGTTGTACCTTGTCAAATGCTTTTTCTGCATCTATTGAGAGGATCATATGGTTCTTGTCCTTTCTTTTATTAAAAATATAGTGTATCACATTGATGTGTGGATGTTGAACCACCCTTGCAGCCCAGGAATAAATCCCACTTGGTCGTGGTGAATAATCCTTTTAATGTACTGTTGGATCCTGTTGGCTAGTATTTCGGTGAGGATTTTTGCATCCATTTTCATCAGGGATTTTGTCTGTAATTCTCCTTTTTGGTGGAGTTTTTATGTGGTTTTGGGATCAAGGTAATGCTGGCCTCATAGAAAGAGTTTAGAAGTTTTCCTTCCATTTCTGTATTTTGAATCAGCTTCAGAAGAGTAGGTATTAATTCGTCTTAAGTGTTTGGTAGAGTTCCCTTCAGAAGCCATCCAGCCCTGCGCTGTTTGTTGGGAGATTTTTTATTATTACTTCAATTTCCTTGCTGGTTATGGGTCTGTTTAGGTTTTCTATTTCTTCCTGGTTCAGTTTTAGTAGTTTATACATCTCTAGGAATGCATCCATTTCTTCCAGATTGTCTAATTTTTAGGCGTATAGTTGCTCATAATATGTTCTTGTAATTAGTTGTATTTCTTTGGTGTTGGTTGTGATCCCTCCTCTTTCATTCATGATTTTATTTATTTAGGTTCCTTCTCCTCTCTTTTTGATAAGCCTGGCCAGGAGTTTATCAATCTTATTAATTCTTTCAAAGAACCAGCTCCTAGTTTCATTGATCTGTTCTATTGTTCTTTTGGTTTCTATTTCATTGATTTCTGCTCTGACCTTTATTATTTCTCTTCTCCTGCTGGGTTTAGGCCTTATTTGCTGTTCTCCCATTCCTTTAGGTGTAAGGTTAGGTTGTATATTTGAAGCCTTTCTTGTTTCTTGAGAAAGGCTTGTATTGCTATATGCTTCCCTCTTAGGACCACCTTTGCTGCATCCCAAAGGTTTTGAACAGTTGTGTTTTCACTTTCATTTGTTTCCATGAATTTGTTTAGCTCTTCTTTAATTTCATGGTTGACCCATTCATTCTTTAATAGGATGCTCTTTAGCCTCCATGTGTTTGAGTTCTTTCCAAATTTCCTCTTGTGATTGAGTTCCAGTTTCAAAGGATTGTGGTCTAAAAATATGCAGGGAATGACCCCAAACTTTTGGTACCGGTTGATACCTGATTTTGTGACCTAGGATGTGATCTATTTTGGAGCATGTTCCATGTGCACTCAAGAAAATGTGTATTCTGTAGCTTTGGGAGGGAATGTTCTGAATATTTCTGTGACATCCATCTGATCCAGAGTGTCATTTAAAGCCCTTATTTCCTTGTTGATCTTTTGCTAGATGATCTGTCCATTTCAGTGAGGGGGGGTGTTAAAGTCTCCTACTACTGGTGTATTATTGTCAGTGTGTTTCTTTGATTTTGTTATTAATTGGCTCATATAATTGGCTCCTCCCATTTTGGGGTATATTTACAAATGCTGTATCTTCTTGTTGGACAGACCCTTTAAGTATGATATAGTGTCCTTCTTCATCTCTTATTATAGTCTTTGGTTTAAAATCTAATTTGTCTGATATAAAGATTGACACCCCAGCTTTCTTTTGATATCCATTAGCATGCTAAATGGTTTCCACCCCCTCACTTTAAATCTGGAGGTGTCTTTGGGTCTATAACAAGGCTCTTGCAGATAGCATATTGATGGGTCTTGCCTTTTTTACCCAATCTGACTGTGTCTTTTGATTGGGGCATTTAGCCCATTTACATTCAGGGTAACTATTGAGAGAGATGAATTTAGTGCCATTGTATTGCCTGTAAGGTGACTGTTACTGTATATGGTCTCTGTTCCTTTCTGGTCTATGTTACTTTTGGGCTCTCTCTTTGCTTAGAGGACCGACCCCTTTCAATATTTTTTGTAGGGTTGGCTTGGTGATTGCAAATTCTTTTGGTTTCTATTTGTCCTGGAAGCTTTTTATCTGTCCTTCTGTTTTCAATGACAGTCTAGGTGGATAAAGTATTCTTGGGTGCATATTTTTCTCCTTTAGTACCCTGAATATATCATGCCAGTCCTTTCTGGCCGGCCAGGTGTCTGTGGATAAGTGTGCTGCCAATCTAATGTTTCTACTGTTGTAGGTTATAGACCTCTTGTCCTGAGCTGATTTCAGGATTTTCTCTGTCTCTGAGAAATAGTAGTAAATAGTAAAACTATTAGATGTCGGGGTGTTGACCTATTTTTATTGATTTGGAGGGGGCGGGTTCTCTGTGCCTCTTGGACTTGGATGCCTGTTTCCTTCCCCAGGTTAGGGACGTTCTCTGCTATAATTTGCTCCAATATACCTTCTGCCCCTCTCTCTCTTTCCTCTTCTTCTGGGATCCCAATTATTTTTATATTGTTTAATATTGTTTCACTTTATGTTATCACTTATCTCCCGAATTCTCCCTTCATGATCCAGTACTTGTTTATCTCTTTTTCTTAGCTTCTTTATTCTCTATTATTTTGTCTTCTATATCACTAATTCTCTCTTCTGCCTCATTTATCCTAGCAATTAGAACCTCCATTTTTTATTGCATCTCATTAATATTCTTTTTTATTTCAACTTGGTTAGATTTTAGTTTTTATTTCTCCAGAAAGGGATTTTCTAGTGTCTCCTATGCTTTTTTCAAGCCCACCTAGTATCTTTATCATCCTTATTCTGAACTCTGTCCTGACATCTTAACATCTTACTTATGTCCATATTGATCAGGTGCCTGGCAATAAGTACTGCCTCTTGTTCTCTTTTTTGAGGCGAGTTTTTCCATCTTGTCATTCTGTCCAGCAAAGAACAGATGAATGAGAGAACAAAATACTAAAATGGCAACAACAACCACAGGGAAATACATACTAAACAAATCAGAAGAGACCCAACACCTGGGTAAAACAAAAAAGAAAAAAGAAAAGACAAAAAGAGAAAAAAGAAAAAAAAAGAAGAATGTGATCAGTTGGGTGAATAGACAAGAGCCATACACTAGATTTTGGGTATATTTTGGTCTGTTAGGAGAAACTGCATCCCAAAATTTTAAAGAAAGAAAACTTATACAAAAAATAAGGTTAAATACAATGAAGGGATAGAATATGAGTATAAAAATGAAAATTAAAAATGATTTTAAAAAAGGAATTGATGAGAAGTTGGTTGAAAAAGGAAATAATTCAATTAAAAAAGAAAAAAGAAATAAAGAAAAAAAAATTTTAAATAAAGTTGAAAGACTAAAGAATCTTGGGGGAAAAAGCCATGAATTCTATGTGCTGTGCTCCCCTAGAGCTGGGGTTTTGCAGTTCTTATTCATTGGTAAACTTGGTCTTGGCTGGATGTTCTTGCTGATCTTCCAGCAGAGGGGCCTGTTGCAGTGATTCTCAAGTGTCTTTTCCCCGGTGGGATTGCACCTCCTTTGCCAGGGGCCAAGCTAAGTCATCTGCTCAGGTTTGCTCTCTGCAGTTTTTGTTCCCTGAAGGCTTTTGGTACAGCTTTAGAGAGTGAGAATGAAAATGGTGGCCTCCCAATCTCTGGCCCCAGAGGAACTGAGAGCTCGGGGCCCCACTCCTCAGTGCGCCCTCAGAGAAAAGCAGTCACTCACTCCTGTCTCCCTGGTCCACTCTTGTGCTCACAGGCCTGTGACCGAGCGTTTCTATCTCTGGCACATGGTCCTGTCTGGAGTCTCCAAATCCAACAGATTCCTGTGGTGCGCTCCCACACCGCTCCTCCCGGGAGAGGAAGGGGAGTCTCCCTGGTTCTGCTGATTGGGCCCCGGCTCCAAGACCACGGTTTATGGCCACCCTGAGCTGAGAGCCCACTCCTCGGCTCACTCTGTGCTGCCGGCTTCCCTGCTCCAATACCTGGGAGCTCTGCCGCACTCAGGCACCCCTGGTCTTTCTGTAACCCTGAGGGTCCTGAGACCACACTGTCCCAGCGAGGGTTCCACCCCCCACTTAGTCACTAGAGCAATGTCCCTCAGCGGAGCAGGCTTCTAAAAGGTCTGATTTTGTGCTCCTCGGCTCTAGCACTTGCTGGTAGCTGACTGACGGAGACTCCCAACCCCATGGTCTATCTTCCCACCTCAGATTCACCTCTCCGCACATCCTACCTTGCAGAAAGTGGTCGCTTTTCTGTTCATAGAGTTGCTGCTATTCTTTTCCTCATTCTCCAGTTGAGTTGGTAGGTGTTTAGAATGGTTTGATAGCTCTCTAGCTGAATTCCTGGGGCCAGACGAGATTTAAGTCTCCTACTCCTCTGCCATCTTGGACTCCTCTCTGCAGAATGTAGTCTTGGAGAGGCTCACCTGATTGCCCTTGTGGGCTTGTATATCTTTATCTAAGAGTGCCTTGCCATGGAAAAGTGTTTAGAAGCTCCACCCTATATAATCATCCCCACATATGTTTGAAAATCAACTACCTATGACACTTTTCCAGGCTCCTTTTGTCGGGTTTAAATAATCCCAATATTTCCTTCCACTCTTGCTACGTCTTCTTTTCTAAGCTCTTTATCCTCATGACAGCTGTCCTCTGAACTGCCTCCTCTAACTTCTCATGTCTTTCTTAAATTGTGATGCCCTTTATTTGACACCCCTGGCCTAACACTGTTAACCTGATCGTCTGGGAAAAGGTAGGACAGCCTTCACCCTGGCCCAGCAGAGTCTCCTTTCAATTATGCAGGAACAGGTAACCTGCCTGGAAGATCAAATCTGCCAAGACGCACCACTTCCTCCTCATCCTGACATGCAGTCCCAGCCACATTTTCATTTAATAAATATTTACTTTTGGCAACCAAGAGATACAAACACCTTTAAGTCCTGGTCTCTGTCCTTAAGGACCTCATGGTGCTGTTCTACCAAAAAGCCCTCTACCGGCTGAGAGTTACACAGGTACATGGGACAGGTGTCCTGCTGCATTTGTGAATTGCCAGGTGATCTCTGGAACAGATGAACAAAGTGACAGGTACTGTGGGTCGCAAATGCTCAAACACATCATGCTCCTTAGAAAGGCAGCTCTGCATGTCTAACCTCTCCAATTTTCTGATACAAATTGATGATTCTTTGAGAATAAGATAGTCAAAGAATGGCTTTTCTCTTTTAAAAGGGCATATGTGGGCTAGATATCCTTAGGTACATTTATGTGCCTTGAGTTAAAACTTTTTTCAGAACCTGGTAGAAGTTCCTTCAAAATTTAAAGGAACAAGACATTAAAGGTACATCTCTCTCTCTCTCTCTCTCTCTCTCCATATATATATATATATATATATATATGATCTCACCAAAAATAACCCCAACTGATATTCAGTAGGGGAGGTTCACAGCACTTATCCTCTCTACACTAACATCAAGTGTAAATGATTTGCTAATTTTTAAAGAATTTTACTGGGAGCAACCTCACAATCAGCCCATGATGTAAGCAGGACAGGTATTATTGTGTCCCTATTATGAAAGAACAAAACCGAGGATCAGAGAGGGCAAGTGACTTCTGTAGATCAGTAAGTTGCAAGTAGTGGAGCATTGACAACGAAATCCCCGGTGCTCTCAATCCCCCTAAGGGATTTCTTAAAAAGTCACCCTAGTCCTACAATTAAAGCAGCTGTGTGGCTAAGAATATCCATTTTGTCCATTAAATGCTGGCATGTTTGTGAAGAAAAGTAAAGTTCTTTTGTTTTTATATTACCCCTTTAGGTACCTTTTCCTTTTCACTCTTGGCACCAGTGTCTTTATAGGTTTTCTCCACTGCCCTCTGAAAACCTGCTTTCAAGAACCATTTTACGTATGACTCTCAGTAAAGCATAAGTGAATAACAGAAGTTTAAAATGCCATCCTTCTCAGGAATACATCTCCCACAGTTTACGTACCTCTAACCCCTAAGCTTTGTAACAAAGCTTTCACAGGAGCATCTCAGGCAGCCATCCGGAGGTGGCTTTTGGTAGAGTGAGATCCTCTCACAACCCCATGACATCTTCCCAGCTGACCTGTGTCACCACATAAGTCTGGTCCTGGATTTTATACTGCACTTGGTTGCATTGTCTCCAAGGAGGAGGATTTTCCAAAAGTTCTAGTAGAGTAATATGCTTCTATTTGAAGAGACTCCATATAGATAAGTTTCGATAAGCCATTGGTTTAAGATTCTCATATGTTCTCCATTTTCTAGGGACAGTCCTCAATGCTCGCTCATTCCCATCCTCATCAGTGTCCCTGGGACGAACCACATGGGGACAGCTGTTTTCAGGATAGCAAAAGGCCTAAAGAACAGATTCTGGGACAAGATCCTTTTAAACTGTATTGACAACAGTAGCTAGCTGTAAGACGTCTCTCATTCACACACCAAACTTATTGAACTCTACTATGTAGTAGTTCTAGTAGAAACATCAACAAAACAAGGTATTGCCTCAGCCCTTGAGCGGGTCATAGTTTAGTGAGACCTGCAACCACTATAATAAAGTGATATGAACTGTAAAGGAAGCAGGAATAAGAACACAATGAAAACACAGATAAAGGAGTACTTAATTCTTCTGCCAGGAAGGAGAAGAGAGAAGGGTCAGGGAAAATTTTATAGCTGGTGCCAACTGAGATGAGCCTTGTGAGGTATTCAGGACGTCTTCCTCTTCTTCTCCCTCTTCCCTTTCCTCCTCTTCCTCCTCTTCTTTCTGTAGACTTTATTTTTTTTTTAGAACAGTTTCAGGTTCACAGCAAAACTGAGCAGAAAGTGCAGAGTTCCCGTATGTCCCTTTGCCTCCCTACCACACACACACAACCTCCCCCACTCTCAATAATCCAGGGGGCATTTATTACAATCAATGGACCTACAATGACACATCATTCTCACTCAAAGTCATAGTTTACATTAGAGTTCACTCTCAGCGTTGTACATTCTATGGGTTTGAACAAATGTATGAAGACATGTATCTTCCATTGTAGTATCATACAGAGTAGTTTCACTGCCCTAAAAATCCCCTATGCTCTGCCTGTTTATCCCATCTTGCCCCCTAACCCCGGACAACCACTGATCTTTTTACTGTCTTCAGAGTTTTTTCCAGAATGTCATCTAGTTGGAATCCTACAGTGTGTAGCCTTTTCAGATTTGCTGTTTTCACTTCATGATATACATTTAAGGCTCCTCCATGTCTTTTCATGACTTAATGGCTCATTCCTTTTTAGCACTGGGTAATATCCGTTGTCTGGATGTACCACAGTTGATTTATCCATTCACCTATTGAAGGACACCTTGGCTGCTTCCCAGTTTTGGCAACTATGAATAACACTCCTATACACTTTCTTTTTTTTTTTTTTTTTTTCTAAAGGCCACTTTATTGAGACAATTCACATACCATATAATTCACCCATTAAAAGTGTGCAATTCAGTGGCTTTTAGTGTATTCACAATGTTGTGCATTCATCAACTTTAGAACATCACAATCAACTTTATAACATTTTCATTATTCTAAAAAGAAACTCTTCCCCATAGGCTTCATTCACCCTTCAGTCTTCTCATTCCTCCTGCCCCCACCCTAGGTTACCACTAATCTACTTTGTCTATTGGTTTGTCAATTCTGGATGTTTCATATGAATGGAATCATACAATATATGGCCTTTTGTATCTGCCTTCCTTCATTATCATAATGTTTCAGGGTTCGCCCATGTTGTATCGTGTATCAATACTTCTTTCTTTTTACAGCAAACATATTCCCTTGTATAGATATACTATGTTGTATTTACACATTGATCAGTTGAATATTTGGGTTGTTTCTACTTTTTGGCTATTATGAATAAATCTGCTATTTCTGTACATGTTTTGGCGTGGACATATGTTTTCATTTCTTGCTCATTCATTTTTATAGTAACTTAAAGTCATACATTGTCTAAGCATGTTGCTTCCTGAGATTTGTTTAGTAAAACCATATTAGATTCCCTATGACATGAGATCTCTAGGGTCTAAATGCAAGTTTTATCAAATGTCTGAGTGCATCAATTTGCCCTCCTGCCAGCACTTGCAAAATTAGCCCTTGAATCAGCAGGAATGATGGTGATGCATAATGTTTAAGAGTAATGAACACTTTATGTTCTCAAGGTTCTATTCTTAGAAAGCCAGAAAAGGGTGTGGGAAGAGTAAAGGCAATTCAGCCAGAGGGAACATGAGCACACCTAGAACATACATAAAAATACATGTTTGGTCACGCTAAAGCATGGTACGTGCCTGAGGATGAGAGTAGCAAAAATTGGGCTGAAAAAGTAGAAGGGGAATCAACGGTGAAAGGCTTTGAATGACAGTTTAAGAAATTTGACCTTTGTACTGAGGGCAGTGGGAAGCTTCATAACCAGCAGAATGGCATACTCTTTTGGAAAGAGGGCTGGCAAAAGAGAAGCTGATTGAGAGTTCATGAAGAAATATGCAAGTTAATCACTGTAATCACATAAGACTCCCTCACAGATGATAGAAAACCAGATGAATTCTGGCTTGCACACTTTTAATTTATTGGCTTTTATTTCTCTGCAATATAGGAGTAGATCCGGGTTCTGACTCACTATCCCCTGGTTCTGCTTTCTCAGTGTTGACTCATTCTCAAGCAGCATCTCTTGTGGTCCCAAGATGGCATCCAGCCAAGAAAAAACAGAATTGTCCCAGTGTTCTCAACTAAAGCCCTAACATTCAGGTGAATGGCACCAGCTCAGGTCATAAGAACACTCCTGAAATGATTACCGGGAACTGGAGAGTACTATTGGCCTGGTCTAAGTCAGTGCTACTCAAAGTGTGGTCCATGGACCAGTACCTGTTTCCACATGCTTGTTACCACCTGCAACATGTATAGACACTGAGGATAGTTAAGAAGGGGCACAGGCACCCCAGTGTTCATAGCAGCAATGTCCATAATAGCCAAACTGTGGAAGAAGCCAAAATGCCCTTTAACAGACTAATGGATAAAGAGGATGTAGTTCATATACACAATGGAATATTACTCAGCCATCAGAAAGGATGAATACCCTCCATTTGCATTAACATGGATGGAACTGGAGGGGATTATACTAAGTGAAATAAGTCAAGCAGAGAAAGACAATTATCATATGGTTTCACTCATTTGTGGAACATAGGAATAGAATGGAGGGCGTTAGGGGAAGGAAGGGAAAACTGAAGGGGGGGAATCAGAGGAGGAGATGAACTATGAGAGAAACAATCTGTGGGTTTCAGAGGGGAGGGGGTGGGGGGATGGGTATTAAGGAGGGCACATGTTGCAAGGAGCACTGGGTATTATATGCAAATAATGAATCATGGAACACTACATCAAAAGTAAGAAGTACTGTATGGTGATTAACATAAAGAAAAAAAAGAAATTGAGGGTGGTTAGAATCTTCTATTACAATATGACAGAGTAATTGAGTCTAATAATTAAAACCAAGGCTTGTATTTTGTCTGTCTTTGTTTTGTGTGTCATTTTTTTCAGTGATTCATTTGCACTGTATTTTATGCAAGTATCAGCCCATGGTGGATGGGGGAGTGGGAGAGGAAGCAAACAGGCCCTTCACCACAGAAAGTCTGAGAAACTGTGGGCTAATGTGCATGCTCCACTATGGAGTCTGGGAGTGAGTCAGCATTCTGGAAGCACAAAGGGGGACTTTGGGAAGATCTTTCCCTCATGCCATGAGAAGGGGCAAAAATAAATGTCCACTATAATCGTGAGGCCTAATTTGGAGAGGGAAGGATACTCCCAGACTTAACATCAGCTCTTTCATTTTCTCACGCTTTCTTTCACATTGACCTGCCCTTATTCAGAGTCCCCTGTAAGACTTGACTCTGCATAAGCTTTGGATATGGCCATTTTTATAGGATAAACATTCCATGCACATTCACCTACCCTTCCCATTGGAACTTTGATGACTAGAATCAAAGCATTTGAATGGCTCTTCTAACCAATTAAGAGAAAAACAACTTTGAGCAAGACTAACATAAGGTAATTACTAAACTGAGACGAATTCCTTTGCCATGCCCTTGGCACTGAGGTATGGAAACTCCAGAGCCCTATAAGAGGTCTGAAGGAAAAAAAAATGTTCAAGACAAATTTCAGGGATCTCAGTTTCTCATTAAAAATACATTTTAGAAAATTGTTTCAGGTTAACTTGCTAGGGTAGTTGTATAGCAAGGAAAAGTGTGCAGCAATTTGGCAAACTGCAGCTTTCATTTCTCTTTTAAAATAAAATGGAAACAATAAAAGCACAATTAAAAATAAAATTAAAAAAACATAATCTGAAAGAGAATTTTGATTCTTTTTCTAATTAAAGCTCTGCAATTAAAGTTTTGCTGGAGAGCAACCTGTGTTCTTCATTTCCCTGCCCACAAAGGGCTAATACAGGCCCAGGATTTGAGAGGTCTGCTTCACTCAGAGCCGGAAATTACCTTGGAGAACCTTGTAGGCTGGCTTTCTCATTTTACCAATTGGAAACTGAGGCCACAGCAGGTTTACTTCTTCTCTCTTTAGTCCTCTCTTTCATGCGTGTGTGTGCATGTGTGTACGTGTATGTATATGTGTATTTTCTCTCAGAAGGCTTGGAAACTTGGAGTCTGCACAATTTTAACATAATTCAGACACTCAATATGGGACTTCTTTCCTTCCAGGGTCCTAATTACCCCTCCAGTATAAAGGCAGGGGTTCAATTGGCACCAAATTTTACCCAGTGCTGCCTCAAAATGTGCAATTTTTGCCTAAGTGACCTTCACGAACAATAGAGATGGCAATGTGGGTTTTCTGTGAAAATCTAATGGAAATCTAGTGCATGCCTTCATACCTTCTGCAATAAAATAAACTGGGTGTAATGTTCCTTCATGACCCAAGCTTAGTCTAGTAAACAGTTGTGGTACTCCAGAGGAGAAGGGGTGTAAGTCCAGGATATAGACATGAATGCACACTGGCCCCAAAACCTACCACCATTAAAAAAAAAAAAAAAATCCACCACTTCGAATTTAATGGATTACTTCTTTTCCATATAAACGTAGTGGTTGTTTATCAAATACATACACAGTGCAAAACTGACCTATGACAGAGTGACCTTTAGCAGGGCACAGGACTACCCTTAAGACCTTAAGAGTTAAGGTCTTTTAGGTCAGCCCTTGGGATGGGGCGGGGGTGAGGGAGGGAACCCTAAGAAGGAAATGGAACAGAACTCATGTTTGGTGAGTACTTAATATATACCCCAAACTTTCACTCATTTCATTTCTTAACTATCCTGTGAGGGAAGAAATATTTTTCTCATTTTACAGATAACAGAACTGAGGCCCCGAAAGACTAAATAACTTGCCCCAGGCCACAGAGCAAAAAGCTAAAAAGTGAGGCTATGACCCGAGCTTGCTGTGGTCCCAGGCCTTGCATCTTCACTCTACACCATGCTGTCCCAGACAGCAGAGTCCGTGGGCCTTGGTCCTTGATGCTTCTCCTCTGTTATCATACCAACAGTTATGTTTTGTAATAGAAGAAACCAGCCCAAAACTTCCTGGCTTAATACAATGGACGTTTTATTTGCTCACAGTTCTGCAATCTGGGCTGGGCTTAGCCAGGTGACTCTTCTGTTGACCTGGCCAATGGTCACTCGTACGGATTCTTTCAGCTGGTCAGTCAGCAGGGGCCTGGGCTTGGCGGGGCACAGAATGGCTGGGCTTTTCTCCCATGGCCTCTCCATAAAACGCCAACAGAGTACAGAGTTCTAAAGAAGATCAGGGCTCAGAGCCCAGAAGCGGAACTTCTTAAGGCTTCCTGTACAGACACAGGAAGGGGTATAGCATCACTCTGCCACTTCTAGTCACGGAGTATGAGTCACAGGCCCTATTCCAGTTCAAAGAGCGAGGACTACACAAGGGCAAATACCGGGAGTTGTGATCGCTGGGGGCCGGGAGTGTAACAGGGATCACCACCGACTCTAAAGTTTGCTGTGTTTTCTTTTCCTTATACTTTTATGTCCAGTTTTTCTCTCTTCTATAAGTCTCTCCACTTTCTCCTACCAGTTCTCGGTTTTCCTGCGTTGTATCTGGCCTTCCTTAGCCAGCTGCAGAGGATTCCTTTCCTTCACATCTGGGAACTGACCGATCACATCATGTCAACTCTGTTCTGCAGGTCGTCCATCTTTGCAGCTCAGGTGTTCTATTGACAGAGATTCCTTTGCTTTTTGGTTGGTGTTTTGATTTGCTTTTCTTTTGCACCTGGCTCCAAAGCTGGAAGTATAGTTTAAAGGAAAAGAAGCCCTCCCTGAATCAAGAAGCAACTTAAGTGAATACACTTCAAAGCTTTGCCCTTATAAATAAAATCTAGAACTTGTTATCTTTAGTTTTACCTGCAAGAAGGCAAAATGTCCGGTTCAATGGCCAAGTCAACAAATCGACGTTTACCATGTTTTACATGCTTTAAATTTCCTTGGCCATCATTCACCAGGGCAGAGAAAGAAGAGAGGGCTGCGGGAATCAGATAATTCCCAGCATTACAATTCTGGTTCACAGCAGGTTGCTTCTTACATGTGGCTAAGATGAGATCAGATTACATTTCCATTGAATCATTCAACCTGTCTGATCACTGCTTTCTGCTGCCAGGAGAGATTCAAGAGGACCAAGAATTAGCCAGAGCCAGGAGAACAGGTGCAGATACTACCACCATGAGAAGGGCAGAGGAAATGAGAAAAAGAAATTCTAAAACACCCCAGGTGAAGATCCCTGCAGAAGGGATTGTGGGTTTCCATTTGCAGTCCCAGGAAATTAAAAGGAAAGTTAAAAGTTGAAATGTGAATTACCCTTCAAGAGTTTCTAAATTCTTTCACTGACAATGTGTATCATTGTTTCTTTTATTCTGCTCCCTGAGGCCAGTCTTTGGATCCTTGATTGTTGGATTACATCTAGACCAGACATTTAGGTGCAAAAATGAAGGGAATTAAATTCAATTTGGCTATTTATACAACTAAATTGCTCAAGTGAAGGAAGCAATGGAGATAAAATGTCTTCATTATTATTTTAGATTAATTCATTGACTCTAATCTTATCTGTGCTCTATAGTCACAAACATCAAAAGTTGATTGAAAATGTGCATAAATTCATACATAAATGAATTATACATGAATTCATTATAACCCTCATAATGATCTACACAAAATCCAATTAACATTCTATGAAACTTCTAGAGAATCTGACTAGATTCTGATGTTCCCAGGAAGGAAAATAAGTTTATCACAGAAAATTTTGAAAAAAGCATATGAGATGGGACTAGCCACATTAGATATTTAAATATAAGGCCATATCATTAAAATAATTTACTATTGAAAGAAGAAACAATGTATAGATACAGAACACAGACTAGAGCTAGTCCAGAAATTATCTTGGATCCGTATAAGAATTTGCTAGAAAATAAAAATGACATCACTACAAAGGAACTTGCCCAGGAGTAACTGAGTAGGAATTTAAGGAAAATAAAATTAGTCTAGACGCATCCCTCATAGTGTATAACAAAATAAGTCCCAGATACATCAAAAAATTAAATATTTAAAAATATCTTTTTCCAAATGCCCACTCGAACAAGGTGTTAGACCTGTGAATTTAAGACCCAGGATGAGGGGTATCTGGGTGGCTCAGTCAGGTAAGCATCTGCCTTCGGCTCAGGTTATGATCCCAGGGTCCTGGGATAGAGCCCTGCATCAAGCCCTGAATCAGGCTCCCTGCTCTGCTTCTCCCTCTCCCTCTGCTGCTCTCCTTGCCTGTGCTCTCACTCTCTCTCAGATAAATAAAATCTTTAAAAAAACAAACAAACAAAAAAAAAACAAAAAACAAACAAAAAAACCCAGGATGACTTTCTAAGCTTAAAATTGTTCTAAGAAATCATAAAGCAAAAGACCCAACTACTAAGATTACATAAAATTTAAAACTTCTGTTTGTTACAGGGGGCAAAAAGGCATAAACAACTACTTTTAAAAAAGCAGACTGGGAAAATTAGATTCAGGAAATTTGGCAAAAAGTTAGCATCTTTAAAAAAGCATAATTTTACTACTATAACAAGAGAGAACATTTTCATATTTATTACTTGTTGGTGAATATTTTCTGTCCATGGCCTTTGTTCAAGGCAGCAGAATTAATCTCCTAAAACCCCACTTCCTTATGACATTTCCTTGTGACAAGAGTATAGCGAGTCTGTCACTTACCATTCTCTGACCTCAGCCATTTTAGTACATATATACCTGACATATCCCTATACCATCTGCATCCAATGTTTAATAATTTTCTTTAAATCAACTGTTTTACTTAAACTAACCTTGTTCTAACGAATAATTTCTGTGAAATTATTGTTAGATATGATTAAAATTTAAATCAGTAAACCTTGAGCAAAGCAGATGATCCGACCCTCCACAATGTGGGTGAGCCTCATCCAATCTGAAAAGGGCTTGAGAGAAAAGACTGAGGTCCTCCAAAGAAGGAATTCTGCCTCCGGACTGCCTTAAGATTCAAAGCTGCAACATCAGCTCCCACTGGAATTTCCAGCCTGTTCACCTACCCTGCAAATTTTGAACTTGCCAACTTCCACACTCACAAGAGCCAACTCCTTAAGACAAATACCCACCCCATCCCTCTGTCTGTGTGTGTGCGTGTGTGTGTGTGTATGTGTGTGTGTGTGTGTACATATCCCATCCTATCAGTTCTGTTTCTCTGGAGAACCCTGACTAATACCCTTACCAGCCTTTGAGAGCACTGGCTTTCCAAATCACGTTCAAATGTCTTGGCCTGGATGCCAACACTTACCTTAACCTAGCTCTTCCTTCCTATTCCATGTTCACCGCATGCGACTTTCCAATGTGGACTCTGCTTTACTCCAGCTGGTCACCTCACATCTTTATTTGTGCTCAGCATTCTGCTGAGAATGCCTCGCTTTGCTAGTCCTCCCCCATTCCTGCCTTTGGGGCCTGGATCGATTTCCACATGAGGAGCTAAGGAAGAAATAAAAGGTGGAATAAGATTCTCACACCTAGAAATACGCAAAACCGGCTTTGGCAAGTAAGGTTTCATCTCGTGTGCCAATTCTGACTAATTGGTGGCAGTTACTTGGAACATTTTAGGGAGGATTCGGAGGCTATCTCTGTCAGAACGAATGCAGGGATCTATTAGTGATGTCTGACAGTAGAAGGGTGAGAAGGGCCAGAGTGGTAATAAACTTCCTACGTAATTCCCACCTCTGGCTTGGTTATTAAGGAAACTGGCCAAGAGTATTTTCCTGGGGCCTTTCCAATGCCTATGCAAACAAGGTATCAGATCTATAAATTTTTTTACAGAAACTAATCTACATATACATATGTAGGGAAAGTCAACAAGAGCATTGAAACAAAGGAAGAAGGAGTACAGAGAACAGGGTACATTTGCCTCCCAAACATCTCCTTTTTCACACAGTACCAAATGTTAAGACAGAATTTGCCTGCTGCGGCGACTGATTTGGGGAATACAAACACTCCAAGACGTCAGTTTAGCTGTTCTTTGACCATGCTGCCCAGCACCTGGACACTGGGACATCCTCATAAATACCTTTGCCCCAGTTCTCTTGCCGCAGCAAAAGTTGCATTGGTCCCTCCCCCACATCCCTGTCTTCCCCTCCCTGAATTGCTGAAATGAGAACAGAAGCAACTCTGTTCAGCACACCAAGATCAGAATAATTGACACAGATCTTCCTGAGAATCAATCCAAAACTGTCCCAGTAGAAAATCACCCTATGCCTGGTTTTCGGTGGTTCTTTCCCATAGTCTTTAAGGTTGGGGTGGGGAAAGCATGATTATTTATGGAGCTGGATTAGGTTACTTTCATTCATTCTGGACTTGAGCACTTCTTTCCAACAGGACAGTGTGATAGGCCCTAAAGATACAAAGAGAAATCCTATTTGGTCTCTGCTTTCCCGGGGGAGCTCCTAACATAATTGATAGTCAAAGAATATACAGAAACATTATCTTAGACCAAGGTCAGCAAACTTTTTCTGGAAGATAATAAATGTTTTCAGCATTGCAGGTCATGCGTTCTCTGTTGCTACTGCTCAACTGTGCTGTTGTAAAACAAAGACAGCCACGGACAGTACTTAAATAGGTCGTCATGGCTGTGCTCCAATAAAAATTTGTCTACAGAAGAAGGCTGCTGGCCCGATTTGGCCTTTAGTTTGCTAATCGCTGCCTCAGACTTATTGGGCAAATTAGGATGAACATCTCTCGGAGGAAAAGGTAAAAAAAAGGGGGGGTGGATCCGTTTTTGGTTAGCGTGGTTGCTTGAGTAATCAGAATCTTATTCCTTGATGGTGATTTTTAAAAATTTATTAAAACTCCAAATAAGATCTGTGGCATCTCCTGTGAATATGTGAGGAAATAAAGTAGTTACATTTAATAACAGAATGGCTTTATTCATTTAAAAATACTTTTAATTCAAGATTTGCCATAGTCGTAATTCATTTCATGAGGAACAACTGCCAAATATGAAAATGATGTAGAAATCCACAGGGCAGAGTAGAGAAAGCCCTAGAGGGAAATAAGAAAAGTCTCATTGACTGTGCAAGGTGGAAATGTGTCCCTGTCATGCACAGAGTTCTTACTTTTTCAAATCATCATGGAATATTCTGAAAAAACCACCCTTGCCCCAAAACATCAACAAAGGCTTCCTTTCTCATTCCAGTCCCCTCCAGCAACTAGAAATTAATTAAGCAATGGGGCAAATAAAGAAGTCTGGAAAAAATCTGATGGAAGATCAGAAAGTACACCCAATATTAGTACAGTGATGTTCTAATGAATTCCTGGCCTTACGAAAAGAACTTGTTTCTAAGAAGTTGATTTGAAAACTCCATTGAATCACAAAGGCTTTGGGTAAATGGTGCCACCAGTTCAGCTTATATGACAAAGCAATTTATCTCCCAGAGTCCATTGCACTTTTCGTCATTGATACCATTAAACTTCATAGTGTCCTAAAGATTAGGAAGAAAAGTACTCTTTGTTTTACGGTGAAACCAACGTTCAGACAGATTCAGCTTCGGTTAATAGCAAAATAAATGCCATCATTCACAAAATGATTTTCGTTTCTAGAGGCGACAACAGAAGCAAAACTGAGGAAGTAGACTTCATTTCCTCATCACTGATGCCCCCGCAATCCCCCGATACATAATTTCCTTTATATTTAAATCCCCATCAAAATATCCCAAAGATGTCAGTTGATAAATATTAATATACCTTTTATTCCCAATTAGGTATTTATCTACTTTTTCAAAAAGGACTCTTAAAAAGTCCAAAGCATCATTACAGCTCTAGTATTGATTCCTAGTGGCAAAACCCCAAGCATCATCAGTGGTAAAATGACTTTATTAAGCAAGGGAAACATGTTCTTCTCAAGCCAACGCTGACTGGTTTCCTGAGCACTTATGTAACGGTCTTACTGGATTATGACTGTAGTGAATAACCAGCAGTCCATTCACCATATCATCACCATGTTTCTCACAATTTAAACACAAAATGTTATGTCATTTTAAGCTATCCAGTGGGTCTAGTTAACTAAGTTTCTAAGTGTGTTTACAAAAAGCCTCACTTTCAAGAATGTGAAATAAAACAAGAAACACATCTCTTGGTCGCCCACTCTATTTATTGTATGGTGCTAGAGGATGGGAACACTAAGAAATGTAAGACGTGATTCCTGTCCTGAAGTAAACTGCATGGTCAAAACAAAAATAAATAGTAAAGCAAATCATCATTTGATAGGTATAAATCCTTACAAAGCTGCAATTACACACACGCCAAACTACTCAGGTTTCCTTCTACTGGTTCCCACTGCATTTAGAATAAAGACACAACTGCTTAACCTCTAGGTGACAGCTTTTCTTGGGTCATGGGTCCCCTTGCTCTCTCTGCCCCACACATACCATCCATCTTTCAGTCCCTTGTTCTTGCCATACTCCCTCCTACCCCAGGGCCTTTGAACAGGCTTTTTCCCTGAGCCTGGAAGGTTCTTCACTCCGTTTCCTCCCTAGATAATTCCTTTTCATTATCAGCACTTAGATCACTTTTCACCCCTCACCCCCACATTATGTTCTTTCATTGCCCCCATATGCCTATCCTTGGTATTTTTCATTGTAGCAAATCGTCTATTCGTTTCATAATTATTGTATTAATAGATTTCTCTCACCTCAAAGCTCCATGAAGGCGAGGATGATGTGTATTTTTAGCTTATCACTGAATCACTTATGCTTAGCTTATAATAGGGGTCCAACAGATACTTGTCTGAATAAATGGATAAATGAATAAATGAATATCTGGACTTACATAAATAAACTAATCCATATCTTTTTTATTTGATAATAATCATTTAATATATAATTATTAAAGTCTAAAGTTCACTCAGCAAATACTTATAAAATTCCTACTGTGTACCTGGCACTGTGCTCGACACTGGAATATAAATATGAAGACACTGTCCCTCTCCAAGGTGCCGACTGAGAGAGACGGACAGGTAAACAGATCATTACAATCGAACATATGTTACAGGTAGGAGAAATCCAATGTGCCATGGGAACACAGAGACAAGAACTAGCTCTGCCTAGGGAAGCTGAGGAAGACTCTTAAGGAAGTGACATCTGAGCTCTTGAAGAAGAAACAGAAGTGCAGTGGGTAAACTAGTGAGAGAAGGCATTCTATGCAGAAAATGGACCGTGAGGGGCGCCTGGGTGGCTCAGTTGGTTAAGCATGCAACTCTTGATTTTGGCTCAGGATTGTGAGATCGAGCCCCATGGTAAGCTCTGCACTGGGTGTGGAGCCTGCTTGAGATTCTCTCTCTTCCTGCCCTCTGCCCCTCACCACCCCCCACCAAAAAAGAAAAAGAAAATGGAACATGAAAAAGATCAAAAGATTTGAAGACGTTGAGATAGGCATGGAAAAGCAAATCATTTGGTACCACAGTGACTGCGATGTGTGGAATGGGAATGACCTGAGATCAGGGGAGACTCTAGACTGAGGTACAGTGATGAGCATGAGAATCTGAGCTAAGAACAACCTGCCCAAGTGGGACTGGATGGCAGTTGGTGGCAAGTACAGAACAGAAGTTGGAAAAGGACTAAGAAAGAGAAAAATATCTCCACGGGAACAATGGGGACTATTTGGGAGTCAGGGACCCCTGACTGGAATCGCCTTTTCAAAATCACACTTCCAAGGGCAGTGTTTCCCACACTCCCCTAATGAGAACAGTCATATAGCTATTAAAATACATATTCTGAGGACATATCCCAAACCCTGTGAATCAACATTCCCAAAGGAAAAGACTGGAAATCTGAATATTGAGCCAATACCTTAGGTCAATCTTATTATCGGGGAAGCTCGAGAAACTTCTATTCCACCTTCAAGTAAGGCTCACCACCCTGTTCCCCAGCACTGTCCATTGGCCTGTCAGGGGTGTGGCTGTCCAAGAAACTATCAATCTCAATTAACAACATAATGACCCTTATTTACAATTTAACAATAAAATATGACTGCGTTAGCGCAGGGAAAATACAAGTATAGTCACTACCTTACTAGGAGAATCGCACAGTCTACTGAAGAAAAAGTTCAGCTAATTATGCACAAAAGAGAGAAACTAGTCTCTCTGCATAAGGAAGAAAGCCCATGACCTTCCTCCATTAGTGCAGTGGCTGTGGGTGATGTCTTGGGTCTCCAAATCCATTTGCTTCTCCCTAAGTGACTATCAATTACATCATCAGTTGAGGCTCCAAGAGTTGTATGACCAACTGCAGAACAAGTGAAGTTCTTTCAACACTCAGTTGTTGAGCTTCTCACTGACAGAGAATGGAGAAAGATACTTACTACACAGCACAGCCTCATATGAGTTTATCACAATACTGGAAAACAGAACACTTCTATGCTATTAAGGTATCAGTTCTCAACAGTGTTGAGAATCTGAGGCGGCCATACTGTAATCGTTTGGATGCCAACCCTTCATTTAGCCCCACACTTCCTGTGGCAAGCTGGGTCACTGCTTGACTGCAGGTGTAAATGGACACTTGGGTGTTGCATGAATCTTTTTTTTTTTTTAATTTAAATTTTAGTGAACATACAGTGCAATATTGGTTTCTGGAGTAAAATTCAGTGATTCATCACTTATATACAACACCCATAATGCTCATGACACCAAGTGCCCTCTTTAGTCCTCATCCCCCATCTGGCCCATCCCCCACCCACATCCCTCCATCAACCCTCACTTCTCTCTCATTAACAGTCTCATGGTTTGTTTCCCTCTCTCCTTTTTTTCTTTTCCCCTTTCCTATCTGCATGAACCATTTCTAATGAAGAGCTTTTGCCCTTCTTGAAAATCCAGCTGGTTAACTGCCTCCAACCCCAGAACTCAACTGAAAAGTTAGGCAGTGGAATCTCTGGTTGTTGATACCATTTCCTTGATGGTTTTAGTTAAATAATTTCACAGCTCTATGCTTCAGTTTCCCCACCCACAATTCATTGCAAATGTTTTTTAACCTGTATCACACAATACTATAAAAATGAAAGACGTTTTTAAGAGTTTGCTTGACAGTATATCAAAATTATTTGTTGGCATCGAGTCATATTTAAATGGCAGCCTTTTGTTCCAGTGGGGAAATACGTATAATCTACTGTTTTTCTCATTTTTAAATTGGATCCAGTGATGCTGAATTTATAGTAGGCACCCCATTTGAGGCAATACAAATTGCAGGGAGGGGAAAGGTTTGTTCAAAAACAACCTGAGAGGTGAATACTGCTACATCTATATGTCATCTTTCTTCCCTAATGACATCTGAATGCAAGATAGGATGCTCTTAATAAAAGAGGACTTGCTTTCCAAAATGTCCTGCTGATTTGGTAAAAGAGGATTTGAGAAGGAGAGCAATGACAGTTGGGAGGAAAAAAGAGTAATTCCTACAAATACCAGAAATTGCACTGGGTAGGCCAGTGGATTTAAATGGGGAATCCCAGGAAAAACTGAGCATTGCTTCGTAAATGGCCATGTCTAAATTTCATGGCTCTAACATGCAGTCACAAAACGATCCACGGGGTTTTCCAAGATTTCTTGCCCTTTGGTCCACAGTGGAATTTCTCAAAGTATGTTTTCAGTGGATGATAATTAAGAATTACATGGAAGAGGGGCGCCTGGGTGGCACAGCGGTTAAGCGTCTGCCTTCGGCTCAGGGCGTGATCCCAGCGTTCTGGGATCGAGCCCCACATCAGGCTCCTCCGCTATGAGCCTGCTTCTTCCTCTCCCACTCCCCCTGCTTGTGTTCCCTCTCTCGCTGGCTATCTCTATCTCTGTCGAATAAATAAATAAAATCTTTAAAAAAAAAAAAAAAAAAGAATTACATGGAAGAAATAAAACAGGAGGGTCATGTTCAGAACCCATGTATATATAGACACTTGATTCATGGCAAAAATGAAACTACAGGGAGTGGGGAAAGAATGGTCATCATAATAAATGGTGCTAGAACAACTGGGCATCCATAAGGGAGAAAATGATATTGCATCTACGACATTAGAGTAAAAAATAAATAAATAAATCACACTGCATATTTGACATCTCATATATAGAGCAGTGCTTCTCAAAGTGTGGTCTCTGGACCACTTGCATTCAGGTCACCTGTGTGACAAATATATAGATTCCCTAGATTACCTTAGACCTGCTGATTCTCTAAGAATGAGACCTAAGAATCTATATTTTTATCAAACTCCCTTAGATGAGTTTTAGCCCATTAAAGCTTGAGTTTTAGCCCATTAAAGCTTGACTTTCACCAGCAGAGCGTCTGGCAGTTATGAAAACAACCATCTGAATCCAGGCTCTGCCACGGGCAAATTAATGAATCTGTCTAAAAGCAGTTTTCTTATCAGTAAAGTGGTGATAATATCAACCTTGTAGATAGGTTGCAATGATTAAGTGAGCTGCTGGGTGTACGGTGCTTAGCACAGTCTTAGTGCATAGTAAGCACTCAGTAAATGTTGCAATTACTTCCCACATCCAGGAAACCTACCAGAAATGAAGAATTTTCAGTCACTAACAAAAATTTTCAATTATAAAAGTACAGTTTGGTACTGGTAATACATATTATAAAGCACATACCTTTATCAGTGTATTAACAGGTAAGTGGTGAGTATTTGGTCTTGAGAACTTATTTGGAAGTACTACTTGGAGAACATAGCTATTCACTCATATACCTCCCCACCTAAGAAGTCATGGTCCCATCCAAAGATGCAATTTTAGAATTTGTGTATGGGATGCCGTGATAAAACTTCTACCCAGTGACCCTGATGAGCTAAATCAGGGTCATCAGTGCAATGACAGATTAATTTATTTGGCAAATGTTCACTGGAAGATTATGATGTCCCAGGCCCTGTAGCAGGTGCTGAGCATTGAGAAGAAAAAGATACAGTCCTTGCCCTCCAAGAGCACCTAGTTTGTGAATATTCCCGCATGTCATCTTCACCCTTACATATATTAAACCGTATTTCTCAACCGATTTTTGTTGTTGTTGTTGTTGTTGCCGTTGTTGTCAAATGACTAGAAGACCGGAAAAACCTAGTTTTATGGGCAGGGTGTTCAGGGCTGAATCAGGGATAAAAGAAAGATATTAAATGATAAATGCACCTAGCAAACGCTTTTCTTTGGAACTTTGAAAACACGGCCAGGTTCTCTTCCAGCATCCAGTACTACTGATGAGAAGTGTGCCACGGTGAATGAGCGAAGGGAACTACGCTGGGGCAGTAAAAGCTATCTTAGCAGCCTTGGGCCGGTCCGTTCCTCTGCTTGCTCTTCAGCACCCAGGGACGGACGGTCAATGCGGGGAAGAAACAGCTGCTTCAGAAAAGCAAAGGCAAAGAATGTAGGAGTCTGGGCTCCACGGTGCCCAGACAGTCCTAACCAGGGACACCTGAGATTCAGACGAGATATTCTGCAGAGACAGTATACACTGGGTTCCTAGGGCTGCCATAATGAAGCTCCACACAGTGGAGTGGCTTACACAACAGAAATTTATTCTTTTACCCTTCTGGAGGCTACGGACTTCAACAGCAAGGGGTCAGCAGGGCCATGCTTCCTCTGAATGCTCTAGGAGAGAATCTGTTCCATACCTCTCTCCTAGCTTCTTGGTGTTCCTTGGCTCGTAGCTGCATCATTCCAATCTCTGCCTCCATCTTCACTTCACCTTCTTCTCTCCATGTCATCTCTTGTTACAAGGACACCAGTCCTTGGGTGAAAGGCTCACCCGCATCCAGGATGTTCCTCTAAATTTAATGAATGATATCTCCAAAAGCCCTACTTCTCAATAATCACATTCTGAGGTGGAGATGGGTTTAGGGGAGGCACTATTCAACCCAGCCCAACTCAGTAGGGCATGGTCTTGCATAAGAATTCCCACCTCAGTCTCTGCTTCTAAGGAGCATGACCTAAAACACTTTGTATCTCTCCGAATGGAAGTACTACGTGGCAAAAATTCTCTAATAAACAGACACATTGAATGAATGAATGAATGAATGAATGAATGAATGAATGAATGAATGAAGTGTTACAGAGACATGAAAGCAAGTATAAAAGACTTACCCAGGCCTCTATGAGGGCTGAACTGATGATAAAAGAACTTTAGTCCTCGATAAACTAAAAACTTGAGCTCAGGAAGAAAAGATAGGGTGTAGGTTCCAGAACATAGCACAGAAAGGTTTCCTGATGAAAACTGGAGAAGGGTCTGACAATCAGACCTGAGGAACAGTGCCAAGTAGGAGCCAGCAAATCACTCACAGACACCAACAGACTAATGATAGGAAGCCATCAAAATGGAACCCGGTTTCCTTAAATGGAACCCAGTTTCCAAAATGGAACCCGGTTTCCGATCTAAGACTGGATTGGTCCAGAGCTGGGGACGAGAGGAGTTTGCGAGCATGGACTATGATGTTGGTTCAGACAATTTTTTGTGAACAATGAGTTGGTGATAAACGGGTTGCCTTTGAAGACCTGGTACCTCATGACAGTGCGCTGGTGAGCCTAAAAGCATGATCCCCTGGAACCCGTGTTCAATAAGCTGGAAAAATGAGAAAGGGTTCCATGGCGTGGAAATTCTATCATAGATGCGGTTCTTTGTAATGGAAGTTGCTCCTCTCAACCTTTGCAGCAGTTTTGGAGCTGAGCAGATGGCAGGGGAGGGCTTGACTAAGTGGTGAAGTTTCAGCTGCAAAAGGCAATTCCTAGAATGACAATTCAGAAACTCATTTCCCCCAACACTTATCATATTGGCAGAGGGTTCGTGAATCTTTTTGGGAAAACGAGAAGGAAGCAGTGCATCAGAGTAAGGCGTCCTATGTTTGGTTAGGTTATGTGGCTGCAAACATGACCGAATCCAATTCTGCCCTAGGTGTTTGCTATTCCCAAGGAAAGGGGCCAGGCTTGTCTGTAAATTAAATAATACCGAAAAGGCTAAAGCTTAGGGTCTGCAGTGTAACAGCCTCCAGCACACGAAGCAAGTGCTAAATGCACTCTGGAACCAGTGGACGATAGTTTCAGCTGAGCTGCTCCGACTCTACCTGGCGTTACAGACCTGTGTAGCTTCTAGCTCTGTCTTATAAAGAAACAGCAAGGTTGCAGAAAGAGCATAATCTGGACTCAAAGCCTGTCTCTGATACTAAATAACTATATGATCTTGAACAAATTCCTTTTCCTTTCTGAGCCTGTTTCCACAAATGTAAAATGGGGAAGCGGGGGGGAGGGGACAAGAGCTTACATTATTGTAAGAATTCAGTGTGATGATGTATACGAAAGTCACTGGCAGACAGTATGACCTTAAAGTGTTATCAGCTGTGTTTTTGTTCGGTTGGTTGTTTTTCTGTTTATTTCCATTCTGCCTAGCTTGGCAGAAGTTTATGTCAAAATAACTGTTGTGCTTTCAAATTCTTTCAGTTCTGGCTCATCTGTAATTTTTCCTTTATCTTCAAGCAACTTTAATATTTAAATATTTAATAAAAAAAAATATTTGTTTTCCTGGAAGTTCCATAGCCCTTATTCTGTGTGAATGAGGCAGTAAGGTTCAGCTTTGGGGGATTTAGTTTTGATCCTTTACAATGTGCACATAACAGAAACTATAAATGTATTCGTTATTCAGAAGCTATAAATGTATTGTCTTTTAATGAGGACTGTTTTAATTCAGTTTAATTTACTCAAATGCAACAGAAATGTTATCGGTGGAGATTATTTCTGTGGCAAATAACAGAAAAGCTATTTAACTGGTTTACACAATTAAGGGAATTTACTGGCTCCTATCACTGAAAAGTCTATAGGATTTTGCATGGTTTGGTCCAGGCATGGTTTGGTCCAGGCTCTGACTCAGTTTTTCTGCAGTTTCTTTCAGTTCTGTCTGCCTTCAAATGTTGGCTTTGTTTTTGGGCTGGCCTCATAAAATGGCGGCCAGCAGCACTGACAGTGATTCTGCATTCACATCCAAGGTCAGAGTGAAGGCCAAGGTTGGGTTTTAGAACCATCACACCAAAGTCCCAAACTTCACTCCGATTGGACTATCCTGATAACAATCTCTGTGCTAGGGAAATGCCATGCACTGATTGGCTTAAAGTCCTATCAATCACTATGGCAGGAAATGGGATTTTTCTGAGGGGCTTAGACCAAACAGGGCCCTCCTCTGGACCTGAAGATAAGATTCATCTCTGCTAAACTTCATGGTTGTCACTCAAGGAAAATGAAATGGATATTAGAGGAGCAAAATCAATGTTTGCTACAATTAAAAAATAATTTCTAGCAATTTAGTATTTCTCAGTGTCTATTTTTCCTCAGTGCCTACTTTTTTGGGAACTTATCACTAATTTCACTACGCTGAACTCTTTCCAAATAAAATATCATACTTTAGCATCCAAGGCAATGTTAGAGTCTACTAATATGAGGGAAGTCATTAGCAAGAATTTCAGGACATCTAGGTTAGGGGTCTCGTTTCTTGTTTTTCCTCTCTCCACTTTTCCTTATTTTTCTCTCCCCCTATTTTCTCACAAATTTTTTTCTTTTTCTCACTTTCTTCCTTCCATCTGTATTCCTCTTCTTCTTAATATGCCTTTTAATATATGCACACATAATGGGATATGAGATTAGACATCTCCTGATGTCTCAGGATTTTAGCTAAAGCCGCAAAGCTGTTGAAACAGATGACAGTGTCCTCCTAGGGAGGCACTAGACACGTCCTCTCAGGAATTATTAAAAGGGGGCCACGCTCATCCATGGCTCACCTTCCTGGCAGTCTATAAAAGGGAAAGCTAGAAATTCATTAGAAAGAAAGTTCCTCAAAGGTAAATTTTTATACACAGATGAGAGGGATGCCATCAATTGCCTGGAGCCAACCGAGGAAGGCTTTTCAAGCGAATCACTGAGAAGGCCAGCGCTGGCCAGAGGGGAGGCTGGTATCTTACTCTCATGCTGGATATTTACAAAAATCCACAGTTTGGGAGCCTGGGGGCACCAGGGGAAGAAAGGAAAGAGTGGAAGAAGAGATACTCCCCATGTTTGTCACAGTCAAACCCCAAGCTTCCAGTCAGAATTGAGCTGAGGAGAGGGTAGAGAGCTTGAAGGAAGCTTTTCAATTGCATGCAGGATGGAAAGTCTGGGGTTTTGTGTGTTTGTTTTAGGTTGAACTAGGTTTTCTAATACCCCAAAATATAACTCTTCAATAATAACCAAATACGAATCTGTCTGAGCTGTTTTCAAGAGGTGAGGAAGAAAAAGCCCTAAAGAACATTGTTAATTGTCAGTACACCTTTAAAATGTTTTACGTTACATTTCAACGTAAAGAAAAAAAAGCTGTTTCCTAATTGTACTCCGCTGAATGCACTTGATTTAATAAACTTACGAAAGCATCATAGATGTATCTTCAATGTGCTTTCTGTGAGCATATCTACATAATGCATCAGTAAGGTCCTGCAGGAAACTGGGAATGTTCAGAGAGCAACTGAGGGATTAACAAAGATATAGGTGGGGCTGAGGGACTGAAGATGGCAGATGGGAGCTTCCAACAAAAGGGAGCATCCTGAGGCCTACAGGAACAAACGGAGGGGTGACTGCCCCAACCCTGAGAGGGATGGCGCGAGCTGGTACCTCAGACATCAGCCGGCACGGAAGCCCAGCCGGTGGTGGGCACAGAACAGAATGGAGACAGGTGAAAAGCTCACTGGGATTGGCAAATGGCAAATACTCGGCACAGGTAATACACTTCAGTTGTGGAACTCTGGCAAATATAATTGTAATTGATGTATTTGGAATACTCAAATTACTTAAAATCGGTGATAAAGTAGAATTTTCCCATGGAGTCTCTTGGCAAAAATGGAACTATATTCCTCAAGGAGAAAAAATTAACCTCAGGCCAATGAAATCAGCCTTAAGAGTGCAGAAAACATATTTAAACACAAATGTTATTCATCTAAAATGAATATAATCTTATGATAAAAATTAATCACCAAAAGAAATCTGGAAATAAAAACGCTGAAAATGAAAGCTGAAGAAACAGTGATGCTCTGTCGATCACGAATGGTGGCCACAAGCCTTGGAGCCACTTTACCCACACTGACGTGTCTGCACAGGTCATTAAAGCACCTGCTCTGTTAACACCTTTGCTAAGACAGGCCCTTGGTGGTATATTTTCTGACATCTGCCATCTCAAATCATAATAACCAGCTGTATTCCTAAGAAAACAGAAAGCTTTGTCCTTCTTGGCCTTTTCCCCCGTTTGTGTCCTTTTGCCATGACTCTCTGCTTTCTTATCATGGTGAACTTAACGTGGGCCAACTAAAGTTTCCACATCTTCGTTCTTTCTCATTGATGAACTAGGGAAGCAAGATGTGTTCAGCTCTTTCCTGGACCTACCCCTCCAGTTGGTTCTCACATTCCAACCGTACAGACCTCTTTCTCTTTCTAAATACAAACACAAAGAGTTCTGGGTTCTTCCATTGCTTTGGAAAACTTTCTTCCCTATCCCCACCACACACACACACACACACACACACACACACACACACACATACACACCCTCCCAATCCCTTCCCATCCAAGGAAATTCTTGGATTTTCCATCTCTTTTCTCAGCCCCCCACTAATGTCACCCCATATCACACCCACACCCCCAGTCTGGCCAACAGAATTCAACATCCTTTCTCCTCTGCTCCCCTGGGACTCAGTCCTCAAACTTTAGAATGGTCTTTACCACCTTTCCCACGGGTAGCTCTTGTGACCATCTTCCCATGACAATGTTCTCTCTATATATCCAGTGGCAGAGGGAGAAGGTTCATAATTTATGCTGAAAGAAAGAGAAAAATATCTAAAAAGTTTTTCAAGAGATCTTTAAGGTTTTTATAAGCAATAGAAGTAACCCTCTGCTCCAAAGATGTTTGAGGGGGTCAGGGCTATAAGGAGATAGATGACAGACATCTGGGCTTCCCACCTGAACCAGAAATCAGATCAAGGCCACCTCAACATCCCTTTAAAACAAATACAAGGACGACATGTAATAAATTAAAACATCCATTTGCTGCTTAATTTTTAGCCAAGTTCTATATGTCAAGTTGCCTTAAAATGAGAGGTGGTTGTTTATTAATATCTTGCTGTGTATCAAGGAGCAATGAGGTGGCCGTGTTTACGAAATAGGCTGTTGCTACAACACATTTCCACGGTTATAAATAAAGCAAAGTGCAAAGAGATTAGCAATGGAAGATCTGAGATTTTATTTGTTTTCACGAGGACTCTCCCAGTCACTTCACGCTTAATGGCAAAGTCATGACTGTACCCTAAGGTCTATTTACACAAGACTAAGCGGCCATCACCAGCCCCATTAATGCCTCAGCAAGCTCAGTGGAGCTGCTTAAAGACCAGGGAGGAGAATGATGTCACTTTGCTTTTAACAGATACAATTCTGAAGTCCTTGAGTTTCCTTTGCCGTCAGTAAAGACAGACCCCATGTGCAGGTAGAGACGTTTCTGACTGTGAACTTTCAAGAGTTCCCTTCCGGCCCACCCCTCCCCTTGTCCTGTTTACTACGCACATTACGGGGGTCACTCAGGTACAGTAAATTCCGATTATTTGCAACCCATTGTTCTCCAAAACTGCTTGGTAAACTATAAAGGACTTTAAAATTTTATTTGTTTTCCTGCCTAAGGTGGGAACATTCCTCCTCCATCTGCAATTATCAGCACACAGATCACAACTACCCAGCAGTGAAGATAAACTTTCCCTGATTTCTAAAGCAACACACTGACGTGGAAAGAACGCTTTATTTAGAGAACTAAAGTCCACATTCTGGCCATATTACCAGGGCGGGGCTAGGGTGAGGTGAGCACTCCCTCTCTGGGGCTTCCTGGTCCTGCCATCCATTACAACCTCTGCGACTTTTTTTTTTTTTTTTTTTTTTGAGAGTAAATTCATATACCATAAAATTAATCATTCTGAAGTGTACCTTTTAGGGGGATTTAGTATGTCACAATGTGGTACAACCACCACCTCTATCTAGCTCCCAACATTTTCATCATCCCGAAAGGAAACCTTGTTCCCATTAAAGCAGTCACACCCCATTCCCTCTTCCCCCAGCCCCTGGCAACCAGCATCAGTTTTTCTGTCTCTATGGATTTAACTCTCCCGGATATAACCTGTGTGCTTTTGAGCAGTAGTCCTAATACCTAATTTACCTTGTGCCAAGATGCGATTTGAAGAGTCTTCTGGGGGCGCCTGGGTGGCGCAGTCGTTAAGCGTCTGCCTTCGGTTCAGGGCGTGTTCCCTGTGCTTTGGGATCGAGCCCCACATCAGGCTCCTCCGCTGGGAGCCTGCGTCTTCCTCTCCCACTCCCCCTGCTTGTGTTCCCTCTCTCGCTGGCTGTCTCTGTCAAATTAATAAATAAAATCTTTAAAAAAAAAAAAAGAAGAAGAGTTTTCTGTATATTAATCCAATTAATCCTCACAAAACCCCAACAAGGTGGACACGAATAGCCCCAAGGTGAATGGGTTATTATTTAATTCTCTAATTATGATTTCTTCATCTGCGAGATAAAGAAAAAAGCAGTATCTCACAATAATTTGCTAAGCATATTTATTTATAGGAGAGGCATTGTTCTAGGCCAGGAATAGCAAATAAGATTCGCTTCTAACCAAGTGGGAGTGACTTCCTGTCGAACAGGGGGAGAGAAACCTTTGAAATGGCTCATGGGACAGAGTATAATCATTGACTCATGGTGTCTGTCACGGACAGGAATGGGTGAAGCATCATAAGGAACAGAGAATTCGCCTTCCCTCTCAGGAGACTGAGCGGGAAAAAAAAGGAAAACGCAGACGCTGTCTTAGTCGGGACAGGAGGGAAGCATCACCCATATGAGCACAATGAGAATGTGAAGGTAATTTATAGAGTATTAAGAGCAGAGGGGTTGGAAGGCAGAACAAACAAAATGGAGTATGTTCAAATCTCAACTCTACAACTCCTGAAAAGGGTAACGTCTTGAAAATTTTTTAACCTTTCTTGTTCCCATTTCCTCTTTTGTAAAATGGATAAATAAATCTCACTCAGAGTTTGGGTGGGAACAGCATGCGATAACGCGAGTGAACTGCTAAGCACAGCATAGTGCTTACACATAGTAGGAGCTTAATAAGTGGTAAGGAAATAAAAAATATATATCGTATATTGTTATATTTTGAAATATTATCAACATACTTTATATTTGTGATAGAGAAGAGAACGTATAGGCATATGTCTGCATTGTACCAAAACCACATGTACATATACCTACATCTTCTCTCCTCTTTATGGAGAGACAGAAAGGAGGAATCAAGTCTACTTACAAAAGGGAGAAGAGCTCAGAAAAGGCTCATAAAAGAGGAGGCCCTTAAGGTGATACTGGAAAGAATAGACCCACATGCCTGCCTCACCCTGTCATTTGGAGGATTTGGTGACATCATTTATTTAAAGCATTTAGCACAATGCCCACAGTCCACAAACATTAGCTGAATATAAATGTTTTGGTTTGTTGCTTTATTATTCCACTGTGACCCTCTGAATCAGTCAGGGGTTCTTGATGGCAAATGACAGAAACTGCCTCTGGCTAACCGAGCAGAGGCGGGTCTCAGGGAGCTCAATGAATCAGCAGGAAGCAGGCTCCGAGCAGAGGTGGGAACCCCGGGAGGCGGGGCAGCTGCAGACATAGCCAGGACCGGCTCCCAGGAGAAGTCTGGTTGGGCTGGCGCTGTGCACACCGCCGCTGCAGGACCCGCTGCCGTCAGCGAGAGTGATTCTTAATGTCCCTGGGGTTTCATACCACTCCCTCGATATGACACCCCTGGTGAGACAGCCCATTGACTGACTGTGTCTGTTGTCTACACCTCAGCTGCCAGTTTCGTCCAGAGAAGCCATCTGGCCTCCTCAACTTCCACAGTGAGAAGCAGGGCCCTTCTTCCTACTGAGAATCACACACACACACACACACACACACACACACACACACACACGCACGGACCTACTTCAGCAACAGAAAGGGAATCTGGAATGTAGGGTGTCAAAAGAGTTTCAGCTGTGCCTTAAAGAACACTGTTTTGACATAGCAGAGAACATTGTACCAAAAATGTAGAAAATCACCATAAACCCCAGAAATTTCTCTTCAAAGCATAAAATATTTAGAAATCAAGATATTCAGGTCATGTTTAGGTGTTTCGTCACAAAGACCTGCTATACAGTAGGCAATCAATAAAAAGTAGGGAAGTAAATGTAAAGAGTCAGTAACTGTGTGATTAATATTAATCATAAAATATGGTTTCTTCAGATCTTTAAAAATTGCTCTAAAATGTTAATTTCTCAGTTTGAACTCCCCATACAGGCCAATTTGAGATGTGGGAAGATTAGTTCTGCTCTCTTTACCCCCATTAACAAATGTGAGAGATGTTTTTATCTGATGTGAGTGTGAACATCTGGAAAGTAGTCAGAGGGGAATACGGGCTTATGAGTTGATAACAAAAGCTGGTTGTTAAGAGTGAGTTGATAATGGATTAGCAAGAGATCTTTCTGATGCTAAAAGATCTGCTCTGAGATTTCCAGGAACCACACAGACCTTTAGACAGAGGCAGGAGCCAGAGAAGAGAAAAATTACTTCAGTAGGAAAACTGGCCTCCTACCACCAGTACTGAAACCTGTCCGACTCTGTCCCGTGTCAGACAAACCCTCCCTCTGTGTCTTCCCCTGCGGGGCCTGCCCTACTTCCCCCTGCTCAACGGTCCTAAACTTCTTCATGGTTGCTCATATTTGTTTTTCTACTTCCCACCTCCCACTCACTTCCCAGCCCACCGCACTCTGGCTTCTGGCCATCCTACTCCACTGAACCGTCACCTGCCTTACAGCTAAACCTAACGGACGCCTTTCCATCTTTGTCTTTGGCCTCACGTTGGTATGGATGATGCTAACGTCCTCTCAGAAAACACTTTACAAAACTTTCCTAACTCATGAGTCTCATGGTTTGCCTCCTGTGTACATTCAATTGTAATATATTGTCTTGGGTTTTGCAAAGGCACCCAAAACTCCCAGATTGGATCTGTCATCTTTCTCTGCAGATACATTTTTCTTATGTCCTCCTTCCAAATGAATGCCTCCCATTTACATGGGTGCTAAAGCTAAAAGACTCTGCACCATCTCTGCTTCCCTCTCTGTGGGTACTCAGTCTCTCAGCATCCCCCCCACCACCACCAATCAGTCAGTCAGTGCTGATATTACAGTTCCTAAATAGTTCTCGAATACTTCTACTTTTCTGCATCCTTTCTGAAACTATCTTCGTCCAAGAAGCCAACGAAATAACCGGCTGAGCTTAATGAACTCGCACCTCTGAGTCTCAATTTCCTGGTTTATAAAATGAGACGGTTAGAATGAACACCAAGTTTCTTCCTTTTCTATATTCCGTGATTATAAGAGTTTAATACCAAGGAGGGGCTCAGGGTAAAATCAATTCCTGTGCTTTGGGAGATGATCTCACTTTCTGCACTTAAGTTAAATACTGGAGTGGCCAAGAATGTGCTTCACATCCTCCTACGGCAGTACTCTTACAGACAATCTCAGGGTCTTCAAGACAACTTAAATAATAAAGCCTTCTTCTTAAGTAGGGATCTGCCTCATGTCACATTTTGAGCTGTAGAAAATAGTTTCAAATGAGATCCTAATGTTGGTAACAAGTTATCTACTTTGTTTTATTAATTGGTCTGGAAGCTCCTTGAAAAGAATAAGACAAAGCTCGTATTTCCTGAAAATGTCCTATATGGGGGGAAAAATAGTTCACCTTTGTTGACTACCTTTCGAGTGTACATTTGAACACCTGGTTAACCAAGGTTGACAGCGATTGGCGGGGTGGAGATTGCCATGATGAAGAAGTTTGGTTGATTTTCAGCAGTAGTAAGGTCAAAATGAAAGCATCATAAAAGAGGAAAAGATTTATTTAGGCTAGTGCTTTCTGTGAAAGAAAAAAATTAAAAACCCTAAGAAGATGGAAAAAGTTAAGCAACATAATATGGCGGATTCCACTAATGAGTGTAATGGGCAGCCATTTTAAATGGGAGCGAAACTAGACGGCAAACACTGTTCTCAAATTATAGGTTCCAGCTACACTAACCATAGTCTGGTGTCCCAATTTTTTAAAGGTTCATTAAAACGTGTCATCAAACAGTAGCATTTGCTGGAAGAATCTCCGTCCCCATAAAAAGCGCTGTCGGGAATTCTTACTATAACCCACCCAATGAGTAACCAGCCTTCCCTTTGAAGGAAGAGCTGAGATGTGAGCTAAACAAGTGAAAATGACATGGAATCAGAAAAGAATTGGAAAAGGAGGGCCATCACCATAGCGCAATGTGTGGTCCTTCCGGAAAACATAAAGCAGCCCAGAGTGAGGCCAGGGGAGCCAAGCAGAAAAATATATATATATGAACAGAGAAAAGATCAAGCTTGTAACTTCATTCCCGGGCTTCACAAGTTCCACTGTCCTTCCCAACCCACGAGACAGAGTAATACTCAGGATGACTCCACTCATGATGTGGCCTTGAGTATCTCAGCAGACATCATTTAAGTCATTTAAAAGGATAACTACAAATTAAATTAGTTCATCCTAATTATGCAAAAATGATAAATTCAAATAAGCAAGGTAATTCACTTCCAAATTAAAAAAATTTTTCAATCACTTGGCATCTCAAATCAAAGCAAATGGGTAATGTTACCAATTATATCAATTTGACTCTTAAATTTAAATACATAAACATATGATGAACTGAATTAAAATTCTTATTTGGTATGCACTTAACTTATTAACATTTGTACTAGGGTAGAGAACCACATTCAAGATAGGAAATGGGGTCATGTCCTTGAAAAACAAAGAAGGTAATCACAAAAGTAGTTTTGTGAGTATCTAGCAACAGAATGAGTCCCCCAGATCTACTAAACAAGTTATCCTGCAGGAAAAGTAAAGTAGATCACATTAGTAAAGGCAACACTATGGAAGCTTATGAAATATTTATCAAGAGTATATTTGATAACTAATAAAAATATTTAGTTTTAGGAAGCAGTACAATAACATGTTAAGTTTTGACATGGTTGCACTTATGAGCACAAGACTTTCATAGAAATGGAAAGAAATGAACATTTATTGAATACGTTGTGCTCAGCATTACTAAATACTTTCAAATACAGTATAGCATTGGCAACTAGGAATCGGAGACATTAAATAACTTCCCTTGACCACACAGTGATAAATGACAGAGCTAGGACTTAAACTCCATCTTTTGATTATACGTGAGAATTATTTTTGTCACATCTGTATCACTTTATCCTGAGCCAGTACTCGAAATATGATGGTGTTTCAAATATTTGCTGGGGCGCCTAGGTGTCTCAGTCAGTTAAGCGTCTGACTTTTGATCTCAGCTCAGGTCTTGATCTCACAGTTCTAAATTTAAGCCCCGCGTTGGGCTGCATGCTGGGTGTGGAGCCTACTTAAAAACAAATTAAAATGATAAAAAATAAAATATTTGCTAAAATATTTCCTAAGATTTCTGATCAAGGTCAATTTGGATTCCAATTTCAAAGCTAATGAGTAATAAAGTGATTTTTAGGAGAAAAAAAACAAAAAATATATGCATGCATTCTGAGTGGCATTATGAATCTTTCAAACACTTGATAAAGCATTCTTTATGTCTCATATAAGGATGAAAGAATTATCTATTGCCATATAACAAATCATACCAAAGGGTAGTAGCTAAAAACAGTAATTTATTCCTTCCTGTGTCTTATCATTCTGTGGATTGACTGGGATTGACTGGGAAGTTCTTGCTTAGGGTCTCCTAGGAATTGCAGTCAGATGTCAGCTGGGACTGCAATCATCCGTAGCTCAACTGAGCCAGACATCAAGATGGTTCACTCATTTGACTGGCAAGGGACGCTGGCTATCATCTTATTTGAGGCTGGCAACTGGAGGGTCTCCAGGTGACTTGGGCTTCTCTCAAAGTAGTGCCCCGGCTCCAAAAGGGAGCATACCACCAGTAAATGTTCCAAGAGACCCAAGCTTCTTACAACCTAGATTCAGAAGTCCCAACAAGTCATTCCCAGAGCATCCTCTCGGGTGAGCCAGCCATACCCTTGTCTTCTGCCTCCTGGCATCTCTACTTTACCCAACTGACTTAGAAGGGGAAATGTATAATAAAATTACAATAGCATAAGTCATTTTGTTGTATTTTTTCTATCTTTTTGGCTCTGTCTCTTCCTTTGGAAACAGCATTCTTGAATGAATAAATAAACTCAAGTTTTTCTCTCTCCTTTTTTCATTCTACTTTTTTCTTATCTCTTTTCTTTTTTCTTTCCTTCTTTCTAACTAAAAATAAAAGGTATAGGGGCGCCTGGGTGGTGCAGTCGTTAAACGTCTGCCTTCGGCTCAGGGCGTGATCCCAGCGTTCTGGGATCGAGCCCCACATCAGGCTCCTCCACTAGAAGCCTGCTTCTTCCTCTCCCACTCCCCCTGCTTGTGTTCCCTCTCTCGCTGGCTGTCTCTGTCAAAATAAATAAATAAAATCTTTAAAAAATAAAATAAAATAAAAATAAAAGGTATAAAAAAATTTCTTAAGCAGCAACATATTCTAATTAGTTAGTGAGTCTTATGGTTAATGTCTATTCATATCTCCCATCTGATATCTGCCTGACTGACTCAGTTATCATCCTGTATAGGAAGGTAAAAGAAAAAAAAAATTTAATGCAAGCAAAAGAAAGAAAAGGGGAAAAAATCAGAAAGAAAAAGTAGATTACCAAAAGAAAAAGGAAAATATAAATGGTAAGGAAAATAAATCAGGAAGACTGAACAGTATTAAGCCCAAGTGGCTGAAAAGACAAAGAAAAAGAAGCCAAATTCTCCCCTTCTAATGCTACACCCACCCCTTCCTTTCTGATCCATCACCATCACCAGCCCTGTCCAACCTTATTTTTAATGCCCGAATTCTTGCTGTGTCATCTTACCTAATCTTGTTGCCTAGAGTATTCTTCCCCTTAGAAACCATCAAAAACACTGTTTTCCTCATGGTGTTCCCAATTAACAAACAAACAAACAAAACACTAAATGACTTCTATGGATAAAGTCCAAAATAAGCATTTTAAGGATTTTTCATAATCTGACCCAACTTCCCTCACCAACCTTGTTTCTTATGCAACTATTCATTCAGCCAGAGCACTCAAGTCCCTGTATCCAAATACACAGAAAAATGAGACCAGATTTCACTATTTATCACATCATAAAAAATAGGCAATCTGGATCAGAGAAAACAATTAATAAACAACAAAAATATTGTGCTTCACAAAGCGGTGGCAATGTCGTCAGCTTGTTTATTGGACTTGAGGTCCAGATCGCTTCTCACGCACACGACCTTCTCATTCGTGCCTTCTGTCCTTTGCTCCAGCTGACCCTATCCCGGGAGCTTTCCCTGCTGCTCTCTGCTTTCCCAAATCCCATCTCACTGAGACTCATGAAGACCTCGTCTTCATGGAAAACGACATCAGCTGATTAATTTGGAAGAAGTGTGATTAGCAGGATTATTCTGGATCTGAAGTACTCTGTTAACACGACAGCATCTGACTGATTCTCTGTGGTGACCCAGCTGCCCAAGTTCCCTTTCAGTTTTGTCTGCACATTGGTTTGGTACACAGTAGTTTAAAGGACCACTTCACCCCAATTTGGTAGGTAATTCAACTGGCAGCCAATCATTTGTACAACTTCGATTTGCAAGATTTACAAACAGCAATTATAGAAACAGTTAAAAAAAAAAAAAAACACCACTGCAAATATTATAACTCTTTGGGAACCTGATGTAAATGGGATTTTTTTTTTTTTAAATAGGATATTTGAAGATAATGATGGGTATAGTGCACGATCAAACAGATTTTGTGGTGAGAGTTTATTATCAGGTGCAATTAAAGATGTAGATACCATTTTGAAAGTACAGACTTTAGGGGGCAAGGGAAGAGACTTTGGAAGCAAAGTAAAAATTAGGAATAATTACAGTGATGATCATGGGATAGCAACATCCATTCTATGAGGAGCTCAGTATCCTTCCAAGTCCCACTGAGTCCAGGAAAGCACGTGTATGAGACCAAAGGCAGCTTTGGGAAGAATACCTTTGAAATGCGAGTCAGTAAACATAAAAGTACACTAAGGAGTAAATGTCCTGATCACTAATAGAAATTGTACACTTCAAAATATCTTTCTAAGTTTTTTTTTTTGTTTTTGTTTTTTTTTTTTTTTTGAGAGAGAGAGAGAGAGCGTGTGAGCTGGGAGGGCGAGGCAGAGGGAGAGGGGGAGAGAATGTGGAGCCCAACACGGGGCTCAATCTCATCATGCTGGGATCATGACCTCAGCTGAAACCGATTCGGATGCTTAACCGACTGAGTCACCCAGGTGCCCCTACACCTCAAAATAGCTTATTAAAAAAAACAAAAAACAAACTAGTTTTCTTTTTTCATGTCTGATGTTGAACATGCAGGCAGTGGTTGTTTTTCCTTTTTTTCTTTTGATTTTTAAACTGGGTAAAATGAAACTTTCTAGGGGAGCTTCTAGAGGTGGTAAAATTATAAAGAGAAGTCAGTAAAAGATTATTATATCGGACAGGAGAGCGGAGGCTTCTGGGGCGATATCAAAGTTGTATTGCCTATCGTTCTATGGGTGCTCACTTCACACTATTCATTCATGTTTTATGCATTTTGCTGTTTATGAAGATGTTATGGAGAAAACCACGGATGGTAAAACGTTCAGCTTCGACAACTCATTAGCTCCTACGTGTCTGTCACTGTGTAACCAGTGCTTTGCTCACATTCCCTTTTGCCCAGATGAAGCTGGTTGTGCGCTGAGAGATGACTTCTTGTTTTCCAGAAGAACTAGTGAACCCGGTCTGGCCCTTGTTGATATTTCAAAGCAGCCTTTTTGTGCATGGGCATGAGAAGATGTCCTTCTTAAGCCAAGGATGAAGTTTCATACTTTGTATTATTTAAAGTACCTGATATAATACGTACAACTAGTACGTACTCACTCACTCATTTGACAGCTATTTATCGACTTACACATCAACTGACTCCCTGGAAAGCCAGAGCAGTTTGCCAAAACTACGGTTAAATGGCATTTGATAAGCGCTATAAAGACACTAGGGCTTCAGCAAATTCTCCCAGCTATCAAATGTATTTTGCATAATGGATATCATTCTCATTCCCAGTGAAGTCTTAGAAAGGGATCCCAGAAGAAGACTGGCCAGCTAGAAGGCGGAGATGCAGTAAAAATTGAAATAGAAAGAGTCAGAAACAGGAGGGAATAAAAAAAGGAGAGGAACGGGTGCCTGGGCTGGCTTAGTTGGTGGAGCCTGCGACTGTCTGATCTCAAGGTCATGAGTTCAAGCCCCACGCTGGGCATAGAGTTTACTTAAAAAAATTAATAAAAATTCACAAATAAATAAATAAAAAGGAGAGGAATAAGGAGGGAGAGATTGTACAATAGCAAGCCCTCCGTGTCCCGCAGTTTAAGTTGAGCCAGATATTCTTCCTGTTTCCTTGCTTGGTTTTTGTTTGATCCTTCCTCTTGTGCCTGTCCCCAGTCTGGAGAAGTCAAGACGAGCACGGATGCCACCGAGACAGGCCAAAGCCAGGAAATGATCCTGGGATTAAAACTTGGCTGCATAGGGGCAAAACTTCTGAGCAGCCAGAAGTAGAAAGAGCCAGGAGATAAACATAACCCATTTTCGAAGGAGTGCCAAAGGTGAAAAGTGAGAAAGCCAAAATTACTCATCAAGTCCAAAATGGGTAAGCAAAAAGCAAAGTGAAGTAAAGGATCCAAGACGAGAATTGGGAACCACTGCCTGGGGCTTCATACCGGATTGTGCTGAGTACAGGTTAGCTTAATTTAAGAGCACACGTTCCAGGGGCGCCTGAGTGAGTCAGTGGGTTAAGTGTCTGACTCTTGCTTTCAGCTCAGGTCATGATCTTGGGGTCCTGGGATTGAGCCCCACTTGGGTGGGGCTCTACGCTCCTAGGAGTCTGCTTATCTCTCTCTCCCTCTGCCCCTCCCCCAGCTCGCGTGTGTGCACGCGCGCTCTCTCTCTCTCTCTCACATAAATAAAAAGAGTGCAGGATCTGAGCAGGTGCCTTCCTTTCTTATGACTTTATCTCCCACCTGGTGACAGACCATTATCAATAAGACATTAAAAACACTAACCAAACAGGGCACTTGGGTGGCTCAGTCAACCGTCCAACTCTAGATTTCGACTCAGGTTATGATCTCAGAGTTGTGAGATGGAGCCCCGTGTTGAGTCCTGCCTCGAGCTCCCTGTGGAGCCCTGTGTCAAGCTGCATGCTCAGCCGAGAGTCTGTTTGAGATTCTCTTTCTCCCTCTCCTCCTGTCTCTCCCCCCCCAATAAATTAATTTTAAAAAAACACACAAAAAAACACCTACCAAACAAAATTTGAAAGCCACGAACCAACTTTGCCTAGACTAACTTGACCACGAGGATGACCACATTTCTTGAGGACAGTTGTCCCTATATCCCTTCACTATTTTGGGAAATAGAACACTTGCAGAAATGGTATACTTAAATCAATGAGTTCAGGTTTGAGCAGCCTGAGACACTCGTAGGTAGAAATGCTTTACTTACCAGCAGACAATTTACTGAGCACTTACTATGTTCCATGTTGCATGCACACCCAAAATACTTTACGTAATACCATCATGCCATGCCCCAGCGCACTTAACATTTTAACATTTCTCCATTTGGTCAAAATCAGTTCGATTTTTTGGAGGCTCTCAACCCTTCCTCAACCCAATTTAAACCGTAATTTCCTGAAGACTAAGATTACCTCGCCGTATTCTTTTTCACCTCTCTGATTTCTAAGGAAGTATACCCTTGGGGCTCTTAGCGCGCCCGAGGTCATCTCGATTCTACCTGTCCCATGGTGGGAAAGTGACTTGCTCAGTCAATATAGAACAAAGTGTTTAGCATCAGCCTTAAAATAAGTGTTTTTTTTTTTAATTGTCTTCTCTTCCTGCTTTTCAGGGAAAAAAACAATAATGTAAACTTCTCTGCTCTGTGGCCTACACCCCACAGGCACTCCACAAGAGCTGAGCCAGGGCTTAACAAAGGATTCGGGGGTGGGGGGGTGGGTATGCAGGTGTGCACGTGCTTGGGCTCGCGTGGGTGTGCGTCACACACACTGTGATTGTCCCCTGTGAGGTGCGAGACAGGAAAGAACGTTCAGGCACATGCATATTTATATCAAAGACATGGTAGGACCCCCCACCCAAAGAAGAATTCATTTTTTGTGATGTTAATGTTAAATTTCGGGGAGAGGTTTGCGGAGAAGGAGGAAGCGCAGCTAGGGAATGGGTTCATGTTTCTGACTGTGGAGGGAGGATCGGGTACGAAGCCAACCAAAGTCTTTCCCAGAACTGGGGTATTTCATTCTAGAAGGGAAAAATGCCACGCTCGTTCTCCTCTTTCCTCCCGCCTCACTTCCTTGGTGCCCTTCCAAGGTAGGGCCCCTCGGTGCTGGCTTCTCAGTCCTCCCCCCCGCCCCCCCCCCCGGGGAAGGCTTGCCAAGGCCAAGAGGGCCAGATGGGGCTGCTGGCAGAGACGCTGCTGATCCGGCTCTTTCTCACGCCACCTTCCGTCTGCCAGGGCTTTCGGGTGGTGGCGGCGCCCAGTCCTGATGAGGGTAGCGTCAGCGCCCTGCAGCAGGCAGCAGGCGCAGCAGCGAGCAGGCAGTCGCACTCACCAGTCAGCCCATACCTGCTCTGGGCTGTGATGTGCCATTATCTTGCTACTCCCATTTTACACTTCACACACCAGCTTTCTCTCAAGACAGTTATTTGATCACTAACACTTTGAATATCATAATCATCGGCTCATTTATTTTTTCTATTTTAAAGGATAGCGTTGGTGTGCGCGGGGAGCAGCCGTATCGATTTCCACATTTGCCAAGGCATCCGAGTGTGAGCTGCCTATCACGGTGCTGACTTTAATAAAAGGTTATTACCGTGATCATTATTTAGCATTTATATAGCTCCTCACAATTGTTTACCCATTATTCCTCAGAGCACCCCTGTCAAGGTGATCGGTATTAGCAACCCCCAGTGTAGAGGCAACAAATCAGGGGTCCTGGAGAGGTTTTAGTAATAGCCACAAAAGGACACAAAATGAATACCCGCAGACCTGGGGCGGGCCCGGTCTCCCTCCCTCTGGCATACTTGGTGAGTTCAGTCATTCCATCATTCTGGTTAGCAGAATGGGTGGGCTCCTCATGGCAGGTTGCAGCTCAAACATATACTGAGAGGCCTTCGCTGGCTACCCTTTCTAAAATAGCATCCCCTCCCCAAGGCACTCAATATCACATTCCTGTGTTTATGCAGTGCTTAGAGCTACCTGAAGTTAGCTTGTTTGTGTATTTATGTTCCTGTTTATTGTCTGTCTTCACCATTCAAGGTCATCTCCATGACAACAGCAGGCTTGCCCAGGTTGTTCATGGCTGTATCCATCCTCTTTGTTGAAAGCACCTGGCATACAGTAGGTGCTTAATAATGCTTGTGGAGTGAATGACAATAACAAGAGCCCCATAAATACTGTTACTCACACATCATTTCCTATGCCTTTTCATCTCTTTCTGGACTTCCTGGATCTAATCACTTATACAGTCAATTATTCTTAATTACCCTGGAGCTAATGATCTAGTTTGTGGATGGCCCAAGTCCTTGGCTTCCTCTCCTCCAGAGATTCCTCCAGATCTTTCAGTCATTTCTCACCTTGAGTTGAGACGGGTCAAGGAGAGAATAGGACAATGAAAAAGCCCTGTTAGACAATTTCACTAGTTCTAATAGCTTTGGAAAGGTAGAAAGTTGAAATTATTGATTTCAAGATTTCTTTTTTGCCTTATTTGTGGATTTAAAAAAAAAAAACATCTGCTTTATATATGCAATACAGTGAAACGTGCTTTGAAGAAGTTAAAAGCACTGTAGAAATGTAGCATATAATTATATATGCGTGTAGTCCCATTAACCTTGGTAATTGAGAGTTGGTTATACATTTAAGGTTTAATTAGTTTTGATAGAACAGTAGCTCACACTTTTCTAATGGGTAGGGCTGGACAGGGCTTAGAAAACGTGCCTGTGGTTGACTTTTTCTCTTTTTTTTCAACCATCAAATCAAGATAAAGCTTGAAAAATCCCTTCAAAGCCTGAAAGGCCGGCAGTAATGCTGATTTCTCATCAACAAGTAAGAATAGGGAAATGGTACTAAAGTTTGAATTTTCTTGCTTCAAATTTTAGACCATAAGATTTCAATTTTCTTAAAAAAAAAAATCTTAGGCTGATCTTGGAAGAAAGACCCCCTGGATAATCTAAATATGAAGTTTTCTATTTAAAGGTTGTTTTTAATGTTCTTTATAGCCCTATATGCAATCAGAAAACAGGTTGCCTTGTTTTAAATGTAAGGAATCAATGTAATATCTTATTTTGGTAACATGTGCTGTTGAGTTTGGTCCTCACTGCAACTCTGCCCAGAGATATTATTGGTGCCAGTTTATATAGATGAAAAAATGGAAGCCAAGACATTAAATGCCATACCCAAGGTCTTAGAAGAAGTCACCAAGAAGCTTGGTCTGGCCTAAGTCTCCTGACTCCAGTTTAATATTCTCCACAATGTGAGAAAACCACATTGGAAAGGAAAAACTCATTCCTAGTACTGCTGTCCCAGTACAAACTTCAGTGTTCAGGCAAATACTCTGCTTTATTGTTAAATTGGCCACACTTACTCAACGTGTAGTATATCCCAGGCCCTGTGCTTTGCCGCAAAAGTCAAAGTAAGAGGTTAGATTTCCCTGGCTCTCACGTTCTATTTGGGATGGGAGACACACACACACAAACACTGTCACACAGGAGGTGGGGGTGTGCATTAGGGGAGCCACAATGCTCTGTAGGAGCAGAGGAGAAGTAGCATCTGAAAACATCCCATGAAAGGGGATCGCCTTGGCATGAAATCAAGATTTAATCGGTGATACGCTGAGGAGAGGGAAAAGGAAAATGGGATGTCTACTAAATTTGATCTACCTAAAATCTTATCTACCACGGCAAGAAGGTAGTAGATAATATTTTTAGGGGAGGTGTGCAAGGGGATGGGTTACATGGGGGATGAGTTAAGGAGGAGACTTACAGTGTTGAGCCCTGGGTGTTGTATGGAAGTGTTAAATCACTCTATTGTACATACTGTATGTTAACTAACTGGAATTTAAATAAAAACTTGAAGAAGAAAAAAAAAAAAAAGAATGAGTAAAGTTTCTACAAGGATGGAAGAGAAGGGGCATTCCTAGCAGAGGAACCAACATTAACGAAGAAAGACAGCAAAAGGGCAGAGGGACGAGCAAGTAGTCCCTTTGGATTCCGGTGTGGAATGCACCTGCGTGGCTAGGGAACCAGCTGGTGCTGTTGGAGAAGGCCTAGAATAGACGGACATAGATATACATGCTGACATGCTCTTGGCAAGGATGCCAGTAAAGGGAACAAAGAGGTGACACGCTCAGAATGGAGCTTTCCATACCACAGCAGCAATGGCTCTCACATTTGAGATGACCTCCTTGTTAAAACTGGATTGCTGGGCCCCATGCCGAAGTTTCTTTCTGAGAAGGTCCAGGGTGGGGTCCCAGCATTTTCACTTCTAAAAAGTTCCCAGGTGCTAATGCTGCTGGTCTGGGACGCACAATCTGAGAACCAGTAACAGTAAGTAGCAACAAAGTCAAAACCGGGAGTTTTTAGAGGGACAGAAGTAAAGGGACTGAATCCAATAGCACAGGCCAGAAGGAATGGGGCCCTGCCCAGGTTGCTGAGGGTAGGAAAGGAGGGAACAGCAACCAGGAGAACAGCCAACTGCTTCAAAGGACAGGGGACCACAGGTCCGCATTCCAGGTCATTTCAAATCACAAATCATCGGGAAATGTCCAGCGCCCGTGACAGGTACACAAGAAGCATCTGAAATTCGTTCTGAAAGTAGCAATCCCATCTAGAAATTAAGCTCTGAGTTTTATCTTACTTTCCTTTCCTCCCACGTCAGTAACCTCGTTCTGGCACAATTTAGGTTGCTAAAGCGTCTTCCAGGGAGAACACACATATCTGCACCCAGCCAGCAAGTGTATCTATCTGCATATATAAAATCACACTAAAGCTGATTTCCTTATTATTTCACGTTAGAACACCCTTGTCGCGAAACAGTGTTCAAAATAAATACGGAGGACTGGAAGCAACCATTTCTATTTAGTGGGGCAAAAAATGATGAACTCACCATACCATATAAAGACCCCATGAAACCAACGTTCACTGACTACCTACTCCGTGACAAGCACCGTGGATGTGCCTGGATACAAACATGAATAAAACATGGGCTATCCTCACCGCAGTTCACAAAATCTAGCAGTCTTTCTTCTACGCTCTTAAATCCGCCTAAGGATGGTGTTTGGCTTGTAATAAAAATTCTAAGGCAGGGACAGAAGACAGCTAGCTTTTCTAAATTGACCACCACTGCTGTCTAATTATTCAACTGAAGAGAACACTTTGGTGCTGGGTTGTTTCACTGAGCTCAGATATATTCTGCTGACACATAGAGAGAGTTAGGGGAGCATCACCCGTTCACCCCCCTGCTCTTTAAGTACGGTGACCGTTTTTATCACTTACACCTTTCAATAGCCAGAGAGAGTGCCACTTGGGTTCTCAAAATCTCATTTCCTTTACTACATCCCAAAATAACAGGGTCACTTCAGGACCAATGAGTGGTTGGCACCGTGATGTGTTTCCCACAAGTACTAATAGTTCTGGAGAGGAGCAAGTATTTTCACAGCTGCAGGTCTGGGTGCTGAACTTTCTACTGTCAGTGAGAATCATGTCCCAGTGAAAATATAGAAGTGGAACGGACCGTCAAAGGGATAAGGTGACAGGGAGTGTTGTTTACTCGAGTCAGAGAGCAACCGAAAATGATTTCTGCAGCTGGAACAAAACAAAGACGAGGGTTGAAGGTCAACTTCCTTTTTTATTCTGGCTCATCAGCACGCCTAGGCGGCCCTTCCCAAATGTCGGGTCTGCTGACTGTTGCTACTCGGTTTAAGACCCCACAGGCTGTACTGACCTATATCTCTTGGGCACTGGAGGGAAACAAAAGGGGGAAATGTTCAGTCTCAACAGAATTAACGAAGTCATCCATGGCACCCGGCTCTCCCTGCTCTGACCCCAACCTCATCCGTCTCCAAGCCGGATGGGTTTTGTTTGTGAAATGCCCTCACACCCATGCAAGTCCCCCACCTTGGCTACCCCCAGCACCGGCCGCCATGCTGACGTCATCTCTGTCCTGAATGACGGCAACGGCCTTCTATCAGCTTAGCATCCCCCCCCCAGACCATTCTTCACGTGAATTCACAGTATTAATTCACAGTCATTCATTCACAGTAACCTTTTAGACACTCAAATACTACCATTAAAATCAGAATACGTCACACATACACATAAAACCTATCTTAAAATTTTTCTCTGGCTAAAAACTGGTGGTTGTCAGAAGGGAGGTGGGGGGAGAGGAATGGGTGAAAGAGGGGAAGGGGATTAAGAGTACACTTACCATGATGAGCACTGAGTAATGTGGAGATTGGTGACTCACTATATTGTACACCTGAAACGAACATAATATTGTATGTTAATTATACTGGAATTTTATTTTATTTTTCCCTCTGGCTCCCCATTGCTCCAAAGACTTACTCAATGTGTACTATATTCCAGGTTTGGCCCAGAGAGCTCTGCGTGCATAATCCATGCCTCCGGCTCCCTTCCTTCTCCTTGTTGCATCACATTCCTCCCTCCTCGCTGGCTCTGCTCTCTCCCCCCAGACACCCCTGCCTGGAACACTCCTGCCACCCTGCTTTGCCAGATTGTTTCCAATACACCTTTTAGCACTTCACCCTTATCAGCTCCTGAGGGATGCTTAAGGAAGACCCTCTCCTCCTGGTTGGGCCAGAGCCCCATGTTCTAATGGCACCCTCCACCAGCTCATGAACCCCTCGTGGAACGCATCACAGGACGTTTACACGATTTTGTAGGATTGCTGCATTTCGGCCTGCCTTCCCACTAGACTGTAAGATCCACAAAGGTAGGGACTCGGTCTCTTTTTGCTTACCGTCGTGTTCCAGAGCCTAGCACAGTTTCTGGCACATTCTAGGTACCAAATAAATATATTAATTATGAAGGATGGAAAGCAGGCAGGGAGGGGGGCAAAGTGCTACTACTAAGATAAGAAAGAGGAGGTCTAGCATCTTAAGTGAATGATAACAGGGAACAACTTAAATGTCCAATGTTAGGGAAAGTTCTAAGATACATTTATAATTCATTCCTCACAACAACCCTATATGATTACCCTCATTTTCATAGATGAGGGAACCAAGGCACACAGATAATAACTACTGAAATCACACCGCTAGCAAATGTAATGCACTCGTAAGGAAAGACAGCACGAGCATATGTAACCACACGAAGCCAATCTGCTCTGGGAGCTTTTTTTTTTTTTTTTGCTCCACCATTTTTAAGGGTTTTAGCAACAACTGCTTTTGAGGGTCAAGGGTTTATCTTATTTGGAATTGGGTACTGAAAGCAAAAAATTCTATGTCCTCTTTACAAACGTATCGATAGACGATGATCAGAAAAAAACCTTTACCTGGACTTAGCTGCCTCTGTGTCACTTTTCTGGATGAAATCTTCCGACATGAATGTAAGGATGGGCCGTGCAAACGAGCACAGCGTAAAGCGATGGCTCACTCTGACCTCAGGACCGGCTGTATTGTTTTAAAGTGGGCAGAACAGCAATTGAAGAAGCTAAATGGATCAAAGAAAGGGGTGGGGGAGAAAAGAGAGTTCAGAGTATGGGAAGAAGAAGGAAAGAGCTGTTCCCTAGGAAGAAAGATTGAAACAGAGATATATTTGTTTAGAAAAGAGGATGAAAAGAAATGCACTGCCTTCCAAATATCTACAGGAAGCCACCGGCTGCGCACGCCACCATAGATCAGTTTATTTTGGGCCCAACCTGGAATAGAAAGCCTAATGTTTAGACAAGGCAAAGGCTTCTGGGGAGGAGGGGAAGGGAGGATGGGAGGAAGGCATTATGTGGAACAAATAACAACTTACTTGCAAAACGAAACTCTAGATGGAGCAGTTCCCTCTATTTGAATTTCCTGTGGAGTCTGATCGGGATTTCGCTGGATTAGTAACTACTGAAAAGGTTTTCCTGGTAGGAAAACCTTAGCTCTGTGAGAGGAAATAGAATTGGGCTGATCCACCACTTACAAAATAGAACCTGACGCATGGCGGGGGGGGCAGGGGGGGTACTCACGGAGAGAGGGGAAGGCGGAAGACTAGAGAGAATTAGAAAGGGAGAAGAAAGAGAAGAGTTATAGTGGGAAGGGCTTTGGAACGGTGTCTGAAAACATGGAGCGCTACAGAATATGATACAGGGCATAAGGCTCCGGGGTCCAACTGCCGGCATTTTAATTTAGCCTCCACCATCCTCCTGAAACCTCAGACTCTCCATCTTTAACATTGGGGTTATCATCGTGTCTAGCTCATAAGATTTTCTTTAAGGATTAAAGAAACTAATCCTTGTTAACTTCATAGCACATAGTAACTGCTCAATAAATGCTGGTGCCACTGTGGCTGGTGGAGATGATTTATCACCCAACAGCGTGGACCTGAAGTACGAGCTACATTGGATAATGGTAGAAGCCATCAGAAATAGCCAGGAATAATGCTGCTATTGGACTCTCTCCTAGAGGAAGGTCAACAGTGAGTTTTAGCTCTTTGATGCAGAAACCCAAGGTACGATGCCATCTTCTAGAAACCGATTCCATGGAAAAGCCTAGAATGGACATCCCCTTCCCTCCCTCTTTTTGCTTGTGTTCTCCATCTTTTTCCTCTTCGCTTGCTTTCCTACTTTGTACTCTGTTTTCCAGTCCTTGGAAACCTCTGCTCCTCTCCCCATGTAAGGATCCTGTCGAGACAGACTAAGCAGATCTGTTTCCTCTATGCTTTAAACACTGGGGGCCAAGAGGAAAAAATGTTTCCTTTGGGCGGGTGCCAAGTAACTACAGGGAGTGGGGGAGAGAGTTTTTAATGACACAGTAAGAAAGAAAATATTTATGTTTCATTTTAATTGAACTTTTCTTAAGCTCACTACATTTTAGTAGGTGAAAAAAATCAACATATGAGAACACTGGGAACAAAAATACACATAGCTCTGGCTTCGTGCATAGAAGTAGAAAAGCAAATGGGGAAAAGGAAACCCAGTGGAAGCATCTCTGGGAAGAGTTGCCCTACCAAACTCTGAGCTTAGTAGCACTGCTTTTATCACTTCATTTCCATGATCAGTGTAGATCCTGGTTCACTGGCCCATAAAATTGGCAAGATAATGAACAAGTTCATTACTTTAAATATATTTCATCTATTGGGTCCACTGCAATACCTTGAGGAGCAAGTTTATAGAGTGTTGCACCCCAGTCAAACCTGGAACCGTGAATACTGTAAAAGGAGGCGGCTTCCCTTGTTAGGCGACCCGAAAGAGCTACTACTGTCACTCTTTCCTAAGCATTTACTATGTGCTAGGAGCTGTGCTAACTACTTTATACCTCTGAGCTCACGTAAACCTCCCAGAAGCTGTGCAAAGCAGGTATTATTAAACCGATTTTACTTGTAGTTGACGTCAGGCAATGACTGGGGCCACACAGCTGATTAGTAGCAGAGCTGGGATTTGAACCCAGGTCCGTAGGACACCAAACCCTGCCCTTACCCTGCACTATCAGCTGAGCCCCCCCCCCCCAACCAGCTACTGGGTGCTAACAGCACCTGGAATGATACGTTATCTTAGGGTTTATGAAGACAACAGAGTAGCTGAGAGAGAGAATTCTGTGTGTGCGTGTGTGTGTGTGTGTGCATGTGTGTGTGCGTGTGTGTAACATAATTAAATGACACATAATATCATTGTTCTGTTAAATGAATCATAGTGGGAGGCACCTGGGTGGCTCAGTCACATAAGCAGTTGACTCCTGATTTCCGCTCAGGTCATGATCTCAGGGTTGTGAGATCGAGCCCCGTGTAGGGCTGCGAGCACAGCAGGGAGTCTGCTTGAGATTCTCTCTCTTTCCCTCCTTCTGCCCCTCCCCCCACAAAAGAATCATAGAGGGACGAGGATAGAAACTTGGTAGTTCCAACTAGGAAGATCAGTAGGAGAAGAAAGGGATAAAGAAAGGGGGGGTAGGGGCGGCTGGGTGGCACAGCGGTTAAGCGTCTGCCTTCGGCTCAGGGCGTGATCCTGGTGTTATGGGATCGAGCCCCACATCAGACTCCTCCGCTATGAGCCTGCTTCTTCCTCTCCCACTCCCTCTGCTTGAGTTCCCTCTCTCACTGGCTGTCTCTATCTCTGTCAAATAAATAAATAAAATCTTTAAAAAATAATAATAATAATAAAAAGAAAGGGGGGGTAATCAGAGGGGGGAGTGAAGCATGAGAGACTATGGACTCTGAGAAACAAACTGAGGGCTTCAGAGGGGAGGGGGGTTGGGAAATGGGATAGACTGGTGATGGGTAGTAAGGAGGGCACGTATTGCATGGTGCACTGGGTGTTATACGCAACTAATGAATCATTAAACTTTACATCAAAAACCAGGGATGTACTGTATGGTGACTAACATAATATAATAAAAAAATACTAACAAAAAAAAAAAAAAAAGAAAAGAAACTTGGTAGTTCCTCCCACTGTTCCCAACTTAAAGGAAGCTTCCGTTTCTTGCTCAGTTTCTCTTCTCCCAAGGTTACCTAGCTTTCCTAACCCACGTCTGTGGGGACCACCAACCTTTAGATCCCAGCTGTGCCTCACTGTTACCATGTATAAGCCATGCTGAGCTCACAGAGTTTTCAGGATTAAGAGAATGAATGCTTTTAAACATTGGAAAGAGTACCTGGCGTGTTCTTGGTATTTTGAAAATGTTATCTATTAGCATTGGGCCACTTCCTTGAATGGTGATCATACGCCCATTTGAAGAATTCATTTTAGTCCTTATTGATGGACTTCCTCAAAAATACAGATGTTATCATGATATTGCTTCTCTCCAACGCATCTGGGAAATGCTCCTACCTGATTGGCTTGTTAACTGGCCAGAAAAGGCTCCCTCTCTGTCCACCGCCCCCCAGCACCCCATAGCTCCTCGGAATCCTCTGAAGGGGATAAGAACGTGTGTTCTACGCCCTTTGTCACAATGAGATGCGGGAAGATGTTTTTGGGTGTTCTGATGGTAACAAGAAGCACCTCCTGTTTGTGATCAAAGCTACAAATGGATTTCTTTCTTTCTTTTTTTTTTTTTTTTGATGATGGCCATGGAAATCTGTGTGTCTAAAATCCCCTGGAATGTGGCAACTCAGGAATGCTTCTGTTTAATGTCAAGCTTTTAAAAAGGCTTTGGAAACATATATAAAGATACCAATCCCAAAGTGATTGGCCTCACTCATATGTCTTCAAAAAGGATTTTCTATCTACTGTGGAGTATCCTGACTCACAGAGTTGGTTTCCAAATCCCATGCCTTTTCAAGTGTCTATGAAGTTTCAGACTCTTCACATTGAACTATCTAGCACAGTGCTCCCATTCTACAGATGAGAAAACTGAGACTCTTTCAGATGGGTTGTCAGTACCCCTGACAATACTTTTCCTCTAATATTTTGTCTTACCAAACTTCTCTTTCCTGAATTATAAAGATTTCCTACCCCTCGCCAATAACGATTCTAGCTAAAATCCCCGTTTATCACCTGTCTTGATAACACAGGGGAGGTGGGAGGGGGCTTCCATTTTGCTAATTTTAAATCTTTTCCTTTCCCGCCTGATTTTAACTCCATTGTATCCCAAGGATCATACTGTTTTTATAGGTCAAAAATATCAAATACTGGCAACCTTATATGTTTCAACCTGCTACTTAAAAGTCAGGTACAGTCTTTATTTTTAGGTTTATATAGTTATTGATACTGTAAATTTTGTTTCTTGCTTCCTTATTTTCTTGGCATACAGTATACTTTAAAGTAAACCTTACAACGTCAAAAGATTTACTGTGTAAATAGCAGTAAAACAGACAGATACGAGCTAACAGTCCATTAATACACTCCTGAATTTCAGTCTCTCACAACACATCGAGGATACCTACTTTGGGGTCCCCAAGACTGGCCTGCCTTGTCTGACGTGGACACAGTAAGGCACCAGGAGAAGAAATCAATCCACTGAAGAACTCCAAACGTGTTGCCTGACTAACAGAGAACAGCAAATTAGATTTGCAGCACATGAGGTTGAGCGGTGTGCCTGGCAATGACACCGACAGCAGCCCAGGCCTGGGCAGAGGTCAGAGATCACAGGGGATCCTGACATACATTCTCTCTCTCCTCGTTTGGACCAGCTGGTCCTTCTTAGGTAAACACGGAACAGGGAGCTCCAAGTGTATGACGTCAGTGTGTTAGTGACCATGCGACAGAAGGTGTGAGAAGTATCAGGGAATGCAACTACTTTCATACCCTCAGAGAGCATCTCATGTGCGACTCAGACCATTCATCAATCACTTGCATGGGCAGAACCTGACAAGCAAATCGCAGGTCCCATCAGACACTTCTTGTGCTGATGCATGCAGAAGACAATCTATGGGGAGGACTCCCCTGGAGGGGTAGAAGTTTATGAGTAAAGTGATTAAAAGCGGCTTCAAATCCAGCCTTTTTAAAGCATGAACAAGGCTATACCTCAGAAGTAGTTTCCCTGGGATCCCATAGCCAAGTATTTGAATCCAGCGTAGGTGCCTTCAGGGACCATGTCTGTCTGTGGGACAGGCGACGGGAGAGCCACCCAGCCGGCAGCTCAGGCCCCGACAGAGAAAGCCTCACTGCATCCCTCCCTACTTGGATCACTTTGGGCAAATGTTCCCACTGACGCTCAGTTTCTTCACCTGCAAAATGGCCGACATCTAAGCCATAGTGTTGCTGCGAGCAATAGTGTTGGCTGGTCATTAGGTAGCAGGAGATCAGGAAACAAGACGTAAGAATGAGCACCTCAAGGTGCTCTGTACCAGGTATAGTTTAAAGAAATTTAAGTGCAGCCGTTATTTCCTTGTTTCAACAACACTAAGACAAGCACTAATATGATCTGTATTTTGTAAGTGAAGAAGTCAGGTCTCCAACCCAGGTGGTCATCTGACCCCCAAAGCCCATGCTCTTCACCAAAAAACGGTGACCACCGTTGGTCCTGAGAATGACCCAGAGGGGGCAAGACCCTCTCAACAAACTGGCTGAGGCCTTCCTTTCTCCTCCTCCATTTCCCTCCACCCCATGGAACCCCCTCTTTCTGCACTCAGGGGGAAATTTGGGCTTCTAGGAGCTCCTAACCCTGCAGGGGTTGCCAAGGCCACCCTAAACGGTTCTGGGCAGAGGAGAGATCATTCCAGAGTCCTTTCAAGCTTTGCTCTGGGCGCTGAGCCTAACCTTTGTTTTGTAACTGATTTACACTACCCAGAAGTCAGCTTCGGCTACCTTCTGTGAGAACTGGGTAGACTTGGTAAATACTCGGCTGGCCAACCAGAAAATTAAATAAGAAAGTCATCAGGCCCTGAAGCCTAATCCTCAAATGCCAAACAATTCAGAACAATGAGTCACTTTTTCAAAATAGAAAATGCTTGTCATCCAGTGTTTAAGTTCTTGCAGCAGAAAAAAGGGTAAGGGTTTAAAACACAGCATGAAAGCCCGAATTCTAGTTCCAGCGGTAGCTGAGTGACCCTGAGCAAGTTTCACACCTCTCTGTGCTATAGTTACCTCATTTATCACATGGGAATAGTAATAGGCCCTACATCAGAAGCTGCTGTGAGGATTAATGAATTAATATATGTATGTACCTTAGAAGATGCCTGACACATCATCAAAGCTATATAAATATTAGCTTTTCTTCTTGTTCTATTATGTTTCAGTACATGTATACGGGCTTTGCAGCAATGTCGTTAAAGAATAACTTTGCTGACGTTTTATTCCTTTTGAAAATGATTTCCCTGTTTCTACCATCTCACTACCAGCCACCACCCCTCCCCTAAAAATTCCCCCTCCCCATCTCATCTTTTCCTTAAGAGCAAAGGAAATTACATCTAAAAGCCTCGTGGAATTACAACACTCAACACGCTCATAAAAGTCAGGAAATGCAAAAGTTAGAATTCTCTGAAGACATTAACTCGGAATCGGGCTCTGAGATATATTTCAGAGGGCTCAAAGTAGCCTCCTAAAGTTTCTGGAGGGAGCCTAGAGGCCTTCACTAACTGCCCCCTCCTCATCAGCTGCTCTGATCTCTAGAATGCCTCATGCGGACATCCGCAGGCCTCTGCACCTGCCATTTCAAACGCATACTAGCCTCGCTCAGCACTCACATTCAGCCACTGCTCGGAGCAGTGGCACTCAGACTTCATGAGCCTCAGAACGTCCGGGAGGGCTGGTGAAAACACGGGGGGCTGGGCCCCGCTGCCAGTTCCCACTCGGTAGCTCTGGGGTGGAGCCTTATAATGTGGGTTTCTCACAAGTGCCCCAGTCTGGATGCCAATGGTCTGGAGCACACTTTGAGAACCACTGACACGGGCATTGCCTGCCCTCCAAATACGCTCTCCTCAACTCCCACAGAGCTGGACCGACTGCACTGCAAATGGGTGAAAAATTCTGTTCATGTGTGTATATTACTCCTCAATTTTTTGAGAAATGGAAAGCAAATTCTGTTTGAAGCCCCACACAGCCTTGACAAAACAAGGCTCACCTCATTTCAGGCGCCTGCCTCGCTCCACCCACCTTTATCCTTGCAGTCAGTTTCTGCCTCTCTCTTTGCACAGATGGTCAGGACTGTGTGTATGTTTATACGTCTCCAGCCCTGCTTGTTTACATGTACACATTTGTGTTTTTCCTTCTCCCCCATTAAACTATAAAGTCCTTGAATGTCTTTCTCTCTAAGGCTCCATAGCACCTGATGCTGAACACACAGTGGGTGTTCAATACGTGCGGTTGACTGATAAATGTTGACTTTTTTATTGTACCTGGGAAGCAAAGTGAAGAAACAAATATTGCCATGAGAACTTTAAACTTTGCATCAGAGACCAAAGCGTGTTTATTTTTGCAGCATTAATGTAGCCAAAAGATGACTTTCCACTCACATGTAAATATGCGATATGTTGCCAATGAGCATTTTAAATGCTTTGATGCCATTCTCAGAAATACCATCTGTGCATCTTCTTCTCACATAGTTATCAGAATGAGTAATTTAACATAGGGGAGTCTGTTGCATCCTTATAGGGAATTACAAGAGAGATACAAGTTCTAGGAATATTAATGTAATTGTAATCAACTTTTATTTTACGGGACATTCGTGTACGTATGTGCACCAACTACATCTCAATCTCAACTTCTCGGGATGAGATAAAGGGATGGTACTGGCCCTGAATATTTTCTGAGAGTTGACAATGAATCCAGAAGTTATTATTATTAGGTACTGATTTACAAGTCACATGAACTGAAATCGTCAATGGATGAGATCATTATTGTCTTAGCTATTGAACAGCTAGGAATTGAACTTCACCAAGTTAAGGACAAAGTATATTGTCAGTCTTTTCCAAGCAAGCAAAGGCTAGGAGGGAGCCAATCAGAAAGCACAGCTTCCGTCTCAATGTCCTCTGAGGTCCAGAACATACATTAACCGTAATGACACTGGAGGTCAAATATTTACCCAATTCTGTTGAAAGAAGTCAGTATTATACCTACTCCCAGTCGATGTGACGACGTGTGGCCTGTTAAGATTTTTTTTAAAGGACTCGATGCTACATCTAACCTTCTTCTGATCCTATTCTTTCCCAATCATTAAATTAAGGAGAATTTTGCTGGTGCAGTCTGAACACTTGGTTTCTTTCAGCTTAAATCTTTCTGAAGTTCAACCAGGGACCAATAATGAGTTCTAACTGAGAATAAGTGTAGGTTGTTTCTGAATTTTTAAAAAAGTGATTTCATGCTATTGTTACTTTCATAATAAAACGAAGCGACATCTGGGTTGATTTCTTTCCCTGGTCTGATTCCCAGTGTTGTTTTTATTCACCCAAGTCAGGTCTTGTTTTATAAAAGAAGCTGTGTTCATGCACTTGACCTAGCCTTTTCTTACACATACCACATAATTACAGGCGGCACACTTCTTCCCCTTGCAATTAATTAATCTTTATCCCCCAAAGAAATCAGGACAGTAGAGGATAAAGGGTATTCTTTTGTCTTTAAAGGTTAAAATCACATTTTGCCATATCACATATATCACATACAGATTCAAGCCAGACTCTTTTTTTTATTTTTTTTAAAGTGGGCTCCATGCTGGGCGTGGAGCCCAACCTGGGGCTTGAACTCATGACCCTGAGATCAAGACCCAGGCTGAGATCAAGAGTCAGACACTTAACAGACTGAGCCACCCAGACGCCCCTAAAGCCACTCTTTAAATTTTTTTTATTTTTGGGGGGCACCTAGGTGGCTCAGTCAGTTAAGCATCTGCCTTTGGCTCAGGTCATGATCTCAGGGTCCGGGGATCGAGCCCTGTGTCGGGCTCCCTGCTCAGCTAGGGGCCTGCTTCTCCCTCGCCTTCTGCCTGCTGCTCCCCCTGCTTCTGCTCTCTCGCTTGCTCTCACTCTCTCTCTGTCAAATAAATAAAATCTAAGAAATATATTTTTTAATTTTTAAATTGAGATATAATTGACATATAGCATCGTGTCTGTTTACAAGGTACACTATGTTGATATGATACATTTCTATATTACAACATGATTACCACCCTAGCATCAGCTAACACCTGTATCGTGTCACATAATTATTTCTTCTTTGTACTAGGAACAATTAAGATCTAGTCTCTTAGCAACTTTGAGGTTTATACGTAGTCTTGTTGAGTGTAATCACTATGCTGTGCATTAGACCTCCCGAATATATTTCTCTATAGCTGTAGGTTTGTATCCTTAGACAACATCTCCCCAATTTCCCCAGCCCCCAAGTCCCCAGTAACCACTATTCTACTCTGTTTTTACAAGCTCAGCTTTTTTAGATTCCACATATAAGTGAGATCATATACTTAGTATTTGTCTTTCACTGTTCAAGCCAGTCAGACTCCCAGCTCATCGGAATGGCTTTAAAACCAAAAAGGCAGGTGTTCGCACATTAAAATATGCCAAGAACAGCTATGGTCAAGAAAATTGGGGAAATAATCCTGATCTTCCTCTGCTACTTCAGAAGCAGAGTTAAAACTGACTTCAAAGGAAACTGATATTCGGATCAATTCCGAGAAGATGAGGATTCAATCCAGTTCAACCACCGCAGGAAACTGTGGATAATATGAAAGTAATAGTCAACACATACCCAGTCTTCAAGAAAGTTAGAGAACATTAAAGGGATGATAAGAGGTCAAAGGCATTTGTGGCAAAGTACTTTTATTCTTCCAGGATTTCGTGGTGGTTTATTTCCTAAATTGTGTTGTTCTCAGTTAATAGGCTCCTCTTAGACTTTGGAATTAATAAAAGATTATAATCAGTGGTGTAATTAACAATGTGTTTTCATTAATAAATACAGATTTTTCAAAGCTAGTTAATAGTCCTTAAGTAAAGAAATTCTTACTGAGAAAAATATTAATCTTTTTGTTTATTAACTTTGTGGGGCAAAAAAAAAAAAAAAAGAGAGAGCGAGAACTCGATCTTTAATGAAAAGATTGGAACTGAGCCCATGTTCTGCATTTCACTTATGGGAGACTGCTGGCAACTTAGCATTTTTGCAATTGGGCATTCGTTCTTTGCCACAAGGTAAGATTCATAGAGGGTTCGAGCTCTTCACATATAAATTAATTGGAGTTGTTTTAGGCTGAATCTCCCACAATTTCTCTTTCCATGCCGCACATTTATACCTGTAAGGTTTTTTTTGTTTTGTTTTGTTTTGTTTTTTACTCAAATGTTGCCTGCTGCAAAATTAATTGCACCCCCATAAAAGTCTTCTCAAGTACCCAAATATATCATCTCATCCATCAGCAAACTTTGAGAATCTCCCCAGCTTAAGAGTTCCATGTACTTCTAAAGACATGTTCCTTTGGAGTGTTAATGCTTTTGCCAAAACATGTCTCGGAGACCTCAAGCTCTGTGGTGTTCTCCACTGCTCTGAGGGTACGCTGCAGGGTGCTGGATGTTACCCGGCATGGTGATGGCCTGAACAGGCACCTGAGCTTCGGAATCAGACCTCGGTTCGAGGGCCAGCTCCAGTACTCAGCCCCCACGGGACCTATGAGATTTTACAAGCCTTCCAAACCTCAGTTTATCATCTGCAAAGCAGGGATGAGAACGACCTAATGAGATGACTGCAAGCATTTAAGAAGATAATGCAGGCAAGCCGCTTTGGAGAGTGTCCACACACAGTGGCACTTGCTGTTGTTACGATTGCTTGGTTGTGGTTCAGTAGCTCCCTCCCTGTAGGAAAGTGCTCTTTTCGCAACAGTTTAAAAATACATGACCATTTCTCCCCAGAAATGGCTCATCCACCTTACTCTGCTACAGCACACCGCCGACCACTTGTTCACCTACAACCCGATCTTCATTTGTTCAATGTCTTTATGACAATACCCAGCCCACAAGCATTTGTTAAGTGTTTACTTTGCACCTGGGAAAGAAGTTAACGCTTCCCTGTAATATAATGCCATCCCTGCTTTTCAAGATCCTCACAATTTCATGGAAAAAGATTGAAAAAAAAAAAAGTCAGCGGAAAGGAATTAGGGAAATGGCAGACAACAGAATCTTTTTAAAAGAGGCCATTTGGAAGGATGAATAGGAGTTTGTCACGTAGGAAGGACAGAGGCCAGGGGAGAATGAGGCTCTGAGCAAACGTATCAGTTGAGGCAAGTTATTAATCAGAAGTTGACTAAAGATGACAAAATCAGAACAAGAGAAAGAAAATAAATGATGGGGGGGCACTCTTGCACCTAAGGATTGAGGGGAACACTGAGCTCTCTCTAGCTGACCAGACTGTGTCTCTTACCCAGAACTTACTGTCTCTGCTTAAAAAGCAATGAGCTTTGCCTCTATGAATGCCATTTTCCATAGTGGCATTTGCATGAGATATTGTTTCTTCTCTTCCAAACGTACATTCTCTATCTGCTAAATGCTTTGCTTATAAATGTAAATGATAAAATCCAGGTGACTTTAGCAAAGAAACAGAAAATAAAAAAATCATGCTCCTCCAATGTCACCTCCTTTCCACATTTCTGCTTTAAGTCTACAGTCTGTCCTTGGAAGGGTCCAGAGGGGTATGTCAGTCCTCTGATAGGAGCTGCCAAGTTCTGTCCACTCATTATGCACCAGTCCCTTTCCCTTGCCTCATGAAATCCTCCCAACAGCCTTATGAAGAGTGGGACCACGCCTAACCACGTTGTATATAAGCAGAGATGAAACCTGAGAAATACCTGGCCCAGGACCACACACTCACTCGTGACAATGCACAGATCTGACCACAGGTCACCTGACTCCACCACTGACACACCATAATGCCTGGAGCAGCAATTCTGGCACCAGGTCTTGAACTGGGGCCAATCAGTAAGGACAAGTTCATGGTCTGTTGTGGAATGAAAAACCAAAGCCCACTGTAACGACATTTTACAGGCAGATAGATTTACTAAAGAACAGTTCTTTATGAGATTATGTCTTACTTTTTGTTTTTTCTTATATCACGCTGTCAGCCCTTTATTTTATGGGATGATGAAATTGAAGATGGTAGTTGCTTTCTTTACGATGCCCTACTTGTGAAACAAGAAACCCAAAAGTTGGCATCTGCTGTCAGTTTTTAATTTTAAAAAATTTGTTTTCATTCCCAGAAATCCAAAATCCAAAATTTACTACTGGGTGAGAAAATATCTTCCTCCCTGGAGGGCACATGTTTATCTTGTGTCCACATGACTAGCCATTGTCATCTGGAACTTGCAATTTTTCTTGCCTGATTTTTAAGTGCTGCCACTTCTCTTCCCCAAACTTGGACCCATCTCTTAAATGCATTTATATTTACAGGAGGAGAGGAAGTGAATAGATAATAGAATAGTTTTCTTCTACCGTGGTTTCCACAACAGTGAAAAATTCTGGCTTTTCTTATCATAACTGGCTGGAAACATTCCACACTGGAGATGTCAAGTCATAACAATGTGGGGGGGGGGGGAAGACCACTTTGCTCTCAGAATGGCACAGTTCTTCTATAGAAAAGACATTCTTAAAAGCTGTTTGCAATATCCTACATTAATTTCCTCTGGAAAGGCATCTCATACAAAGGGGTCTTATAAATGGATTAAATGTGGTTGAGCGCAAAAGTACAGTAAGCCCTCTGTCAGATGCTCTTGAGGGTGGATGCCACAAACAGGGGCTTCCTTCATAAGGGTTCCTTGCAAAGAGCTGACTTGAAGTTTTGTGACCAGTAATAACCTCCTTAAAAATAAACCACTTATACCATCTGCTTAACAGTAGTCTCTAAATTATACCAGGAATGTGTGGCTTTTCGGCCCTGGAAAATGTCTTCCAAGCTGACAAAAGGAGAAACAGAGGGAGGAGGCAGGGGCTGGGTAGCACTGGCTCTTCGAATGCCACCGCCGCCGCGCACCAGCATTGTTTGGCCCCTGCCTACGCTCAGCATCTTCCACAGCAAGAATAAGTCTCAGATGGGGAAGAGTAGGACCCACCTCAGCATTTCTGAGACCGAATGAATCAAAGTTGGACAAGGTTAGGTGAGGACAAGCAGACGGAGGAGCTAAAATGACCCCCCAAAGCTGGGGGGCGGGCAGAGAGGGTGCTGGTTGTAGCCCAGGCTTTGATCACTGAGCCAACGGAGACACGGACGCAAGGGTGGAAGAGGGATCAAGATACTGTTTTAAATATCTGACAAGGGTATATTAGAAAAAACTACTTGGACCAGAGACCAATATGGTTTTTATATCTTCCCTCAAAATGTAGACTCAGGTAAATCCACAAGGGGAAAGTGAGCTTCGCAGAGAATTCGTTACCTAATCTAACTTAATGTCCATTGGGACATAGCATGACTCGGAATCCACTGAGAATTTGGGAGGAAAGGGCCCCGTGCGAGCCATTTCACACACTAACTCACCCCACTGAGCCATGTGGGGCTCTCAACGTCTCACATTTCCCTTCTTGGTGGGGAGAGCCCAGGAGAGAGTGAGGGGAGATGGCCATTTCTCCCCAGTGCCGCTCAGAAGGAAAGTTCGCTGGGAAGGGTGAGGCAGGCATGTGAGGAGAGGAAGAAGTGGGAAGCTGCAGCATGTTGAGCCCGAGGATCTCCCCAACAAGATCACAGTTTCTGTAAAGCAACAACTTCAAAATCCCTCCAAACTCAAAAAAGCTGGCTGAGGCCACCTCTCAGATGGTAAGAGAAACAATTTTGTCCGACACTTACTCCAAAGTGCTGTGCCTTGAATCACAGAATTATAGAGTTTTACTTGGCTTTTCTCTAGTTAAGTAACACAAGCAGTCGCCAAGCTAATATATAAAACTTAATTGAGCCTTTCTCTTAAACAATTTTTTACTCTTCAAAATGCAGCCAAACATGACAACAAGAGTGGGATGAAACAGTTCTCAGAAAGAAAGCCCTGTGTTCAGGAAATGAGAAAATTAAAATGAAAAGAAAAATACTTGCACTTACACCAAATAAACCGTATTATATTGGGTGTCATCCAAGCCAAGAGTTTTCTCAAGCAAAGTGAAGACAAGCTCATTTGAAATTAAAGCCTTCATGCTTCACCCAGTCAGCAATCTCAGAGGTCAGTCTCCATTATGTCCTGAAGTACCAGGAGAAGGATGTTCCACCCCTGGTTCCAGCTGGCTGCATTCTGTGATTCGAGTTTTCAGAGAAGTGCATTACACTCGTGTGTGTGCATGTGTGTGCGTGGGTATGCGTGCATGTGTGTGTGTGTGCGCACACGTGCACGCGTGAGTTGGGAGGAGCCAGCAGTAGCATTCGGGAGCACCCAGGGAGCATTTCAGGTCCTGCTCCTGAAGGGTGGAATGAGTAGCATGTCATCACGCTGTGGACAAGCGTCTGGTCCTGGGAGCAGGTGGGCTGCGGGCCTGCCTTCAGAACCCTCTCTTTCCTCTCTGGCACCGTCAGCCCTCCTGCAGATAAGAAAGGAGAAAGAAACCAGAGGTGCCCTGAGCCAGGCAAGAGGTAGACCCTGCACACAAGAAGGAAGACCGAATTCCAGCTACTCCCAAATCCCACCTGATTTGTTGTTCTTCCTGTCAGAAGATTAGTCAAGGCGAAGTTGGGAGCTAACGACGGGAACACATGCATGTCAGGATGTTGAGACAAAGGGATGTCGTGGGAGAAAAGAAGAGACGTGAGGCAGGGTCATTTGGATACTTGTCTTGGCTGAATCCAAACTCAGACTCCTCATTGTTGCACTTGGTCTTCAAATGGTGGCCTCTGGCTGACATTTTGCCACTTCTGGGATTTCTCTATCATATTGCAGATATTTATTTGGGTAGTTGGGCCTCAATCTTCTTCAAATGGTTTTTAAAAAATCTCTTATTTCATCAAGTTTGAGAACCACAACTGCAGGAAAACTCAGTCCAGAAGCCTACTTGAGTCTCCCTCAAACTTATCACATGTTTTCCCCTGCTTCCTTTCATTCTAGGCTCCCCTAACCCTCACCCTTTTTGTTCCTTTCCTGTAATTTAGTCAACACAGGTTTCCTGGGACTGACAGTGAATACATCCCTTTTATTTTTTTTATTTTATTTTTTTTAAAGATTTTTTATTTATTTATTCGACAGAGATAGAGACAGCCAGCGAGAGAGGGAACACAAGCAGGGGGAGTGGGAGAGGAAGAAGCAGGCTCATAGAGGAGGAGCCTGATGTGGGGCTCGAACCCGGAACGCCGGGATCACGCCCTGAGCCGAAGGCAGACGCTTTAACCGCTGTGCCACCCAGGCGCCCCGAATACATCCCTTTTAAACCTAGAAATTAACTACTCTTGAAAATTTCTCAAGGCAACATTCCTTGGATTCCAACAATCATATAATAAACTATTATGAGCAAAGCATCCCATCATGTGCTTTGGAGACAAAGCGAAAGCAGGCCAGTCCTATATATTTAGTTATCACTGCTGTGTAACAAATTACTGCAAAACCTAGCAACTTAATACACATTTATGATCTTAGAGTTTCTGTGGCTCAGAGTTGGAGAAGCAGCTTTACTTGGTGGGTCTAGCTCAGGGTCACTCAAAAGGCTGCAAATCAAAGTGTGTGCAGGGGCTGCGGTCACTTCAAGGTTCAGCTCAGGGGAGGCCCCACTTATATGCTCACTCACAGGTGCCTTTCCTCAAGGCCACCTCCACACTTCTCCATGTGGCCTCTCATCCTCCAGGGCCTTCCTAGCGGGATAACCTGGGCTTGTTTACATGGAGGCTGGGCTGGTGGGTGGGGAATGGGGAGGGGCGAGGGGGGGGAGAGAGAGAGACAGAAGGAGGAGGAGCAGGAAGAAGAAAGGGAGGGAGGGAGGACAAGCAAGAGATCATGACCAAGATGGATGTCAGTCTTTCTGTAATCTTATCTTGGAACTGGCATCCCATCACCTCTGCCGCAGGAGTAAGTCAACCCACATTCAAAAGGAAGAGAATATAAAAAAATAAAATAAAAAATAAATTTAAAAATTTTTAAAAGGAGGGGAACATACAAGTCATGACTACCAACAGATGGGGATCACGGGGGGCCATTTTAGAGGCTGCCTACCATACCTTGCCAGGCTCTCCATCTTGGACAAAGATTGACACATACCATATTGCAAGAAAGTTCTAGTAAGTTCTTTGACAATGGTAGAAGGGAAATGCTCTGAGATGGTAGGAAAGGGAGAACTTAATTTCCTTTGCGAGATGCTGGCAAGACTTCTTGAAGAAAGCAAAATCGGAGCTAAGTCTCAAGTAGACCTCAAAAAAGGCATTCCAGGCAGCCAGGAGGGCTTGAACAAGTGGTCTGTGGTTTGAACAAGCACCAAAATCACCTGGAGGGCTTGTTTAAATGCAGATAGCTGGAGCCCGCTTCCAGAATTTCTATTCAGTAAGTGGTTGGGGCAGGGGCAGGCTGATCATTTTCACTGCAGGCCACGCTGATGTCCTCGGTCCAGGGACCACACTCCGAGAAATGCTGAGCAAAGGCTCAGAAATGGAGCATATTTGGAAAGTGACAAATAGATCTTTTTATTTGTCAATTTGGACTGATTCAATTAGTTTCAAGATCCTCTTAGAATCAGTGGAAATGAAAGGCATTAGTCTGTACTTACTGAATGCCAAAACTATGCACTCTTTAATGCTGGGAGGGATTCGGAGAATCTAAAACCATCATTTTACAAATGAGGAAAGTGAGGGTAGGGGCTGAGACAGTGAGAGTTTTCTTTAAAATCAGATGGATTTTTGTGGTTCCCTTACTCAAGGGCTCCTGAAAGTAATATACTAGAGTCCTTTTCCTTTCAAGTCTGAGTGCTTTCTATTTGAAATGGGCTAAGGAGTTTGTGATCAACTCTCCCAACAGAATACTCACCCTCCATAAAATGCATATGCCCATACTTTGGTAGGGAAAGGAGGCTGAAAGACCTCTCATAACACCTCAGGGTCCATTACACACACTTCCTTGTGCAGAAGGCTGTGTGTAACTCCTGCCCGGCTTCCACATCATGAGAAGACTTCCCCACACCCTCTGCGGTCCGTTAGCCTCTTCTCTCTTTCACAGAGCCTCAGGTCTACAAAGCTGGGCGCCTAAAATTCTCTGCCACACTTGGATCTGGGTTGTTGTTTCTTTTCAAAGTCAAAATAATTAGTAAGATCTAAGTGCAAACCGGGATGCCTCCATCTTGGCTCCTGAAATATGCTTTCTTTGGAAACAGGGGAGTGAAACCCTGTAGTTTATTCCTTGCAAGTGTGTACAAAATTAGCTTGATGCCTTTGTTCTGTTGTCTGAGCTTTTGTCCCCTTTTATGTGACTGTACTTACGGAAACAATATGAAGACATGTAAAAGAAACCCTAGGGAATGTCATTTACACATTCAAACACAAGCATTTGTATCATAATTCTCCTCTCCCCGACTTCCTGCCTGTCATCCTTCCTCCAGTCCCCTCCATCCCACTCTGACACAGATTCTTCCTCCAAAAGAAACAAAAACTCGAAAGGCAACTGAACTGTAACCCCCTTTCCACTTGTGGTTTCTGCGTCGACTTGCAGTGCACAGGTGTCTCTTCAATTGTGACATTCTGAGAAGTCCTCGAGCTCACCACCCACACTTCCTCCCGAGGGCAGGGCCCGTCCCGAGCTTTCACCTTGAATAAGGCCGAGGTTAGCCAAAACCTCACACCAGCTTCTCTCATGCCCAAACCTGGTTTCTGAGCACACATTTGCTCACAGGTACGAAAGGATGCCACATAGCTAATGTCTCCTTGAAAAGCCCAGAGGTGAGAATGGCACACTGTAAATCCATTTTATTCATTGCCTTTACCAATTCGACCACAAATTGTTTCCTCTTCTCCCACTGAGCACCATTTAATGAGCTGTATCAGGCGTACAATGAGAGCAGTGAGGCGCGGATGGGAGGAGAACACATCATGTGAGCAAGCCTACCAGTCAGACCCTGCTTGCCCCACTTCCCAGCTCTTTGGCCTTGGCCGAGTTACTTAACATCTCCGGGCCTCAGGCTCCTCATCTGGGCCTTGGCTTCCTCACCTAAAACGGAGGTGGTAAACTGGAGCTGCTGTGAAGATCACAGACTCCATGTGAATACAGCAGGTGTTCAATAAATGGTAGTTGTGACAGATCTGGTAATTAAATAAACACGTGATGTTTCTCCCAAAGAAGCCCGCGATGTTTGTAGACATTGTTCCCAAACTGATTCTGTTCCTCACTGGCTCAGGACCACTTTTGTGTATCATACTCTTAATTCCGGCGGAACTACAGAAATCCAAATTTACCTGAACACGAGTCCGGGGTCAGCCTCTGCCTGAAAACCTCTGCGCTGAAACGCCCAGTATGCTTTTTCCAACCAAGATCACGTTACGAACAATGTTATTTTCTAAGCCGTTAGTAGGGAACTGTCAGAGAGGAATCACTCCCTGTATCTTCTGGGGGTTGATAGAAAAAGAAAAAAAGAATTAAGAAATGTTGGAGGCTGAAGCATCAGCCACTGACATATATTCATCGGAAACAAAGATGACTTTTCAGAAAAGGAATCCGTGGTGCACAGAGACGTGGAAAGAAAGACGCTCTGGCTGCGAAATCCCCCCATCTTCTCTGGGGAGGCTCATGCCTCCGCCTGCTGTTCATCAGCCTTGATTTTGATGGGGCGATTTTTAGTCAGCTGCCTCGATCATTTTGGCACAGACAAAAATCCTTTAAAAAATGTTACACTTCATCAAAGTGTATCATGAGACTTCACGGTCATTATCTCAATGGCCGCTCTGATGTGCCACAATTGGCAGAGACACAAACGGTAGGGGGTGTATGAGAAGAAAGCCAGCATTTCTTGTGGAAAGCTGGCAAGCCTCGCCAAGCTTCTGTCAACAACTCCGCGGTCTGATCCGATGCACTGAGCGTGCTGATGATGCTCTTGTTTCTGGAGGAAGTAAACAAGAAAATGAATTCCACCGCGCAACACAGCCTCTTTGTATCTTCAAAATGGTGTGACTGGACCCGAGCCAGCCGCGTTGAAAGTTTGGCCATTTATGTCATCAGGGACCCAGTACTGATGGAGGCTTTGATTACGACTTGGACCCAGCTATAAGACCCTTCAGGCGCAGCCACGCAGCAAATAAAGGCATTGATTGGTTGTTGGGTCAATTTAGCCATAAGGGTACAGAGCACGGCTCTTTTGAAAAGCCTAATGGATTAGCTACACAACCAGTCCCACTGTAGGCCTTATTTTTCAAGTAACTTCAGGACGGTTTTCCAGCTTGGCAGGGAACTAACTCTTCCTCCAGAGTGAGCTTCAGAGCAGTTCTTGTTATCAATAGTGGTGCTCAAAGGATTAGACACAGCGGGCTTTACAATTTAATGAAAACAGCTGTTGAAACAACAATTAAGGCAAACAATAGTTTGCATGGAAAACTATTAATTATGTAAAGTTATGCAGAAAGTGGAATATCCTTCTATTCAGGGCCTTCAAAAGCGACCAAGCTGCCTTCCATTCCAAGGCTCTCAAGTGGCAGGAAGTGGGGTGCTTGTAGGAAGCCGCTCCATCGCCCGGTGGGTTGAATGTGAGCAGAGTTCCTGGCTCCCAGCTCGTTGCAAAGCGAGTCATGGGTAAAACATTCAGGAAAAGATCAGTTAAACTCAACATTACCTTGGGCGCCTCAGATTTTTCAGACTAACTCAGAGCTGTGTTTTCACAAGTCTCTGAAATTCAACTTAAGTCTTGTGGTTGGGATCTTTGCTTTTGCTTTAAACACACACACACACACACAAGCCCCCCAAAACCATTTCTATAATACGCCCCCTTTCAAGCCTCACTCACCCTGAGAAGTTATTAATAGCAATGTTATTTTCTGAGTCATTAGTAAGGAACTGTCAGAAAGGAATCCTTTTCGGGGAACTGCTGGGGTCCCTGGTTCTTTGGACTAAGGAGGTTTTCACTGCATCGAGAGGGTCCAGCGTGGACTCAACCGTTCCTCTCCCACCTCCTCCCCTCGCACCTCTCATCTCTCCTTCCTCGCTCTCTGTTTGCTGGGGCTTTTAAATTCATTGCTTCTCTCCTTGCAATTTCCATCCTTGACTAACAGTGCTGGGAACTGACTTATGGCCCTTCGCCTGCCCTGTGTTCCACATCTCGCTTTCCTCCCCATACGGGAATCACCAAGCCAAGCAGTCCCATTAAGAAGGTTATTAACTGTATACATAAACATTGCCTCCTGCCTACAGTTAGATTTATTTCTCGTCACTTCCAAGTAACTGGTTTTAACACTCTTTCCAGCGCACGCAACACCTTTTATTTGACTATATTGTTTTAGAAAGGCCTTTGGGAATTTAGCTAATTTCATGCTGGAACTTATTAAGTGGGATTTGACACTCTTTGATAATTCCAATAAACCATTAGTCAAGTCTCACTCCCTTCGGGGAAGAAATGAAAGCTTTATTAGTCATAGGGTCTCTATTCTAAACATGTCACTGGAATTTAGTAGCGCATCTGTGTTGAAAAGCAATTGACTTTGTGAATAAATAGAACTTTCCCTGAAACTACAAGAAAGCTGTCACTGGCTATCACCAGTAAGAGAGCATGTGCCTTGTTCAGAAAATTCTCTTTAGGTTCACCTAGATTCAACCTGTGCATTGTGAAATAATTCAATGAACTTAACTGACCTGTGAACGTTAAGGAAATGAACAGCACATGTGGGCGCATGCACACGCATGTTCACAAATTCTCTCAAAAGTACTTGGTTCAGTCATTTCTTTCACTCAGGATACAAGAACATGGAATAATCTCCTTCCCTTCTGTGGACAGTTTAGAAATCTCGAGAGATCGTATCCCAAGAAGGCCCCAGAACACAAGCGAGTGTGCAAATGAAATTCATTACTAGGGTCACAAACAAATAATCCAATTAACGTGTGTGCGTGATGCCTTTAAAGGCCTTCTAAACTCAAAATCACATTCATCTTTGAAGCATCACACAAAGGACCACGTCCCAGCATACTCCAGTTCACACTTTGCACCGGAGAGTACAAAACGGCATCAAGATTGCAAAAGCAATTATTCCAGTTATCCAGATGTGGTTTTTCAATCATTCTAAGAATTTTTTTTTTTTTTCTTTTTAGCTGTTCATATTCCGTGGCACCACTCACAGCTCTCATGCTGGCACGGTACTTACATCTCTTCATTATTAATTCAGCTCATGGAGCTTAATTGGACAAGGCTAGAGCGAATTTGACAAACATCACAGCAGCAGAAAAAGCAATCACTCTTTCAAGATGAAAATTTGTTTGATGTCTTACTGTGTAACTCATTTACTCTCCTCGGGAGTCATGTGACCTGAATGTTAATCAGCCATTGATTGGTTTCTCTCCTTGGACAGTCACGTGACTCGAATATTAATGGACTGGCACTCGGGAGCGATACTGTTAGGCAACCTTGTGATTGGCTGCCAGGTTAAGATACGGAGATAAGTGGGTGCTTGATGAGCACTTGACAGAACTTCACAGAAAATTAAGGCCCTAAAATAGCATGAGAAAGTCTTGTCAAATCAAGCATGATTATCATTGAATGCTTAAGGAATTCATCATCTGCATGAAATTGATATACTTCAGCACCAGCAGGCCCTGGAGTCAGCAGGGACTCATCAGATTTTTATTTATATGTGTTCACCAAATCACATTAATTCTGAGAGCTAAAACATGCTAAGGATGAAGGTTATTTTCTGTTCAATCTAATTTATCTATGACAATAATCATCACTAATAATGTGTCAAATTGGATTGCAGTCATTTTATGCATGCATGCTGATTTGGAAAATAGTGTTAAACCATCCCGTGGTAATTAACAACCAGTAAAGGTATGCCGGGGCCTGAAGTAATCAGCATATCTAGATGGAAAATTAAGTTTTATAGAATGGATTTATAGATACATATCCTTATTTAATTCGGAATATAAATTATTCCTGGTAAAAGCCGACATCATTTTTATAACACCATTAAAGCCAATAACCATTGAGGGACTCGCATCCTTAATTTGCTCCATCCTTCATTTTTTCTCTCATTTTCTGTGGTTAACTTTCTAATGGGTGTCACTTCCTTCTTGACGAGTCCTCATTTTAGTGGGATTTGGTAGGGCTAAGAGATGAATGAATATGCACTGGTTTAAGTGTTAATCATGGATGAAGGACGTGCATCATACCTCTTAATACACAATGCTTTCTAATTATTGGTGGAGGGGGGCGTTGGGAGGTGGGCAGAGGGGAGAATACAAAGAGGGGGGTGGGGCCAGACTTTGGCCTTTTGGTGTTTCTCTATTCTTTCTCCTCACAAAGGGACAATAGGAAATTTTGCAGATTAACTCATAAGGGATTAATGTTTCTTGGGGAATCATTTAAGCCTAAATTGCTTTTATTGAAATACTTTTTATGGAACAGAAGTTGTTTTTGGTTTGGTTGGCTTTTATTTTTGGGTTTTTTTTTTTTTTTTTGGTTTCTTTTTTTAAATAAACTCCTGCTTTATAGGGCATTATTGGAGTAATGGAGTATTGGAGTAACGAGATCTTACAGAAGTGTTTACACCCTTTGGTGAGTGTGGCTGAAATGTTTCAGGGGAGAATTACATCTCGAAAAGAAGGGGGGAAATAAATACGTGTAAATGTTGTTTCTTTCCCACCACTCCCCCCCACCCCCATCTTAATCTCCGGAGCGACCAGGACAGCCCCTATTCTCTGCCCCTCTCTCAGGAGGTCTCTTTATTGATTAAATGAATCTGCTCCAAAGGCTGGCTCCCAGGCTCTTTGATCTAATCCGATCTGATTTTATCCTATCGCTTCAGCAGGACATCGGGGAATTAACAATAAGCAGCTTTACCACAAGTGTTTAATAACTCAACACAATCTCCTTATGGCTCCGAGCTGCTCATGTTCCCATCCAGTCCACGGCAAACAGCGTAACAGACTGGCCATCCCCCACCCCCCCCCCCCCGCCCCGAACCTGAGGAATTTTCATGCACTGTGAAACTAATCGCTTCAAGTTCCTTCATAAATCACACAAAGCAGATTTTAGCATCTTAACAAATTGAAACACACACACACACACACACACACAGTCACACAGAAATGCAGAGTGGGGTAGGGGGCGGGGTGGCAGAGGGCTCGCCCTCCAGCTAAAGGGGGCTATCCAGGAGAGGCGAGCTCCCAGATCCCAGAGGGGGGAAGGGGCAGATGTAAAATCACTTCTGTCTTCTCATGCAATATGTTTCTCATCTCCTTACATTTTAACATGAATGAAATAATTTGGGCAGGCTCAAACCTCACAATGCTCCAAGCTCACAATGACCTTATTTTTTTTCCCCCACTGTGATGGACACGAGGTGGTTTCAACAACAGGCCTCTCATTGTTGTTCCTGTGACAGCCCTGGAAGCAGGCGAGGAGCACACAATTAAGCAGGATTTGTGCATCCTGTGTGGCGCAGAAAGCCGAGATGTGAGGCTGAGATGGTATGGCCCTCGGACCTCAAACCCGCGTCCGTGCATAAAGGGACCTCTGAAATAAGCATTCTTGAAATGCCCTTATTTTCTTACCTGGAGCTGCCCCTCTCTATACACCCCTAGCTCTAAATTGCAAAGGCAGAATTTACTTACTAAGCTTCCTCACCACCACCACCCCCCCCCAAAAAAAAGAAGTGCAGGAGACCCCTCTTTTCTAAATATCATGAGCACAGTTAGTAAAGGTGATTCTATCCTTTTCTGAGACAGAAGTATGGACACAGTGGCTCGCCCTTATGCCAGAACACACAGAGCAGGGAGCCTGGGAGAATTTGGGCAGGGAAAGCCGCTGGATTATTAGTGCCATGGGGAGAATATCGCTCCGGCACTAATCTCAAATAAAACATCTTTTAGTTGCTCTATTTAATACCTACTGTACATCAGAATTACCTATAAAAACAGGTTTCATCACAGAGAAACAGCCCCATCTCCCCACCTGTCACTGCTCTCTCTCCATTACCCTCTCGGTTCTGCGATTTCTCGCTACATCAGCAGAGTAACCAAGTGCCCTCTAACTGAACATCTGGGGGCAGAGGGAATTTTATGATTTAGGTTTCGGCTAGATTCCTATGACGATGGCGAGATCTTTTTCCATATCCCCAGGGCCCAGGGTACTTAGAAATTCGCTCAGATACAGCTGGATGCTTCATTATTGCTTTCTTAAGTAAAAACATTTATTTTTCTATCCTTATATCCTTCTCCACCCACATCCATTCATCAGGATTTAACCAGATTTTCCCACACTCTATGAGCCCAACATTTTGAGACACCTCCTTCTCCCCACCCCACCCCCCACCACAAAAAAGTCTCCTCTGATTTTGTGATCTACTCAATATGGAATGGCATGCTAACATGAATAGTGTTATTATTTCCTCTTTGGAAATGCCTTTTGCCTTACTTTTTTTTTTTTTTTTTTTCCAGATAAACTATGTCATAACAGAAGAATCCCTGTGAAGTTCTCCAAAGAACTCTATGCTGCTTCCAGACCCTGGAACTATAATTATGCCTTGCGAAATTAAAACAGAAACAGCTTCCCCTGCCAACTGTGAGTGCCCCTGTTTATATCACAAAGAGATAGCAAAATGTACTCAGGAAGGTTCCAGCCAAAGTAATTGAGAGGGCCGCCTGAACTCAGCTCTGCTTTCTAAACATTGTCCCTGGGTCAGAACTGAGAGCCCGGGAAAGGAAAACAGGGGAGGAGAACCCAAGCCAGAGGCCTGTTAACTTTTCCTGCCTGGGCATGATGTCATGGAGTTCAGTGACTCTGGGGGCTGGTGGTGACTGCGGTCTTGTTGCACATTTGGGTCCAGGTGCTTCTACGGGGCAGATTCAGACCCGTCACTGCACTGCGCGGTGGCCTTCAGATGTTCTGAACCCCTGCACGCACACACAAAAGTCCAGAGCATCAGGCCAGGGTGTAAACACATTCCTGACATCAAGTAGTACAAAGAGGATGCTTCTGCTTGTGGGTCAGTCACTTCTCAAGCTTGTCTTTCCTTGCAGCCTTCTTTGTAGGCTGTGCAACTGGAATATAACACAGAGAGACAGAGAAAGACGGGGAGACAGGCGTAGCGAGAGAGGGAGGGAGAGAGAGAAAGAGAAAAGAAAGGGCACGGAGGAAAAAGGGGGCGAAGCCAAACCAAAGCCACAAGTGGAAAAAAAAAATCCCTATAAAATAAAAGTGCATTATGTTTTTGTATATTTTTCGAAACGTAGCCAAACTAAACCATTAAATGAGGATTTTGTTTCACAAAGTCTGCAAACTATTCAACCGCTAACCCACTATACCAAGAACGTGGTGCCAACCAAAATATGTCAAGATTAGTAGTACTCAATAAAATCTCAAAACCAAATGACATGCAAGCTGTATTTCATGATTAGAGCGCTTCCTTATGTCAAGGAACATACATATTAACTTGTTTAAACACAGCGATGGGCTGTCACTCTGTTTGTCAAAAGCAGAGGAAGGAGAATCTAGTGCTTACCAAACCCATCCAGATGATACTTGGTGCTTTCTATCTCCCTGGCAGACAGCATGGACACCATCCAATTAATCTTTACATCATCTGAGAGAAGAGGAGCTGAGGGAGGGACGGAGGGAGGAAGGGAAGGAGGGGGACAGGGAGACACCACTTGCCACTATACAGAGCAGGGCTGCGAGAGCAGGGTTTGTAACTGCCTTGCCCAAGGTCCTGACCCAAGTTCAAGAGCTGGGGCTGGAATCGAAACGCTTCCTTTTTTCTACCCAGTCACCAAAGCTGCAAAATGGGAACGCCTTGAATCTTTTTCTCTTTAATCTTAGGACCCGACATTTGCATGATGCGTTGAGGACTACAAAGGGCTTTACGTTTTCTCATGAATCCTCACCGCCGTTCCTAGTCAGGTATGTCTTATTCTCCCCTTTTTACAAAAGAGAAGCCCAAGTCTCAAAGAGAGGAGGTGATGTGCACCCAGGCAGCTCCAAGCACACACAAGGCAAACCAGGGCAGGACACCTGTCTCCGGGCTCTGAACCAATGGGACCCATGCAAAATGATGCCGCTCTCCCAACATGGCACCTCTTTTTTGCACCGAAGTGCTTGAGTTTGAGCCGGATTCTAAAAATGGAGAGGGGTAATTATCTCATTCTCTGACTGTCAACAGCACGGCACGGCTGTGTGCTTCTACCTGGCACGAGCACGGAAGGGAGGCTGTTCTCTCATCTACAAAATACGGTAGTAAAGTACGTGATTATGTGAGGAACACTTGAGGGGCCTTTGGGGTGAAAAGGAAAAAGCAGAGCCCGGTCCATCTGCTAGTGTGCCAACCTGGCAAGCTGGCCACTGATGCAGCCATGGCAATGGGGGTGGCCCCACAGGCCTGCTCTTCTGTAGCTGCCTTCATCTCTCCCCCCACCAGCTCCCCCCCCCCCAACATCCTTGTTCTCATGGGTCCAGTTTAAGCTGTGGAATCACTGCCTCCTTTCAACTGCCACATAAGCCCTGAGGTGTGATGGAACAGAACTGGAATTCAAACCAGTGTCTCATTTGACACATTACAATGTGGTTCCTTCCAGTCTGCCCCCACTCCTCAGCCTGAGGGGGCTCGGAGAGCCTAAACATGGTGGTGGTGTCCATTCCCACCCACCGACACCCTCCTTAGCCTGATGAGAAGCCGGGCCTTTCAAGATCTGGGCATTGCGATGTCGTCCCCTGATACTCATCCACACGCACCTGACTCCGGCCAGACTTCACAGATGCCTTCCGTTAGGGGCTGAAATGTGGCCCTCACCCAAATTTGAATGTGCGAGCCTTAACCCCCTGTACCTGAGAATGCGACTATATTTAGAGAGATGGCCTTTGAAGAGGTAATTTAGGCGAAATGAGGTCTCATGGGTGGGAACTTATCCAATGTGACTAGTGTCTTTATAAGAAGAGGAGATTAGGATATAGAGAAAAGGCCAAGCGAGGACATAGTGAGAAGGGAGCTATCAGCGAGCTAACGAAAGCAGCGAACATGCTGATACCCTGATCTTGAGTTACAGCCTCTAGAACTGTGAGAAAGTTAGTTTTGAGCCAACCCCTCTACTAACAAAACTTATTTCCGATCCCCACCAGGGTCTTTCACGCAGCCATGGTTTCATGCGCAACGGCCCCTCTGCCTGGAACACCTATCCCTTGGCTGTCAGCCTAGTGGACACTTGTTCGTCTCCAGTGTTCAACTCAAATGCCAGGCCTCCTCCTCAGGAGGCCTTCCCAGCTAACCACAGACACCAAACAGTTCGTCTGGCATAACCTGGACACCGTGACACACCTCTATTATGTGGCCATCTCCTACACTTCTCCAATGGCCCATCTCCTCACAGACTGTGAATCTTCTGGAAAAGGGAGCCTCTCTTCCTCATTTCCCCAGCCTGCCACAATGCCCATCACGGAGATGGCATTCACTTCATGTGTGATGAGGGGACAAAGCAGGGGCTGGAAGGAAGGAAACAGCAACAGAACTAGCAAGAACTAAACCTCACTGAAGTTTCCTGTGTGACAGACACTGGGCTAAGTGCTGCACTGGTACAAACCAACTCTAGCCTCCCAGTAACTGCATGACCTAACTAATACCGTGGTCCTCATTTTCCTGCCAAGGACCAAGGCAGTCCAAGATAAGTAACTTGCCCAAGGTCATGCAGAGCCAGGGATCTAAAACCAGGTATCAGGCCTCAGAATCTACCCTTTTAAGAAAATGTCTTCTGAGGGGAAAGAAAAGGAGGGAAAGGAAGGTGGGAAGGGAGAAAAAGAAGATACTTAACGTGGAAAGATCCTTACGTTCCTGGAAACTCAGTTTGCTCATCAGCTTCTCTCAGAAGAGGCTCAAGTGAGAGAACATAGAACTACCCAACACACAGCTTCTGTTTTCAGGAGGCCAGCCCCTTGAAGACAGGATTTCAGGGGGAGACATATTGCAGAGTAGATAATCCGGAGAAGAGACATTTCAAGGAAGAAAAGAATTCCAAGGTAAACTGGGAAGTATTGCTGGTCTCTTCCCTGCCAGTGGCTCCCGGCAGTGGCAGCGCCCTGGGGGCACGTCCCCTCCCCCTCCAGGATTTGTGCATTCCCAGTGCCTCATCAGGAGAGTCTCTGAGGATGTCCTAGCAGGGTGTTGCCCCTGGTTCTGAAACCACACACCACCCTTGAGAGTCCTACAAATCAAGGTTATGCTAAAATCTCAGTTTATTAATCCAGTTCACTGGACTTAATACGTAGAGCTGGGTGGAAGGGTCTCCTGCTGTTTCCAAACCGGACTGCTCTGGGTTCTGTTTGTTTTAGATGTGGTCTTCAATGGCGGGCCTTAGTATCTCTTCTTCCTTTGATTCATAAATGCACTGAGGATCAAACAATGACTTAACGAGGCCTGAGAAAGAGACACGTCTAGTTGTACACCTGCAGACTGTGCTCTTCTTTGAAGGTTTTCAGATGACCTACTTACCTAGGCTGGGAGCAGAACGGTTAAAGCGCTCGGAGGAAATCAACTGTAAATAGAAAGGCTATGTTTAACATAATCCCCTCCAGAAGACTCTCTCTCCTGCGGTCACTGTAATCAACCCCGTAGTATCAGGTGAAGGTTCTTCATTATCTCCCTGTGGCATTATGTCTCACCACATAGCTGATAATAAACTGATGGATTATCAAACAAGATTACAGCTTTAGCAAATAAAATCATGTTTTCTGTGAAGAGAGAAAACGCTTGCTATCCCTATCTGCCTGGCTAAATATTTACATATCACAGGCTTTCTAGAGTCCCTGTTCTTGCAAATCTGATTTTTAAAAAACAACACAGAGGTTAAGTTAACAAAAAGGGAACACACTGTGCTTTTAACACTGAGCTAAATGCACCTCTGGGAGAAAACAGGGACTGCCTAAAAGGTAGAACTCAGTAAATCCAAGGCCTCAGGTGCTGGTGAGATCAATGGGTACGTGTGACAAAAGACAAAGCTGAATGCGTTAGGAGGGATTCAAATGCCTACTTTAAAGGGAACGTAAATGAAAAAGAATAGAAATCCAAAGCATGCATGCAGCCCTGTGTGTGTGTGTGTGTGTGTGTGTGTGTGTGTGTGTGTGTGTGTGTATGAGGAGAGCGGTGGGCTTGTATAAAGTCTCATGCTGGTCTGTCCTTTATACCTTTCAAAGCCCTTTTTCCTTCATTATCTGTACCCCTCTCCTTCCCCCCCTTCCTCAATCCCCCCAATCTCTCCATTTCGCAGCTGACAGAAAGCGAAGCCTAGGAGAAGTGAAATGACTTGCAAAAGATCCCGGAAGGCAGGCCTCAAACCGATTTTTTTTTTTTTAAAGATTTTATCTATTTATTCGACAGAGATAGAGACAGCCAGAGAGAGAGGGAACACAAGCAGGAGGAGTGGGAGAGGAAGAAGCAGGCCCATAGCAGAGGAGCCTGATGTGGGGCTCGATCCCATAACGCCAGGATCACGCCCTGAGCCGAAGGCAGACGCTTAACCGCTGTGCCACCCAGGCGCCCCTCAAACCGATTTTTTGATTCCTAGTGCAACTCACTTTCTGTTGCTCCTTTCTGCTCCAACACAGGGAAACTCTCCGAAGGGAAAGGAAAGGCAGAGGGTTTTTTAAAAAATTTTAAGCTTCTTGTATTCATATTGACGATTCTGATGCTGAATTACTATTTGGTTTAAGACTCGTGGACAGAAATGGATGTAACTTAAAATAGGAAGGAGACATTTAAAAATGCCTGTCTTTTGAGAGACAGAAAGAAAAAAAAAAGAGAGAGAGAGAGAAATTGGTTTGGGAATTGTAGTCTACTGGACAGTCTAAATTTGTTACCATCCCAGGGCAGAGTACAAAGCACCGATAACAACCACCATGGCTAGTCGCACAGCAAGTCATTTCAGACGACCTAACTTCCTTCCATGAATGACAGGTCTTGCAAACACGGAAGGGCAAAGAGGCGTGAGTCTCTGCATGTGAAATTCACAGCAGCTCTTGGTTCCACTGACTTTTTCATCTGCTGCACACAAAACAGCACCGGGCTGACCTTCGCTGCAAAGGAATTTCTGTTCAGTGGACTAGGGAGGTCCACAAAAGCACAAGGGCAAGATGCTCTATGCTTCCGCGTCTACTTTGTCAGGGGGCATGTGGTCTTCCAGGCAGACCAGCCACAGTAATCCCGGAGCGAGAACATGCCACGCTCAGACCCTGTACCTGAGGATCCAGTGTTCTGTGCACATACTGGTCACCCAGTGAACAGTCCTGAGCACAAAAATCATGAGTGTAACACGTCATAAAAATAGAAGGCCGTACTGCCCTTTTGTGATGGTATGTCATCTACAGGACAGATCAAATATAAACGAGTGAAATTTAATAATAATCCCTTAATAATAATTAGAAATTTGAAAAGGAGATTTTTTTAAATATAAGAAATATAATATCAATCAATACATTTCAAATTATCTACAACTTTATATAAATATCAGCAACAAATGCACATCTTTCCTCTCCCACATCTTTTCCCCCATCTCCACAAGAATTGTCTCTTTACAGTTTGGTATATGTGTCCTTCCAGTTCTTTTTCTATGTTATATATATATTTTTTCCAACTATATATATTTTACACACACACGCATACACACACACACAGAAATATGTACCTCTACCAATATCTGGTTTGGCCTTTTTTACTATATAGATGAAGTTATACTTTACACACGGTTTTGTCACTTTTTTAGGAAAGAAATATTATGTGTCAAAGATCTCAGGTTAGTAGCGCCTCACTTTTTCTTTTTTTTTAAAGTTCATTTTATTTATTTATTTATTTATTTATTTATTTATTTATTTCATTTGAAAGAGAGAGAGAGAGCATGAGAGGGGGGAGGGTCAGAGGGAGAAGCAGACTCCCTAGTGAGCAGGGAACAGGATGCAGGACTCAATCCCAGGACTCCAGGATCATGTCCTGAGCCAAAGGCAGACGCTCAACCAACTGAGCCACCCAGGCACCCCATGCCTCATTTTCTCATTAACTGTCACTTAACTTTCAAGAGTACAGATGTCCCATAAATTACAATGGACTCTCCTACTTAGATCATTTCCAACTTGGGAATATAATTGATGATGCTATAAACATTCACATGTGCATATTTTGTGCATGTGGTGGAAACCCTGGATTAAAAGAAATGTTGGGTTCTGGGGCGCCTGGCTGGCTCAGTCAATTAAGCATCTACCTTCGGCTCAGGTCATGATCTCAGGGCCGTGAGACAGAGCCCCTCAGCCAGCTCTCCACTGGGCGTGGATTCTGATTAAGATTCTCTCTCTCCCTCTGCCTCTGCCACCCTCCTAGCCCCATGGCACAGGCCCTCACGCTCACTCTCAAAAACAAAACAAAACAAAACAAAACAAAAAACAATGTCGGGTTTTAATTTTAATAGGTACTGACAAAATAAATATCAATTTACACTTTACCACCTACAGTAGCTGTTAGTACCTACTTTCCTACCCCCCTTACCAACACTAGCTATTATCAAATTTTTAATACTGTGCCAATATGAAGGCCAAAAACTACTTTGTGTTATTCCTTTTTCTGCACCTTTTTCTGTACCTCTTCTATGGTTTTTAAGGAGCATTTTAAACTAGTTTTAGGAACTCTATATATTATTGATCATAATCCATTTTGAATTACATAAACTACAAATACACTAAATGACAGACTTTCGGTCACAGATATTTTTATTGCCTTTAATCCATAGAAGTTCTAATTTTATGTTATAAAAATATGCTAATCTTTTTTTTTCCTAATGGCCCTGAATTTTGTGCCTCATCCCAAAAAGGACTTTTCCACTAAGTTTTTACACTTAGCTCCTTGATGCATCTGAAATTCATTTTTCCAAGAGACAGGGTTCTCACTTTATTTCCTTTCCAAATCAAAAACTAATGTTCCCAGCACCATTTGTGAAATCGTCCCCACTTTGCTATGAAATCTGAAATGTGAACTTTTCCATATAGTAAATACCCACACTTGCTTAGGACTCTCTAATGCCTATTGCAATTATCCATCTGTCTTCTCTCCAATCATTTCAACACCATTTCAATTGCTATGACTGTATGTCATGTTCTGATATCTGGTAGAACAAGTCCTCCTTCGTTGTTCTTTTTTCAAAATCTGTATAGCTGATATTGTACATTTTCTCTCTCTTTTAAAGCTTTTACTATACACCAAAGAGATAAATAAGAATTTTAAAATACGTGGGAGATATAAAGAACAACAATAAAATGAATATGGGGCACCTGGGTGGCTCGGTCGGTTGAGCATCTGCCTTCGGCTCAGGTCATGATCTCAGGGTCCTGGGATCAAGTTCTGCATCGGGCTCCCTGCTCAGTGAGGAGCCTACTTCTCCCTCTCCCTCTGCCTCCCCCAACTTGTGCTCGTATGCTCTCTCTCTTTTTCAAATAAATAAATAAATAAATAAATAAATAAATAAATAAATAATAATAAATACATAAATAAATAAATAAAATCTTTTAAAAAACCCACAATAAAATGAATATATATATAACCCTCATCCTACATTTTGTCCTCTAGAAAAATTTTAAAATCAATGTATCTAATTCCATAAAAAATCCTGCTGGAATTACAATTGGGACTGCATTAAATTTATAGGTTAACCAGAGAGAAATGAACTGACACCTTTGAAACATTAAGTATTCTCAAATTGAAACATAGTATTTTCTCTTAATTTTTAGAGCATTTCTTTGACAGTCCGTTACATCTTATATTTTTCTTCATATAAACATGCACATTTCCTAATAGTGTTTGTTGCTTTGGTGCACAAGGCATTTTTATGATACTTTCGGATTATTTACTGTGGAGATCCAAGTAAGCTACTGGTTTTGACAAGTTGATACTCTAATTCTTACTAAAATACTCCTAAGAGTGCTAATGTTTTTCAATGGATTCTTTTGGATTTTGTAGACAGAAGATATATATACATAAATAGTATTTATATAAAATACAGTGAAACATTTTGTTCTTTGCTTCCCAGTATTATACTCGTTTCTTCTTATTTTTTATTCTTACCTAAAAGCTTCAGCTAGGACATCTATTATTATTCTGAGTAAGGGTAGTGATAATAAAAGCCAGCTTGTCTTGTTCCTGCTTTCAATGGTATACTCTATTTTACCATATAATTTTGTATTTGCTTTCGATTTCTGGTAGACACACCCTCTACCAAGTTAATGAAGTTTCCTTTTCTGACTAACCTAGAAGTTGTTTTATTTCAAATCACAAAGAGATGTGGACTTTATATCATGCATTTTTTAGCACTAAAAATGACAAACCAATGGTTTTTCCTCCAACTTTTTAATGTAATAAAATACATTAATAAGATTCCCTAGTGTTCAACTATTATTGCATTCCTGAGATTAATACTGCTTGGTAATAATGAATTCAACTTGATACTATTTCATTTGGAGTTCTAGATTTATGTACACAAGGCAGCTTGGCCGGAAGTGGTTACTGGAGTGTGCACTCGATCACTGTCAATTTCGGTACCTCAACTGTATATAGAAAGATAGTTGAGTTGGGATGATTTCCTTCTATTTATTTACAGTTAGGGATTAACTGGTTCTTAAGCATTTGCTGATTTAAAGCTCATAAAATACTTAAGACTGTGTGTCTTTTTGGGGTGTTGATTTTTTTTTTTTATTACTTTGTCAATTTCTTCTAGCGTTCTCTTTAGGTTTTCTACCACCTTTTAATACACTATTAGTAATTTAACTACAAAAGTGTTTTTTTTTTTTCAAATAGATTTTGAATATGTTATTTCAAGGTCAAAGACATTATACTTTGATGATTTTTAAAAATTTCCTCTGAATCTGTAGTTAAGTCCTCTCCCTTGTTTCTAAAGTATATTTGTATCTTACCTCTTTCTTTCTTAATCAGACTCACCAAAGGTTTTGTCTACTTCATACACCACTTCAAAGAAGCAGCTTTGGGTGTAATAGAGAAAGTCGACTGTTTTGTTTTTTCTATGTCATTAATTTGTTATCTCTATTCTTGCACATTCTTGTTTATTTTACTGCTTCTTTTCTCAATTACTGAATTTTTCAATCCCTTCTTATTTTCTAGTAAGTGAACTGAAGCTCTAAAATCTCCTCTAAGTGCTGCTTTAGCTACAGTCAACAAGCAATGACTGGTAGAGCTTTGTTTATTTATAAATGATTAATTGTTCCTGTCATTATTTCCTCTTTAAACCAAGTTATTTAGAAGAGTATATCTTTTTTTGAAATATGTAGAGTCTCCTTTTGTTGTTCCTATTTTATTTTACTATATTTTAAAAAAGATTTTATTTATTTATTTGACACAGACCATGTACAAGTAGGTCTAGTAGACAGAATATATATATATATATATATATATATATATATATATATATATATACATTTATTTATTTATATAAAATATTGTGAAACATTTTGTTCTTTCCTTCCCATATTATACTCGCTTCTTCTTATTTTTTATTCTTACCTAAAAGCTTCAGCTAGGACATCTATTATTATTCTGAGTAAGGGTAGTGATAATAAAAGCCAGCCTGTCTTGTTCCTGCTTTCAATGGTATACTCTATTTTACCATATAATTTTGTATTTGCTTTCGATTTCTGGTAGACACCCTCTACCAAGTTAATGATGTTTCCTTCTCTGACTAACCTAGAAGTTGCTTTATTTCAACATCAGGCAGAGGAAGAGGGAGAAGCAGGTTCCCCACTGAGCAGGGAGCCTGATGTGGGATTCGATTATCCACTTCTCCATATTTTCATCATTCTTTTTTTTCTTTGCTTTGTTTTATATTTCATAACTTTGTCTTGCGTACAATTTCATGATTGTTACATATTCTTGTCAAACATTATTGTTTTTCTTTGGATATGTCACAGATTTTAGCAGCATAAAATTGGATTTTTTTTTTAAATATATATATAGCTAGTCTAAAAGTTTGTGTTAAAAAGGGAGAATGTAAGCCATTCACATTTAGTGTGACTACTTCTACGTCTGCCCTATGTCTGACCACCTGTTTTCATGTTTTCCATTTATCACTATTTTGCATCAGTCTCTTTTGTCCTCTGACTTTTGTTGAATTAATGTAGTTGTTCCATTTTTTTTTTCTTTTTTAAATGTTTAAAAAGATCGGTAGTCTATTCTTTTCCTATTTTTCTTAGGGATTGCCTTGACATTTTAATATTCACATATAAATATATATATCTTGGGGCGCCTGGGTGGCTCACTCAGTTTAAGTGTTTGCCTTCAGCTCAGATCATGATCCCAGAGTCCAGATATGGAGCCTTGTGTCAGGCTCCCTGCTTAGTGGGGTGCCTGCTTCTTCCTCTCCCTCTCCCCCTGCTTGTGCTCTCTCACTCTCTCTTTCTCTGTCAAATAAATAAATAAATAAATAAAATATTAAAATAAATAAATAAATATATGCATCTTATCAATATCTAGAAATAATCAGGATCTCTATTATCTTCCTGCTCAAGGCAAGAATCTCAAGACATCTTCAGTTCTGGCCCCACCAGAATTCTGGCTTCCTATTCTCTAATCCCTCTATTCCCACATTTCTACTTACAGGTTGGCATTTTAGTTCCGTATTATTAATAACTGCTTCTTTACTATGTGTCAATAGTTCTTTAGCCTCAGTTATAATTTTAATAGTTTTAGGCCCAAATCTCTCTTGTTGCTGTATTCATTTTGGTTTTCCTTTCCTTATTGTTTTACAGCAATATATTTTCAATATTACTTTCAAAGTAATCTGTTGGTCATGTCCAAAATATCTTTATTTTGTTCTTTCACTGGAACACAAATTTGGTTGGGTATAAACTTTGAAGTGCAAATTGTTTACTTTCAGTAACAGATAATCTTTAGTAGTTTCGCTGTAAGTGCTAGTCACTGATTTTTTTGTGGGTTTTTTGGGTGTTTTGTTTGGTTTTGGTTTGGTTTGCTTTTGCTGTTGTTTAATGAGAAGAAAAATGTGCTAAATTTTTCTGTGTGGGGAAAAAAATTACTGAGGTTGATTTTTAAAACATATAGGGAATCTTTTTTTATCTCCCTCTCTAATTTTGCAAAGGGCAAAGAAGCAAAGAAACTGAAACTGAAAATGGGATTCATTCTTATAAACTCTTATGTAAAATGAGCTCTAAGTACCATCTGCTAAAATGAAGAGATTAACAATAGAAAGGGAACCAAAAGAGCTTCATATGCTACTCGAGTCACTTTCTAAAAGCCTAGGAACTATATTCACTCTCTAAGAGGTCTGATGAGGGTAGGTAAAAATTGTTTTTTACAATAGTACTGTTGCTCAAATAACTAGCTACTGTTAATAGGTAATACTAGTAACAAGGAAACCAGAGCAAACCAATGTATTCGTATTTCTTTACATTTTGCTCTCATGCACTATGTTGTTAATACAGTAATTTGCCACTAGAAATTGTCATGTTTTGTCATTTTAACAGAAAACTTATTTTTAGAGAAACATCTATTTATGAACAAAGAATCTGACCACAGACTTTGTTCTCAGTTATTCTAGTCAATGGAAAACTTAGTCATTGAAGTCACAAAACTTAATCCAAAATATACCATAAACCACATAAGTTTCATGGGCTATTGTGAAGAAGGAAATAAACTTTCTGATGTCTACTTTTACACATGGAAATCTGTAAAAGGACAGAAAACATTTTTTTCCTCCCTCTACTCTTACCACCATCTTCCTTCCCCTCGAGTTTCCTTGTCATTGGAAAGGGAGAAAACGAACTCCACAGAATCTTATTCAAACCAAGAAGAACAATTCATCGTTCATATTTCAAATCTTCTGCTGAAAGCTTGTGCCTTTCTGATCACCCACACCATTCCTAACCAGCACAGACTGTTGAATAACTAACAGTGTCCAAAATAGAATGCACAAATTATAGCCGCTAAAAGGTCCCAAAGAATCAACTGTGTTTGACAAAGTTTTATTAGAAAAATTAATCAAGGAATGTTAATGTGAGTAGTTATCTTTGGCTATAAAAGGAGGGGTAGGAGGGGCAGTGAAGTTAAAAGGTCTCTACAATCATTTTCTGTATATCTGGGTACTATTTAAAACCTTTACAGTGACAATATCATCATACAGAATCATGTAATATAAAAAATAAGACAAATATCTCAAAAAAACAAAAGAGAATGTAAACCATTAGAGACGACCTAGTCACAAATCCCTCAGTTGGGATAAAACTGGGATTAGAGAATGTAACTGACATACCCCAGGTCACAGAATAACCCAGTTTCTAACTCCTAACCTCCCTTGAAAGGAGGGGGCAGGGAACAGTGAAGAGCTGCTCTAACAACAGCCAACCTCCCTTGAGAAAACAAGAGATGACAGGGCTTGAGAGAGGAGTTAACCCAGAAACCACACAGGAAAACTCTGGTTCATATACTGGAGGAAGTAAAGAATATGCCAAAACCAGTGGATATGAGTTGAGGAAAGGTAAGGACTCAAGTCATAGAGTCAAGCCAAAGATTTGGAATCTGGGCTATGGGAACCAGTCAAGACATTAGCATCAAACTGGACCAACAGGTTGCCTCCCAACACCTCTAGAGATTAAGCCTTTCCTTTGTGAGTTTGTTTAGTGGCTCAGTTTGTTGTGAACAATCACAGGGGTGGGGTGGTAGCTAACAGTAGATTGCTGGCTAGAATATAAGAACAACAAGTTGAATTCTACTTTAAGTATCCTTGCACTGCTCTATCATATGTAGTAAGAATTTCTCATGCTTACCTATGAGTGATGCAAGCACAGGTACAAAAAGTGGTAAACCCTTGGGTAAAAAGAGCTAAAACCCTTCAACAGGAGCAGTAAGGAATCACTAAGAGCTCTATTTTCTTATATTCCTATAATTTAGCAATATTATTTTCATGTGATTGGGATGGAGTCATAGACAAGCTTTCATTCTATTACTTGGGAGTATCAAAAATGAGAGTAGCTTTCCAGGGGACCCAAAAGAGTTGAAAAATTTAAAGACTTGGGCACAAATGGATCTGGTAATTGTAATGACTTCTCTTCGTGTACCCATACTCTCCTCAGATGAAAAAACAAAGCGGTAAGTCTTCCGGGATGATATTAGAAAATACCACAAAATTATAAATACCAAAGTATACTGAAGTTCGAGTTGAGCTTCACATTTCCTGGAAGTCTAAACAAACTTCTTGATAATTAATCTCCAAAATGTATAAATCTGCTGCAGAGATGTGCACATAAATTATAATAAAGAACGCTGGTATGCAATTTGATTCAAAGTGCTTTTTAGTAAAGTACATAATGATGCATGCTGAGGAGATGCAGGTATATTTAATTGGATATAATTAAAATAATGATGTGTGTTTAAAATAATGATATATTAAAAAAATTTTAAATGTAAGTGGCTGAAGAACCTGTAATAAAAAGCCAAAGCAGTAAGTACTTTTTGATTACCTGAGTATTCACAGAGTTCATACCTTTCATTTAACAAGTAATGCTGTAATGCAGTAATAACGTCACACTGGAGGGATTCAGGGAACCCTGCTGACAATTTGGGCCTCTGCTTGCCCCTCTTCAGACTGTTTCCAGGCCTCTTCTCATGCCAAATTTCTTCACCAAAAAGAATTTTCTCCGAGATAGGTAAAATGTTGGTGAAGCCGGGCAATGGGTACAGGGAGGTTAGTGTATTTTTTCCTCTTTACTTCTGTATGTGTTTGAGATGTTCTTTTATCAATGAAAAAAAAAAAACCCAGAAGTATCTCTCTACATTTGAATATACGTTCTCTAATGTTTGGTAACTTTGCTGTCTCCCTATGCAAAGGACATAACCTATTAATGTGTCTGTGCACGCACGAGTTCTACTAATTCCCTTCACATTTCTACTAAAAATTCCCTTCTCGTAAGTGGACTAAGAGCAGATAAATGTGCATTTCCAACTCTTAGCTCTGGTTAGGTAAGGCCTCCTGTAAAGATGGCTTTTTAATCTTGGCTATTTCCCACCATCCTGAGTTTTTCTTTGTTCCCCTTCCTTGTCGTTCACCATTCTTCCTGCTTCACGTTGAATCAATGAGTCACATCCGCCTCATCCATGCACCAGGATTTCTCAGATGAGCAGCCGAAGAGCTACCCCACTGCCCAGACATCTCATTATCTTCTGTCCTCTGCTGCTCTGCTGTGACCTCAAACTGAGCTCAGTTCAACTCCCTGCAGAGTTGCATGGACAATCAGTGTCCTTGAACCCCCAGCTCTATAATTCACGATCTTGGGAGAGGCAAATGGCTTGGTTGATTTTTTTTTTTTTTTTTTAATTCCTGCTTATATGACTAAGCTTCTGTACTCAAAGGGGAAACTAGGCTTGTGGTGCACGTATAACATTTCTTAAGGATAAAAACCGTATTATACAGGTTCTCTGTATTTTCTCCCTTACTTTTAATGTTTAATAATTGATACCATATTTTCACTAGTTTAAAATAGATATTCTAGACTTTTGAAAAATCATCTCAAAAACATGTCAACTCCTCTAACAGTTAACGGTCTTACAGCTTCAAAACTTCAACTTAAAAGTGATCCTGAAGCAGGGGTATCCTCTTTTCAGAAATACATGTAGGACATCCAGAAAACATACATTAGAAATAAAGGTCAATAAACTTTTTGGTGTTATTATTTTCTGTCTTTCTCTGTCTACAGACAAGACCAGACATCCAGTGCCCTGAGTTTTGCTGGTGGTGTGAGAATGAAACTACTCTTTCAGTGAGAAGAGTTAAAATAGGAAATAAAGAGAAAACCTGCATAGACAATTTCCCAAGCTTTTGATCATTCAATGGTGATGATTCAGTTTATAAACTGCACCCATCTCCTATTCCTGTTTTATTTGGCCATCTTTTAATTGCGTTATTATGCAATATTAATATCAACTTTATAAAGAAAAGGCAAAGAAATAAAGGTAGAAAAAAACACAAGCTAATCTTTTGTACCCATTTTAGTGTCTCTCCAATAAGATGGTTTGGAGGGAAACCTAAAACCACTGACCAAATTGAAATCTCTGGAGATTGAAGACTCATGCAATTACTCTCCTCCCAGTGCTAAAAGCAATGAGGGAGTTGTTTTTATATCCCAACTTTAGCAAGATAACCATGGAATCCAATTCTTGAATACTGTGACTGAATTTTTATAAGATTTTCCAGCTAACAAGTACACTGAGTATCCAGGACCAAGCTGGATGTCTGAAAAAAATCACAGTCTACATCCCATGAGAGTGTTTACGTTCGAGTTCTTACATATTATCCTATGTCGCAAAGGGCAGTTGAAATTTAATTAATTAAAACAAAAAATTAAAAATAATTTTAAAAATGAAAAGAAATTTTAAGACAGTTAAAGTCCTCTTGGCAAGTCTTAACATTGCAAAGTTAGTTTTCTTAACATTTCTCCTTGTTCCCTTTCATTTCCTTCTTGCTCACCCATTATCACTGACCCAGATCTCAACCACCAGCTTGTACATGGTAGAGAATGGGGAAACACACGGAGAACAACGAAGGGCGAGGAGGGATGAAAAGAGCCAACAGAAACTTTTACGAGGGCCAGGGTTTGGAGATAATGCTGTAAGCTAAACACAAAGCAGCCAAATTATTTATTTTGCAGTTAGTGGAATTTTCTTCTTCAATGTCAAGAGGCAGGAGCCAAACTTTAGAAAGTCACAGTTTTCCCAAGACTTAAAAGAAAGATAGCCTTGATTATGCACATATTCTTGGAATGCTTGTAGGTTCTCACTGGTGTTCTTCCACTGGATGGACTTAACAGGCCAAAATGCAATCAAGCTTGGGAGCTCCTAGCTCCAGTTACAACTTTGCAAATGAGGTAGACAGATTTCCAAATTACGTCTTTGAACTGCCAGTACATTCTCTGTAATACATCTCCTCCATTGCTCCAACTTTGAGATTCCAACGACTACTCCATGTTCTTTGAGATACTGTAATCTAAGATTTTCTAAATCTCTGAAGGACGAGGAAGAGTATGCAGGAGTGAAAATATGTAAGGTGTTATATGCCATTGAAAGAAATATGACTTTCCCTTTCGGGGGGAACTATGTAGGACAGGTTTCTAAGCAGGATCAAGATAAGACCAGATTTATTTTAGAAAGATAGTTCTGAAGATGTCCATTTCTTCCAAAACAATTCATAAATTTAATACAATCAACATAAAATTTTCAACAAGTTTTTTTTTTTTTGAAACTTTATTAAATGATGCTAAATTTTATTTGGAAAATAAACTGTGGGGGTGAGTGGGTGGTGTAAATCTCTGCCATACCAAAAAAAAAAAAAAAGGCAAATAAATAAAGAGCAAATAGGAGAATTTGGCCTATCAAATATTAAAATCTATTAGAAAACTACTAGATTTAAAGCAACAGGGCATCTTTTTTAGAATTTGTAACCAGACTGACGGAATAGAATAGAAAGCCCAGAAATAGACTTGAAGTTCTGTAAGAAATTAGGATATGACAAAGTGCTGACATGTAAAATCACTGGAGAAAGGTTGGATTGAACTATAAATAATAATCAGAAAGCTGGTCAACCATTTTAGGAGAAACAACGTTCAGACCATTGTTTCACACCTCATACCAAAAACTTCCCAATTGAAAACAATTATGTCGTGAAACCACAAAAACATTAAAAGAAATTACATGTGATCAAAAGTGCCATTTCAAGTATATTTTTCTTAAGTGAGACAGTAACAGATATAAGTAGATAAGACAGAAAGAGATATAAGTAGATAAATAATAGAAAGATGTCCAATATAGTATCATTCATAAAAGCAAAATGACCTGAATGGCTCTCCAAAGGAAGTTATTTATTTAAGTAAATTATAGTACATCCATATAATGAAATAATACAAAGCCACCGAAAATGATGTAGATGCACATTAATTCATTTAGAAAAATACTGAAAATCTATTTTTAAAAAAGGCAGATCACCAAACAGAATTAGGTTATAATTTAATTTGTGTGTATGTGTGTATAATTATAGAAGAAGGTCCAGGATACACTCTGGGATTTCATTTGGTGATAGGATTTGGCTATTTAACAATAAGAAAGTATTTTTGTAGTGGAGATAAAACAGAAGAGCTTGCATTTTGGTTAAAAAGTAAATAAATAAATAAATAAATAAATAAATAATAAATAATAAATAAAGATTTGGTCTGGCAATAGTTTGAAATGGGGCTGGAGTAAAGAAGATTAATGAGAAATTAGGGAGTGGCTGCAAAAGTCCAGGGGATAGCAGATGAGAAACTGAAGAGTGCAAGGATAATAAAGCCGAGTCTGAGAAATATTTGGGTGGTAGAAGCAGCAGGACCTGGTCATCAGCTGGGGTTTTGTTACTGGGTTGCTATTTAGGATGCCTATAAGTTAAAAAAGTAAATAAACAGTTCATTAATTACAAAGGAGGCTACCACTGTATGGTAGGGTAGTGGGTAAGCCAATAGATCCGCCTTTAGAGATAAATCTCAGGACATCATGAAGGAGCTGTCCAGCAGGCAACTAGAAATAAGGGGCTGGAAATTGGGATATGGGGTTTATTAGTAGGAAGGTATTGGTAGAAACCATATTGATGGTATACTACCATAAAAATCATGGTAATTCTCCAGGTAAAATAACCACTAGGTCCACAAAGCTTCTAGAGCTCTTATCTCACTAGACTACATTTTTCAAATTACATGAGATTTTATTTCCTGAAATCCTAATCATTCAAATCTCCTGTATCATTAGGACTCCCAGTCTATCATCATCTGGATTAAGTAACTACCAGACCCTCCTTTAAATCTTCCAGTGGCTTTTCATTTCAGTTAGAACAAAATCTGAACTCTTGGCCAGGATCTACCATCCCTACGTGATCTAGACTGATAACCTCCCTAATTGCACTTCCCATCATTACCCCATTACTCACTGTGATTTTGTCATTCTGGCCTTCTTCCTAATCCTTGAACACACTGAGCTCTTTCCCATTGCAGGGTTTAGGAAATACTCTTTCCTTTGCCACAAAGGTTCTTCCTTGGCTTGTCTCATGACTGGCTCCTTCTTATCCTTCAGATTTGGTTCAAATGTCACCCCCTTGAAGGGGTATTCCCTAATCTCCATTTCTTTTTTTTTTTTTTTTAAGATTTTATTTATTTATTTGACAGAGATAGAGACAGCCAGCGAGAGAGGGAACACAAGCAGGGGGAGTGGGAGAGGAAGAAGCAGGCCCATAGCTGAAGAGCCTGATGTGGGGCTCGATCCCGTAACGCCGGGATCACGCCCTGAGCCGAAGGCAGGCACTTAAATGCTGTGCCACCCAGGTGCCCCATCTAATCTCCATTTCTAAAAAACCACTGTCCTCTACATTCTGCCTCTCTATCACATCACCACATCACATTTCCTTCACAGAACTTACTTCTATTCAACATTAGTTTGTTACTTGTTTACTGTCAATCTTTCCTTCCAGAATGTAAGCTCCATGAGAGAGATTATTATATCAATACAGCACCTCTAATAGAGCCCAAGACACTTGGCTTTCAAATATTTGTGGAATCATATAATGTGGAATGAATGAAGGATCAAAGCGTTTATAGTAAGTAGCACTAGATTTGCGATCAGAAGACCTGAACACAATATAACCTTGGTTAAGTCACCCTCAATTTCCATTTATCTAAAATGTGGCCAAAAAGGTTTAGCCATATTAGGGTTTTCATGAGACTTCAGTCATCTATTCATTCATCAACAAATGTTCCCCAAGTACTTTCTATGTGTTAGGTATTGTGTTAGTTGCTATGCTCACGGCTATGAATAAGGAGTTCAGTCTGGTGGTTGAGACAGCCAAGTTTAGAGGCAGTTACGAATAATAAAACTATTGAAAAGACCAAGTACAGGGCACCATAACAGCAAATAGGAGAGGGACCAAATCCATCCTCAGGGAATCAGAGAAAGGTGAGAAGAAGTAGAAATCAATCTGGTAGGGACACCTGGCTGGCTCAGTTGGTAGAGCATGCAACTCTTGATCTGGGGGCCGTGAGTTCCAGCCCCATGTTGGGTGTGGAGGTAACTTAAAAACAAAATCTTAAAAAATAAAAAATAAAAGGAAGGAAAGAAATCAATCTGTCAAGGGGAAGGCTGGGGAAGTGGGTGGGAAGAGAAAGGGAAAATAGTCCAGACAGAGGGAACAACAGTGTGCAAAGGCCCAAAGGCAATCAAGGACAAGGCATATTGATGAACTGCATGTCATTCAGTCTGGCTGAGACTAGGAAGAGAGAGTGGTGGCAAATTCAAAACTAGAGCTTTAAAAAGAATCAGGTCAGGATGCGTCTCTGCACCAGTGTGGACAGTTTGGAGAACTCTGGCAGGAAACAAAGGAGGCAGTGGTGGAAGGGGGAGGGTGATTAGGGCATGCCACAGATGAGTCTAGAAACAGGAAGAAGCCCAATTAGGGCTTTGGATGCCACGTCCAGGAGTTAGACTCTATGCTTAGGGTGACGGGGAGTTACTACAGAGCTTTAGGCTGGGTAGTGCCCATTCCAGTATGGAGAAAAATTGGAGGCAGACAAAATAACAAACTCACATTTGTTCATTACATCAAGAGGGAAGTTATTGGTGGCTTGAATTAAAAGGATGATGGTGATGCAAACAGACAAGTTCAAGAGATATTTGAGAGAGAAATCTGATGTGACTGTCAAATCATGTTTCTGGTGGGGGGGAGGGCATCAGCATATTGAGGGATCCCACTGATAAATCTTTAATAATAGCAGTCTTTTCGTAACTCATTGAAAAGGTAATAATTAATGGATAGGATTTCCTTAATGTTAAGCTCTTCTATAATTTTTTCTCAAATTTTGAATTCTGTTTTTGGTTATTTATAACTACCTGGCTCAAGAGAGAATTCATGCTTAGTGACTGTTTGAGATTGGGGTCTCCAGGAAGCCAACTTGAAGACAGTTTAGTGTGCAGGATATTTATCAAGGAGTCTCCTTGGGATCGACACCTGTGCAAGGGAAGTGGAAGCAGAAATCAAGCACAATAGGAGCCTAATGGGAACGCTGGACAGCTCAGCCAGGAGCTAAAATGGCCTCCTAGAGCTGCGCCATGATGGACTGAAATGGCCAGGCCGCTATACCCATCTCAATCAGTTGTTAGGAATGGGCCACCCCAAGAAGGATGTAATCTTGGGCAAGGTGGTTTCTTGCAGGTAATTCCTGAAGGCTCTAATAACTAAAGTCTATCTGCAGACTGCATTCCCAATTGCTGGGTCAATAAATTCTTCACTGAAGAGGGATCTGAGCTGGTGTACCTCCATGTCACAAAGTGACTGTAATTCTGTTGACCCTGGGAGGACACCCTGACAGGTAGGAAATATATCACCCTAAGAAAATTTGGGACCTTCTTCCCTTCCTACTTTTCTTTAACACACATTTAATGAGCACATTTTTGTGTGTTTCAAACACAGTGTCAGGCATTAGGTCAAAGGTATACAATACAAAAATGGCCTTCATGAAAATTATAATGCAATGGCAGAAATGTTTTTTAAAAAGGAAAGATACAAAAAAAATTAAATTAAATTAAAATAGGATAAAAAGGAAAGATACTGTACAATTAAAGTATTTTCCCATAGAGATACTGAAAATGAAAGAAAGAGAAAAAGGTAAGTAACTGAGAGGAGTCTCATTCCACAGTGCCCAGGGAAAGCCCCGCCAGAGGCCACCCACATTCCTTTGCTGATGGCCCCTTCATCTTCAAAGTCTCCCGTGTGGCACCTTCTCTCTTCTCTGACCTCTGCTACCATCTTTATATCTTCTGACTCTGACTCTACTCCTGACCCTTTCATATAAAGACCCTGGAATCACATCAGGCCCACTTGGATAATCCAGGATAATCTCCCCATTGCAAAATCCTTAACCTAATTACATCTGCAAAATCCCTTTTGCTATGTAATGTAACACATTCACAGGTTCTGGGGATTAGAATGGGGACAGCCTTGGGTGGTTATTATTCAGCCTACCATACTCAATTTCCTCATTTAAAATGGGTATAATGACAAGAGCACTTTACATGGTCATTGAGAAAATTAAGTTCATACCAAGCACTAAGAGCTCTGCCTGGCACAAAGAAAATCCTCAACAAATGTTGCTGTTTTCCCCATGTGGATCTCCTTACCTATGCCCTCCTCTTCATCCCTTGTGTTTCTGCCTTGGTTCAGTCCCTAATCATTCAACACTTTCCATATCATCTGTTGTCTTCAGTTTTGCCTTCTTATACACTTGTCCCTAAACCCCCCACCCTCCATACCACCACCAGAGTGGAACCACAATGACAACGCTTCATGAATTCATTCACTTAATAAATATGTATCGGGCGTCTACTGTAAGCCACACACCCGCCATCATTATCTACATGGCTAATTCCTGTGCCAACTGGACACCCTGAGCCAGATATTGAGTCTTGTTTATCTCTTTACCCCAGCATTAGACAGTTCCTGGGCTACAGTAGGTGCTCAACAAGGCCACCTGAATGAATTAATGGATGGATGAATCTAGTTACAACATTCTCTAGTTTTATGATTCTATAAGGCTAGGAGCCGTATTAAATTCTCATCAGAGGAACTCATTCTGATTATTTCTAAAGCAGTTACAGCACTGTAAAAATTTACGACTGTAGCTCAGTGCATCCTCGGGAGGCATTTCTGTGCCTCCACACCTCCAGAGGCCCCCTGAGCCAGAACTATAAAGAGCCACTGGTACAGAGAGGGCATCTGGGTAAACTGTCAAAGAGCAGATTTTAGAGCGGGGCAATCTCTTTGCCACATTTAGAAAGGAGAACCAAGTGACCCTGTGATGTGGCTGCCATTTTGGTTAAGATATCGTTTCTCTCTTCCAACGTAATCTCACTTCCTCTCCACCACAACCAAAAAAAAAAAAAAAAAAAGCAAGATACTGAGAAGGGCCCTTCTCTGTGCTCCCCATTCAAGAGCGCCTGCCAAACCAATTAATACCTCCTGAATGTTATCTCCCTGCTATGTTAATGTTATGTTAATAAATGCAATTAAGATAACATTCAGGAGGTGTTAATTGGTTTGGCAGATGTACATGAATAAGCAGCACAGATATTTTGCTTTCCCTATTTATGGAGGCAGGAAGTGACACAAAGTTGGACAAAAGGAAACTTAATTTGCCTCCAGCCTCTTTTGATACTACTTAGGCCTTTTCTGTTAAGTAATATATGGGATTCTTAAAAATGCTAATTTAGATGGTATTACAAAGATGAAGTGATTGTCAAATGTTGCAAAAACACTGAAATTATCTTTTGCCACAGGAATTAACTACATGGTGTTTACTCCCTTTAAAATGTTACATATGCCATATATGCTATACACAGGCACACACTTTCAAACGCGCCCCTAGCATATATGCAAATAAGCTCTCGTGCTACTTTATGAGGCAGATTGTTCTAGAAGACTAATTTCTAGACAACTCTTGATGTAATTATTTAGTATATTCCAGTGATTTTAGAGCTAATGTTCTTTTATTCTAACTTACAGTAAGATGATAGCTTTTACTTTTTTGTTTAAAAATACATATATATATCTTTATTATATAAATTACATATAATACTATAATTACATATTATAAATTATATGTGTGTGATATATATGTACACAGTGTACTTCACCTTGCAAAACGAAGGTTTTTCTCTGAAATTTATATTTCCACAAATACATATTTTATAGACTTGAAGCAAAGAGACGTTATATTGTATTGCCATCAAGGTCACTGTGTTTGTTTCTGGAACTTGGCATTTGCCAGTACATCACATGGCCTTTGGCAGGGTTAGTCCTCTGAGGGCCTTATGAGGACACACCTCTGATAAGAACCCTGCTAAGGGTGGAGACCTGAGAGGATGTCAGCACAGACCCACTGAGGTTCCTTCCAAACCTGGAGGGCAAATCATCAGTGTCTGCACTGTGAACCAAAGGAGGAGAACTAAACGGAAATGATAGTCTTCAACCTGGACTTCAAACCCATTGGAAACACTTGACCTCGATTCTAAGACGGTTTTCTGTAAAACGCACTGGCTCTTTAATAAGGGTTTTCCGGGGAGGAAAAGGAGAAGAAGAGGAAAAAGAGGAAGAAGAGAAGGGAAAGACTTCATTAAATTTGCTAAACATGCTAAAACATGTATCACCAATTAAAGAATACTACGTATTATCTAGAAAAAAAAAAGGTAACAGAGTAGGTAGCTAAAATATAGCCACTGCTTTGTTTCAGGTGGATGGTTCTGAGACAGTATCTGTTGCATAATTCTGGAGAATTCACCAATCCTTGAGAAATGCATTCATATGTTCTTTGCTAAACGCCCACCCGCAGCCCTTAACCATCCCTTTGTCCCATTTCCCAATGTAAATTCCCTGGATGTTACATTTAGAATAATGGGACTACTCCTAGCTCTCACTCTGTGAGTGTGGGTAATTTCTTAAATGATAAATGGTTTTTGTTGCTCTTCATCGACAATAGCTGTTAACTGAAGTTTGTTAAGAAATATTCTTCTAATCTGTGTGCGTTCATGTGCAAATGTGTTTGCAATGTTTTCCAGTGAGATAGAATCATTGTGGCTCAAATTTTTTAGGTTTTACAATCTTGGCTCCTCTCCAGGCTCAGGAGGTAGAGGAACACTCCCAAAGGCAGCGACGCTGACTCAGTGTTTTAGGGCAATCCCCTACAGCTCTTGGCTTTGATGGACTCTGGGGTGGCAATGAAGCCTTGACACAGATTCCACTGAGAAACCATTTCCAGATGACCCTGCTGTACCACTGAGGGGAGTACTGCGCACAGTGGGCACTCCTGCCCCACTGCCCCAATAGCTCAGGAAGTTGCCTGAAGATGGGATTACGCAATAAATCTTTTTAAAGCAATATACTCTGGTTCAGGGGTTGGCAAACATTTTCAGTTAAAAAAAAAAAAAAGTAGGTTACACTGTCTTTTCAATTATTCTTAAGTAAAACACTGCATTTACACTCTGTGGCAGAGATCGCAAAAGATTATATGTGAGTGTAATAGGCTGAATTGTGTCCCCCTGCCCAATTCATATGTTGAAACTCCCAGTGCTTCAAAATGTGACTGCTTTTGGAGAAAGCATCTTTGAGGAGGTGATTAACTAAAATGAGGCGTTGAGAGTGGGCCCTTACCCAATCTGACTGGTGTCTTTAGAAGAAGAGGAAAACACACAAAACAGACACCAGGTAAGTGCACACACAGAGGAAAGAAGACAATGGGAGGATACGGAAAGAACATGGCCATATGCAAGCCAAGAGAGGTCTCAAAAGAGACTAAGCCTGCGGACACCTTGGTCTCAGACTGCCAGGCTCTAGAACTCGGAGAACTAAATTTCTGTTGCTTACACCATTCAGTCACTGGCATTGTGTCTTGATAAAAGTGGTGGTTATATGACTGTCTGCATTTGTCAAAACTCTTCAAACTGCACATCAAAAGGTTGTTATTTTAGTGTATGTGGATTACACATAACACAGGCATTGTGTTACAGCAGCCCTAGCAAACCAATATACCGAATGACGGCTGTTGGCTACCCAAAGCACTATGTGAAAAAGGATTCTGGCATGGCATACATGAGTATGGGAGGGATCGCAGTGGAACACATGCCAGATAGCAAGCCATCCTTACTCCATGGGGTGAAACGGAGAAGATCTAAATACCTATATATTCACCTGCATCCAAGATCAAACCTCAGAGTACTTGAGTAGAAAAATCCCGGTCTTATTCAAAAGTATTTCTACATTCCACCTACAGTTAGAAATAGACGGAATTTATGTGTCTTTGTCAGTTTCCTTAACTTCCACAAAAGAACGTCCATCTTATTTCCAACCTTGCTAATTAGCAACCAGGGCAGTACACTGAACAGAATCAAGATGCTTTCTGGTCAGAAGGAAAAGCCTTCATTGATGTTCGATATTAGTAGGAAATCTATAAATATTTCTTTATGAATAAGTGAACCTCATTTGATGATTTTCTAATTTATTTTTATTTTTTGAGAACATCCATTTTTAGTTTCATTTCTCCCTCTAAAAGACTTTGGAAAACCAATTCTTCCCTCAAGAATTGAGACCAAAGCCATTAAGTCGTGTATTTATGAAAGCCAGGCCTCTGCAAGATTTCAGTTGAGAGTGCTTGATTTTTTTTTTTTTTTCCCCTCATTGATCTTCTAATACTCGTGTTCTAACTCTTGGGTCTTTTAAGAAATTTAACATATACTGTTGGTTCTAACTAAGCTTCACCTCAAAACTGGATAATTGGGTTTGGGGGTTTTTAGTTTGCTCCAGTTTAATGGGTCCATAACAAATAAGAGCATTAACTTGGAAAATGTCCCCATGGGATGCATTGTCCTCAGAGTGGCTCAATGTTTTGTGGAAACACAATTAGACACTGATTGCCTGATGAACCCAGTGTCCCTTACTAGTGAACAAGGAGGAGGGTAAAGTGATGTGATGGGGCAATGTCAGGACTTCAAAAAAGCCGCCATTTAGTACAGACCTGGCCAAGGGAACTAGCCCATATCACCAACACAAGGAAACTCAATTTGGGAAATTCAAGGGAGTCCACTGGGATGCACTAAGTGTTTATGTGCACCTCCCCCTCCTCCCGGCCCCCCATTCGTATGTTGAAACCTTAATCCTTAATGTGATGGTATTGGAGACCTGGCCTTCTGGAGGTAATTTAGTCATGAGGGTGGAGCTCTTAAAATGGGATTAGCGCCCTGAGAGACACAAGAGAGCTTGTTTTCTCACTCTCTCTCTGCCATTTGAGGATACTGATACACAGGCACCCTGACCTCAGACTTTCAGCCTCTAGAACGGTGGGAAATAAATTTCTGTTGTTTAAGCCACCCAGCCTATGTCATCTGGTTATAGCAGATCACAACAGATTAAGACACCCATCAAGCTAAGCCTCTTTACCCCTTTCACACATCTAAGTCCAAACTACCACTCTAATTATTCAGTGCCTTTTCTAGCCTACACGCTCAATGATCCCCTGCTATTTAACCCTTCCAACAGCACACACTCCGTTACCTATCTAAAGACTTTTTCAAAATAATTGAAGTCCCATTGCGGTAGGAGCACAGAAGTTAGATTCTCTCCCCCCAATGTAGTGCACTTGTGATTTCTAACCTGAAACTATATTGTTACTTTTTAAATTTTTATTTTTAATCCACATACACTAAAATAACAACCTTTTGATGTGCAGTTTGAAGAGTTTTGACAAATGCAGACAGTCATATAACCACCACTTTTATCAAGACACAAAACAGTTTCCATCACTCCCCCACCCTGTTTTTAGTCAAACATTCCACCACTGACCACGGAAAACCACGGATTTGTTCTCCATCCCTGGAACATCAGCGTATCCAGAATGATATGTACATAGAATCACATAGCATGTAGTTTTGAAAACTTGGCTTCTTTCACTCAGCAGAATGGTTTTGACACTCATCCAAGTTGTTGGACACATGAAATGGTTTATTCTTTTTAGTGTTAAGTAGTATTCCATTGAATGGATGTACCATAGTGATTAATCTATTCACTCATTAAAGGACATCTGTGTTGTTTCACATTTTGGCAATTTTGAATAAAGCTGCTATAAACATTTTTGTACAATTTTTTTGTCAATGTAAGTCTTCAGTTTTCCAGAATAAATACTTGGGAGTGGGATGGCTGGATCATATGGTAAGTGTATGTTTAATCTGATAAGCAACTTCCAAACTATTTTTTCAGAGTGGCTGTACCATTTTGCATTCTCACAGCAATGTACGGGGAGAGACCTAGTTGTTCTGCAACGACATCAAGACTTGGTATTGCCAGTTGTTTGTTCATTTTTAATTTTAGTAATTATAGTAGGTGTGTAGTTTATCTTGTGATTTTCATTTGTCTTTCTCTAATGACTAATGTCTAATAATGTTGAGAATCCAAGCCCTTATTTGGCATCTATCCGTCTCTTTTGATGAAGTGTCCATTGAAATTTTTTGCTTTCTAAAAATTGGGTTGTACTCTTATTATTAATTTTGTAAAGTTCCTTATATAGTCTAAGTGCAGGGTCTTTGCCAAATATATGATTTGGAAATTTTTCCCTCCACCTATGACTTGTCTTTTCATTGTCTTCACAGCAACTTCAACAAAGCAAAAAGTCTTTAATTGTGATGAAGTCTAATTTGTCGATTTTTCTCTATAAGTCTTGCTTTTAGTGTCATATTTAAGAATTCTCCAACTAACTCAAGCCCATGAAGATTTTTTCCTAGGCATTCTTCGAAAGTTTTATGGATTTATGTTTATCATTTACTTCTATTACCCACTTTCAGTTAGTTTTGTATAAAATGTGAAGTGCAGGTCAAGTGCATGTTTGTTTTTTGTACAAGGATATCCAGTTGTTCAAGCATAATTTTTTGAAAAGATTATCTTTTCTCCATGGAATTGCCTTTGTATCTTGTTCAAAAATCAACTGACCATAATTTTGTGAGTCTGTTTCTAGTCTATTTTTAGTCTATTTCTAGTTCTATTCCATCCCATTGAACTGTGTGTCTATATTTTCATCAATATCTCATTTCCTTGATGACTGTAGCTTTATAATAAGTCTTGATGTCATCGTATGAGCATTCCAACTTCCTTCATTTTCAAAATTTTATGGCATATTTACTTTGCCTTTCCACATAAATCTGAAATTCAGTCTGCCAATACAGACACACCCCATGAGAGTTTTATAGGAATCGTATCAGATATACAGATCAAATTGGGAAGAACTGACATCTTAACTCGACTGAGTCATCCAATCCATAATCATTGTCTTCTTTTTATTTATTTCATAATTATAAACAGTGTTCGATAATTTTAAGCATACAGATCCTGGTAAATTTACACCTAAGTATTAATTTATTTATTGAGTTATCATAAATGGTACTAATTTTCAGTTTTGGTTTCCAATTGTTTATTGTTATTATATAGGAATACAATTGCTTTTTGTATCTTAATCTTATAGCTTGAGACTTACCAAACTCACTTTTAAGTTCTAGGAGCATTTTTGCGGATTCTTTAAGGTCTTCTACTTAGGCAATAATGTCATCTGGAAAGTTTTTTTTTTCCAACCTGACTACCTTCTTCTCCCTTTTCTACCCTTATTTTTCTTGCCTTACTGCACTGGTTGGGACTTGCATTATGAATGCTGAATAGGAGTGGTAGAGCAGACATCCTCTCTTTGTTCCTAGTCTTAGGGGAAAATATTGTCTTTCATTGTTAAGTACGATGTTAACTAGAGGTGTTTATAGATAGCCCTAATCATGTAAAAGAAGTTCCCTTTTATTCCTAGAGTGCTGAGAATTTTATCATGAAGAAATGCTGAATTTTATCAAAAATATTTCTGCAATCATTGAAATGATTAATTGGTTTTTCTTCTTTTGTCTGTTAATGTAGTAAATTACAGTGATACACTGAATCTTAAAACAACCTTGCATTACCGAGATAAATTCTATTTGGAGTGCTTGGGTGGCTCAGTCAATTAAGCATCTGCCTTCAACTCAGGTCATAATCCCTGGGTCCTGGGATGGAGCCCTACATTAGGCTCCCTGCTCAGCAGGGAGTCTGCTGCTTCTCCCTCTCCCTCAGCACCTCCCCCCTGCTCGGGCTCTCTCTCTCTCTCAAATAAATAAATAAAATATTATTTTTAAAGATTTTTTAAATTTATTTACTTGACACAGAGAGAGACAGCCAGCGAGAGAGGGAACACAAGCACGGGGAGTGGGAGAGGAAGAAGCAGGCTCCCAGCGAAGGAGCCTGATGCGGGGCTCGATCCCAGAACGCTGGGATCACGCCCTGAGCCGAAGGCAGATGCTTAATGACTGCGCCACCCAGGTGCCCCAAATAAAATATTTTTTAAAAAGATAAATCCTATTCGGTTGTGATGTGTTACATTTTTTATATTACTGGATTCAGTTTGCTAATACTTTGTAGAGAATTTTTGGTGTCTATGTTCATGAGGGTCTATAGGTTTCTTGCACTGTATTTGTTCTGGCATTGGGCAATACTGACTTCATAAAATGAGTTGCAAAGTGTTCTGTCCTCTTCCACTTTCTGGAAGACATTGTGTTGAATTAGCATAATTTCTTCCACAATGTTTGGTAGAATTCACTAGATAAATAACTTAGGCCTAGAGTTTTCTTTTTGAGAAGTTTTGTAACTACAAATTAAATTTCTTTCACAGAAGTAGAACTATCCAGGTAATTTATTTCTTCTTAGTTTTGTAGTTTGCGGTATTTAAGGAATTGGTACATTTTATCTAAGCTGTCGTATTTATGGACACAGAGTTGTTCATAGCATTCCCTTATTGTACTTTCACTGTCTACAGGGTTTATAGTGATATTCTCTCCTTCATTCCTGATATTAGCAATATGGTCATCTCTCTCCCTCTCTTTCCTTTTCATGGTCAGTCTGGCCGGATGTTTATTACTTTTTAAAAAATAACTAGATTATAATTTCATTAATTTTCTCTAATGTTTGTTTTCAGTGTCATTGATTTCTGTTCTTATTGTTATAATTTTCTTTTTTCTGATAGCTTTCAGTTTAGTTTATCTTTTTTTAGTTTCTTAAAATGAAAGACTACTTATTTGAGACCTTTCTTTTTTTCTAATGTAAACATTTTAGTGCTATAAATTTTCCTCTAAGCACTGTTTTAACTGAATTCCACAGACTTTAATATGTTGTATTATCTTCATTCAGCTCAAAATATTTTATAATTTCTTAGGAAGTTTCTTTGACCTATGAATTATTTAGAAGTCTGTTTTTAAGTTCTAAATACTTGGGAGTTTTCCAGATATCTTTCTGTTACTATAGTTTAATTCTGTTGTGATTAAAAAACATACTTTGTATGACTTCAATTCTTTTAGGTTTGTTAAGATTTGTTTTGTGACCCAAAATATGGTATATCTTGGTGAATGTTCCATGTAATGATAAAAAGAATGTGTATGCTGCTGTCGTTGTGTGGACAGTTCTATACATGTCAAATAGCTGTTGGTATTATTCAGATCTCTTATATACTTGCTGGGTTTCTGTCTACTTGTTCTGTTGATTACTTAGAGAGGGGTTTCAAGGTATCTACGTATAATGGATTTGAATATTTCTATACTTAATCTTATCAGTTTTTATCATGTATTTTGAAGCTGTTTTTAAGTGCATACACATTTAGGCCCATCATATCTTCTTGGTGAATTGATGCTTTTTATCAGTATGTAATGTCCCTGGTATTTTTGCTTGTTTTGAAATCTATGTCTGATATTAATAAAGCCACTACCACTTTCTTTTTGCTAGTATTTATATTGTATATCCATTTGCATCACTTTGTTTTTAACCTGTCTATATTACTACATTTAAAGTGAGTTTCTTGCAGACGTCCTATAGTTGGGGTTTTTTTTAACCCTGTCTTAAATTAATGTGTGAGTATTTACATTTAATGAAATTATTGATTTATTTAGATTTAGTTTTGCCACTCATTTGTTTTATGTTGGTTCCCTCTGTGTTGTTTTTCCCATCTCCCCTTTTATGCCTTTTATTGTATTTAAAAATATTCTTTTAGTATTTATTTGCATAAATATTTTGGAGTTTGTTCTAGGGATCACAATTACATACCTTTTTCAGTTTACTTAGAATTCACATGTTACCACTTCGAATGAAATGCAGAAATCTTACAACCATATAGTACATATAATCATATGTACTACATCTACTTACACTAAAAATTCCATTAGACAATTTATAATTTTTGCCTTTGATAATCATCAGTATCTTAAAGATTTTAAGAGGGAAAAATATTCTATTTACCCAGATATCTACCATGTGTATCGCCCTTTCTGTCATAGTTTTCTGTATCTCAGTGACCATTCATTTGGGCTCAGCCCCAAAACTTTGGTGTCAACTTTTATTCTTCCCTTGCACTCCCACCCCATATGCAGTTCATCAGCAAGCTAGCTCTACCTGAAAAATATATCTTGTATGTGTCCTTAAATCTCTCCTTTCTTTTTTTTTTTTTTTTTTTAAGATTTTATTTATTTATTCGACAGAGATAGAGACAGCCAGCGAGAGAGGGAACACAAGCAGGGGGAGTGGGAGAGGAAGAAGGCAGGCTCCCAGCAGAGGAGCCTGATGTGGGGCTCGATCCCATAATGCCGGGATCACGCCCTGAGCCGAAGGCAGACGCTTAACCGCTGTGCCACCCAGGCGCCCCTAAATCTCTCCTTTCTAAACCAAGTATTCTGTAACTGTAAAAATTAAACTTCAAAAATGTTTTTTTAATGAAGACAAAAATTTTACCTCCCAGCGTTTTAATAAAAAGCAAGTTTCTTTTTAAAAAATAAAATGCTTTATTTAAAGTTAATGTAGAGAAGAAAAATGTTATTTTCAAAGTCTTTTGACTAGTCAAGTTTAGTGTAATGAAAAAATAAAGTTCTAATCCATATCCAGCACTGGAGACATCATATTTCCATTTTAGAGTCAATTGGATAAATTTTCTTTCATTCTGCCTCTCAGAATTTTCTTCTTTTGAAGCAGGCAAACAACTCAGCCTTGGCAATATTGTCTCTCATTTAACAATCTATTTCAGTCTCATCCTTGGCAGTTAACAATGACCTCGCGCTGCTGACACATTTTCAGTGTGTGCGTGGCTGTGTATGAAATGTTGTTATTTTCCTAGGCTGCTCTCCCCTTTGATCATCAGCCTTGTCTTGTCTCCTACTCTCCCTTGCAGCTCTAATTGTTTTTACTCCTTTGAAACCTTCTGAGGAAAGGAGGTCCTAAAAGAATAGTCTCCCTTTCCAAGGCTGCCAGCCTAGACATTTTCTAGTTTCTTTATCCCTGAATACTTTTGATTTTGTTAAGACATATTTTTCCCTTCCATTTAGCCTCACTAGTCAAGACCATTCTCCACCCAGTCTTCTTCCATCAGTTACATCTCAACACCCTCATATGTCACAGTGGAAGAGTATGAGGTTTTAAATCAGAATACTTGATATAAGTCATAATCCTACCACTTCCTGGCTAGAGACCTTGGGAAAATCACTGAGTGACTCTGGGACTGAGTCTCTTCATCTGTAAAACGGGGGTGATCATTATATCCAACTTTTGAGGGCTGTTTTAAAGGATTAAATAAATGTATATGAATGTTCTTGAGAAGTGTGATGCAGTGATATTGATTTTTGTTCAGTTTAATAAACATCTGTTGGTACCTGACAGGGGTAGCAAATTCAAAAGTCTATAAGTAATATAAATACATGCAGCAGGCAGGATTCCATGCATTAGGGAGCAGGGAGGGTGTGTGTCTAAAGAATTAGAGATCACAAGCCTGTCTGAGGAGGACAACCACTGCTCAGCTCCTCCCAGTGACTTATCAGGTAGGGGATGCCTAACCATCCCACTCCCAATTTGAAGCAACTCTGAAAGGCCATTCTAGCTCCAGAGTTCTTTATGGTGTCAGATGAGACAACTGGGTTTGCATCAAGGCTTGACTTCTCCCTTGGCCCACTCCTGCTTCCGTCTCCTTTCCACAGGTGTTTCCACAAGGGTGCTCCTGAATCTTGTACACTAAACTCCATCTCTGAATCTGCTTCCTGGGGAATCCTCCAACCTGCAACACCATTCTTGAATCCATGGAACAATCTGTACGCTAAGCTAGGTAGACAGATGATTTCAATACCATGTGATAAGTGCTAGAATAGATACATAAACAAAAGCTATGTGAAAGGAGGAGGGGCTATCTAAATCAACCAAGAGGACTCAAGTCTTCCTAGGGCAGGTGATCTTGAGGTGACTTTTGATAGCTAACGAGGCTGTAACCAGATAAAGAAGGGGAACAGGTATTCTAGGTAGACAAACACTAAAAAGCAAACAATAGACAGATATCCAAGGAACAGAGACCCTATGTATGCATGGAGAACCACTAGCAGTTTGGTATTAATAAAACTTAAAAGGCCTAATAGAACTTAAGAGAACTAATAAAATTTTAAATGTAAATTGGGAATTGGCATGAGATAAAGTGAGAGAGAAAAGTTACAATTTAAGAGCTTGGCCTTGATCCAGTGGATACAGAAATTCATTTCCCCTCCTAACTCTGAACACTTGTTCTCTCTTTCCTCCAATAAGCTTTCAAGTTGGTCCTTCATGGAGCCTATTCTCATTCAATAGGCATGACTTGAGAAACCTCAACTCTTATAATTCAAAATCTAGATATGAATATCTAACTCAATATCTCCACTTGAATGGCCCATAGGAACCACAAATTCAGTGTGTCCAAAATTGAATTCATTACTTGACCTTCCTATACCTCATTTTTCTGAATTCTCTACCTTGGTGAATATTATCACTGCCCATCCATTTGTCAAAGCCACAGTCCTATGTATCAGTCTTGATTCCTTTTTTCGTACTCTTCAGTTCAATCCTTCAATGGATCCTATAAATAATCCTATTTTAATATATTTTGGATCATTACATATTTACTGCTACTTCCTGAGTTCAGTGAAAGCTTTTAACAACTGATTAATCCGCCTCCAGTCTTACTCCTTTCAAATCCATTTGCCAAATAAGTACAAGAGTAATCCTTCCAAAACACAAATGTGATCATGCCGAGCCTCGGCTTAAAGTCCTCCAGGGGTCCTCATAATCTTCGAGATGAAGTCCAAAATCCTTAACAAAACTCTTCATTGTCTGACCATGGATTTCATGCGTTCTGCTTTACGCACACTATATTACTTTAAAATTTTCCAGTTCTTTATGCTCTCCCTTGCTTTCAGAACATGTACCAGGTTGCACTCACAGCCTAAAACATCTTCCCCTGCCTGTCTTTCCTCCTCACCTTCCTCTTACCTGATTAAGACCTATTAGTGCTGCAGGGCTAAACTTAACTGTTAATATCTCCAAGGAGTTTTCTCTGCCACCCTCACCCTTATTATAAGCTAAGTGCCTTGTTTATAATTCTATCAATCTATCTTTACTTCTTTCTACCATGAGATTACAATTAAAGGCAGAAAACATGTCTTACTTATTTCTGAATTTCCAACACTTAGCATAATATTTGGCACATAAGTTTTCGATAAATATGTTCTAAATAAACAAATAAATGGAACAGAATTTGATTTCCAAATATACACTCTGATGGCAATGCGAGTCATAGTTTCAAAAGAGAACTTACTGAAAAAAACAAGAACTAACAAGTGCTGGCAAGGAGGAGGAGAAAAAGGAAACTTTGTATGCTGCTAGTGGGAATGTAATTTGATGCAGTCAAATTGGAGGTTCCTCAAGAAATTAAAAACATTACTACCCTATCATCCAGTAATTCCTCTATGGGGTATTTACCCAGAGAAAACAAAAACACTAATTCAAAAAAATACATGCACCCCTATATTTACTGCAACATTATTCACAATAACCAAGATATGGAAGTTAACTCAAGTGTCTATCAATAGATGAACGGATAAAGAATTCACACACACGAATATTACTCAGACATAAAAAAGAATGAGAGCTCACCATTTGCAAGATAGAGAGTGTTACGTTTAACTGAAAGAAGTCAGATAGAGCAAGACAAATACCATATGCTTTTACTTATACGTAGAAATTTAAAAAATTAGACAAATGAATAAACAAACAAAAAGTAGAAACAGACCAGTAAATACAGAGAACTAATGGTTGTCAGAGGGGAATGGGCAAAATGGGTGAAGGAAAGTGAGACATACATGCTTCCAGCCAAGGAATGAATAAATCACAGGGATAAAAGGCACGGTATAGGGAATAGAGTCAATGGTATTGTCATAGTGTTGTATGGTGACAGAGAGTAGCCTCACGAGTGGTGGACATAGCATAATGTATACATTTGTTGAATCACAATACAATATACCTAAAACTAATATAACACCGTGTGTCAACTATACTTCAATTTAAAAAAAAAATGGGAGAGGGGTGCCTGGGTGACTCAGTTGAGCATCCAACTGTGGGTATTGGCTCAGGTCATGATCTTGGGATCATAGGATTGAGCCCTGCCTCAGGCTCTGTGCTCAGTGGAGAGTGCTTGAGGGTTCTGTCTCTCCCTCTGCCCCTCACCCTCTCTTTCTAACACACACACACACTCTCTCTCTCTAAAACAAATAAATGAATCTTTTTTAAAAAGGTGGAAGAATCTGCTAGAGGCCAGAACATAGATTATAAGACACAGTAATGACCTACACTGGAGAAGTGGGAGTAGAAATAGAGAAAACAGGAGCTAGATAGAAAGCTAGATAGAAAAATATCTTGGAGGTAAAATCAGCAGAATTGGGGATTGGATGATGGGAATGAGGGAAAGACTGTGGTATAAAATGATCCCTGGATTTCTGACTTGGACACCAAGATAGTGATACCTTAACTATGACAGAATACAAGAGAAGAAGAAGGTTGAATAAAGGGCATAAAGATGAAGAGTGTGAGGGCTCATTCATTCAGGGCATATTAAGGGTGAGGTGCCTCCAGGAGATTCAGGTGGTTATCTGGACAACAGCCTATATGGTGATGAAGTAGATATCATAAATTGGATGGCCCATGGGAATGGGTCTATGAGAAGGATGTCAAGAACAGGGATCTTGGAACCCCGACTTTGCTACGGATTGTACTGGATCTCTTGCTGTTGTCCCTCCAAATCCACTCTCCATCCTGCCTCAAGAGACTGACCTATGTGGACATCAATGGTTTCCTTGCCCTCTGGTTTTGTGTAGCTTTAGTTAATGTGGGGGAGCAGTAGGAGACAGAAGGAGAGAGGAGAGTGAAGTGTGGATATGTATTTTCCAGCTTACTCCCTGCTTCATCTATCCGCCAAAAGTTATAGCAACTTCCAGGTACCCTCTTCATACAGCTATGTCTCCAGGTTCCAATAACTGATCCTTGCACCATGAGGCCTTGGTATGGTAATAAAGCCCATGTGTCACTAACATGGACTGTTCCTAAGCCACACACACTTTACAAATAGCCCCCTCATTAAACTCTCCTCAATTACCCAGCCTCACTAGGTTATCCATATCCTGAAGAGAGCCTGAGTGACATAGAGGGAATTCTAAGAAAGGAAAAATAGGCAAATTAATCTGATAAACTAAGTCTATTCAAGTGATTTAGCATCACCTTTCCTAAACAGTCTTCTTTGAAAACTAAAGGAATTACTTCAAGAGTAGAAATTCCAAGCACCTAGGACAAATGAGTAAGTGGTTGTTAACTAGGATGCCTACAATGGGAAATTAACTTGGGAATCCCCTAAATTAAATTTCAATGTGGCACCTTCCAAAGGGCTAAATAACTGTACAGATGAGTTACTTGTAAGTATCTATGGTGACATGGTCTCATAATGAACTTCATAAGACATAATAATGGCAGGGGTTACTAATAACTGAGTTAAAATGCTGGTGGGTTGGGGAAGTGGATCTAGAAGTATTACTCTTGCCAACTCAATGACATCCATCCCACTTGGGTCCACTAGCTGGGCATCAAAATAGAGCAAAAGGAATGCAGAGATGTTAGGGGAAATTCAGCTGTCTTACTCTACTGGAACCACAAGTTAGTAATATTTATGTATCTTGTATTAAAGATGGGATTTTGATACATGTCTGGCCTCAACATCATTTTTATTTATTATTAATGAATAAACACATTCAAGCTAGACAATGGCCTTTCTTTAGGCTCTTCAAATATAGAATATAGGCCATTGCCAACTCTGCCCCAGCTCTGTGATATCTCCCTCCATATCTCTATCCTCTTGGTCTTTACTGCTCCATAGTTTATGACTCACTTTCTAAATGAACCCTGTAAACAAATTCCACTTGACTCAAGGCAGCTACTATCATAGCTTCAACCCCCAAGGACCCTTATATCGCCAGCCTGTTTACTGAAAGTGGCTAGATTGCAAATTTAATTTGTTTTTTCCTATGATTTATCTGACCAATACTGCCAAAATGCAGGGGGAAAATAATGGAGGCCACTCAACAACATTTAAAATGTCAACATGTTTAGAAAGAGACCTATTAGTAATGCAAATATGAAATACTTTTGATGTTGATACTCAGGTCATTAGAACTTAGTGAATCAGGCCATCAGAACTTTGTGCTGACTTATATTTAGGTGAAGAATGCAGACCCCAGGTTGTTTGCCCTGCTTAGCTCAAGTCAACATCTAAATCAAATCAAAGAAAAATTCCACTTCAAAATAACTCTGGAGTCCATCTCTTTTGACTTGCTTCTGAATTCACTAATTTCTTATATGATTTCCCTGGCAAAGTCACTCATTCACGCATTCAACAGACATAAATTGAGCACCAATCCCTCCCTGCCAAGCATCACTTAACCCTGAAGATGAAAGCACTTGGTTGCTATGTCCACACCAAGTCTGTCCTTGAATGCCGGCTTCATGACATAAATCCTTATCATCAACTTGCCTTGAACCAAAACCTGCCCCCACATGGTTCCATAAGAGAAAACTCTGTTCAAATATTTTTCGGAAGTGATAATACTTCAAATATTTTTCAGAAGTGATAATACTTTTGTGCCATCCATTCCAACCCAAGTCTTTTTTAGGCAAAACAAACCACTCCAAACCACTCATGACCCTGGCCATACTACTCTTTGCACATTCAAGTCTGTCAAACTCTTACACCCAATATGTATTCTGTAATGACCTGGACACTGTTTTTACTAATACAACACCTCAACTTTTTGGGGGGTTTTGTTTGTTTTACAATGCCTCAACTTTTCGAAAACATTCCTGTGATTCTGTTACATGAGTATGGGCTTTGGAGTCAGACCTGAATTTGTATTGACAGATAATTTTGTAATCTTGGGTTAGTCACTCCGCATCTCTAAACCCTAAATTCATCTGTGAAACAGATATAATCATTATTTCCTTATGAATTTTAAAGGTGAAAATAGATGACATATGTAAAGCCCTTAGCACAGTATCCAATACATAGCAGATGCTTCAAAATCGCTAATTGATGCCATTGATAATACCTCTACTTTCACACACATACACTGTTATCTTTTTTTTTTATTTCTACTGACACCAAATCTAGTACTGTAATCCATCCTGCATTTAACTGCTTCTCTCCTTGAGATTTAAGATTTCACATTTATTATTGTCACAGTTCATGTGCTTTCATCTTCCCAGTTTATTAAGATTCCCCCTCACTTTTTAATCGTGTTGTGTTACCTGCAGATTTGACAAGCCTGAGCTTTAAGTCCTCATCCAAGTCACTGATAATGCTACGACTAAGAAAGCCCTGGGACACATCGGGGGCCTTCACTCAGGTTTATATCTATTTCCACTTTTCATCAGTTGTTTAATGAGTTGTGAAGAGAGCTTACTGCATTGACATCTTACATACATTCCTTCATCTTTCCACAAGAACATCTTAAGAGAAAAACCAGGCTGACAAATTTGTCCCTGGCATTTTCCACATCTGTCTGCCCAGTAATTCTGCTAAATAAGAAAATGATATTTGCTCTGATTCAGTGAATTTATACTGGCTCTTGATGCCCATTTTCTTCTCTAATTACCTGTAAGTCATCCCTCTAATAAACCATAGTATTTCTTTGCCTCCTCTTCTTCTTCGTGGTAAGCAAAATAACGCCCCTCTCCCCAAATATGTCCACGCCCTAACCCTGGACCTGTGAATTTGCTACTTTATATGGCAAAAGGACTTTACAGATGTGATTAAGGTTTAGGATCTTGAGATAAGACAATAATCCTAAATTAACTAGGCGAGCCCAATCTAATCCCACGAATCCTTAAAAGCGGAGAATCTCTTTTCTGACTGTGCGAGGTCAAGTTCTCTAGTGACTACAGAAAAAGATCAGAGAGGTTTAATGTTGCTGGCTTTGAACAGAGGAAGGAGGCCACAAGCCAAAGAACATGAGTGGCCTCTAGAAGCTAAAAGAAGGCAGGAAACACATACTCCTCTAGATTCTCCAGAAAGGAATGTAGTCCTGCCAATACCTTGATTTTAGCCAAATGAGACCTGTGTTGGACTTCTTCTGACCTTCAGAACTGTAAGATAATATACTTGGGTTGTTTTTAGCCCCTAAGTGTGTGGTAATTTGGTACAGCTGCTATAGGAAACTACTATTTCCTTCTCCTCTACCACTGTAAATCTATACTTTCGGTTGACAAACATTTTTCTTCAAAATCACTTTTGGTCAGTTGGGGCTTAAAATGGCCAAGGCACGGGAGACAAGTATAAGAAGAGTCTGGTGAATTGCAGGAAATCACCAATCTCTTAATAACAATTTATCCTTATTTCTTCATTAATGCAGGGTGCAATGAAATGTCTCTATAGCAAAACTTTGTTAGAATATAATCACACTATATAACAAAGGAAAATCTCAAACACCTTTTGATCTTTACTCCCTTGCACCTCTGATGTAATTCAATAAAAATCAGTTTTATTGAATGTATTTTATTCTTATAACACATGTAATGTGGATGCCTCATTTGTGAGCCAGAGTCCAGCAAAAGACTCTGAGTTTTGTGACTTTCAATAGTCACTTCCATCTCTCTGGACCTCAATTTTCAATACTTAGAAAAATAAGGACACTAGACAGGATAATCTCTAAGGTCTCTTTCTTCCTCTAAATTGTTGTGTTCTATCAGAGTGCAGGTCCACAAGAAATAAAAATAAAAAAGAAGTCCCTGTTTCTTTGCTGAAGGATAAACTCATTGAAGTACAGCACTTCAATCCTTTGTTCATGCCAGTCCCTCTACATGAAATGGGCTCCTCTCCTTTATTTTCTCTTACCACTTATATCTCCAGCTAGGAAAATCCTACTCTGCTTTCAAGTTCCAAATCAAATGCCACTTCTCATGAAAACTTCCTTGATCTCCTCTGAAATGCTACAGCACTCATTGCCTGTAGGCTGATGACAGATGGAGTTATTCTATTCTGTTGCAAAGTCTTGCCCCTCCAACTGGACTGCAGCTTCTCCAGGATGGGGACTGTGTTCCTTGTTGTTTGCCAACAGCAGGTACTGAGTAAATATCCTGCCTTCCCTCCTATCAATGGAAGTGGTACCCTACTCGATGTCAGCCCACCATGACCTGTCTTCTGATTCCATCCCCCCTGCCTCCCACAGACTTGGTGACATCATCTCCTTCAACTCCAGCTTCTCTTCCAGCCTCAGCCTGTCATCTCAACTACCTCGCATTTAAAGAAAATTCCTCCCTTGGCCCCATGTCCAACTCTAGCTAAATCCTTGGATCTCCCAAATTTCATAAAGGTGTTTAGTTGTTCACCTTTACTGCCTCAACTTCCCCATCTCTTATGCTTCTGTCCACTCCAGTCTGGTTTCTACCCCATCACTCCAATGAAATGTACTTCCCCCAAGGTCCTCCAAGTCACTACAGTTGGTGGACACTTACTATATTTCTCTTCTAGGCAGTAGCTTATACCGCTAACTCTGACTTCCGTTTTTAAACAGTGTCTTCCACTGCTTTCCATGATGCTACACTCTTTCATTCTGCCTAGATGCTCCTTTAGTCTTCACTGCCAATTCACCCTCTATTATTCACCTCTTAAATACTTAACTTCCTGGGGCGCCTGGGTGGCACAGCGGTTAAGCGTCTGCCTTCAGCTCAGGGCGTGATCCCGGCGTTATGGGATCGAGCCCCACATCAGGCTCCTCCGCTAGGAGCCTGCTTCTTCCTCTCCCACTCCCCCTGCTTGTGTTCCCTCTCTCGCTGGCTGTCTCTATCTCTGTCGAATAAATAAATAAAATCTTTAAAAAATAAACAAACAAACAAAAACAAACAAACAAACAAAAAAAACCACTTAACTTCCTTAGCCTTACATCCTGGACCCTCTTCTGCCCTTGGTCTACAAGATCTCCCTAGATTTTTTCCATTCCCAAAGCTCCAACTATCATGTAAAATAGTGAACTAGACAAGCAAGGCCTTTGCTCTCCAGAAGTTTATATCCTAATGTAAAACAAAAACAAAAAGAGACAACAGACAAGCAAAAAAATAAATCATAAGATAATTTCACATAGTGATAAACTAGACCTAAAGGATTTTTGCATACAGATAACATACAACAATAAAATTAAAACAAAGTTGCAGATCATCAAACACAGAACTCATAATATTCACATGAACGATTTTAATTTAATGGGACAGGTGCAGATGGCCACTCCACCCCCAACTTGAATATGGCCAGTGTGCAGGCTCTTCTGAGTCCAGTGAGCTGACCACATGCTGTACAATGACTCAATGTTTCTACCTCTTGTCTCTATATAAGTTATGCAGAACTTTCCTTCATACATCTTGTGATGAAGTCATTTGGCCTTCACTCAGTGAGAATACAACCTTCACATTTTAACTACCTGTGTGTTCTCCCCCCCCTAATCATTTGTCTCCAACAATTAAAATGGCACTCCCTGGCACCACAAAATCTTAAACGCAGACAAAAAATGCAGGCCCTGAAAGCATGTGTCAGCTCTCTGCTCAGCTGCTCATCCATATCACAATATGTTGATAGTCATTTATTATCATCAAAATGGAAACACAAAGTTAAATTCTCACAAGGAACTAGAGACCCCTTAAGACTACAACTGCAGATTTCCAAGGATCTTCAGACACTGAGTTGAGAAATATGAATGAAGTGAGAAAGGTCCTTAACTTGAAAGCAAAAATTGTGGATACACATCTCAGCCCTGACATGCATAGCCAGTGGGCCTAGGATATTTACCTTGTAGGTTTGTTAGAAATATTAAATAATACCATAGTAATAAAATTATTTGAGAAATCCTCTTTGTAGTGTGTGAGAAGATGCCTTAGCCAGGTTTCCTGGAAAACAGAGGATGAGAGTAAGCAATATGCTAATCCTTAATGGGGAGTGCTGTCCCAGGGAAGTGAGAGCAAAAATAAATAAATAAATAAAAGGCAGAAAGGTCTGTTGTTCAGTAATCATCAGGGACAGGGATATTGCAACCTTTCTCTGCCTCTGTCAGTGTGTTCAGTTTATTATATAATTAGAAAAACACTAGCCTACAATTTTTAAAAATTTTATTCATATTCCAGTTAGTTAACCTACAGTGTAATACTAGTTTCAGGTGTACAATATAGTGATTCAACACTACCATATGGTGTACATCACGACAAGTACACTCCTTAGTCCCCATCACCTATTTCACCATCCCTCCACCTGCCTCCCCTCTGGTAACCACCAGTTTGTTCTCTAGAGTTAACAGTCGGCTATTTGGTTTGCCTCGGTCTCTCTTCCCCTCCCCCTTTGCTCATTTGTTTTGTTTCTTATATTCCACATACAAATGGAATCATATGGTATTTCTTTCTCTGACTTATTTCATTTAGCATGATACTCTCTAGCTTGTTGCAAATGGCAATATTTTATTCTTTTCTGTGGCTAAGTAGTATTCCGTTGTATATATATACCACATCTTCCATATCCATTCATTAGTCGATGGACACTTGGGCTGTTTCCATAATTTCACTAGCCTACAATTTTGCATTTATTTATTTATTTATTTATTTATTTATTTATTTATTTATTTATTTATTTATTTTTAAGATTTTATTTATTTATTTGACACAGATAGAGACAGCCAGCGAGAGAGGGAACACAAGCAGGGGGAGTGGGAGAGGAAGAAGCAGGCTCCCAGCGGAGGAGCCTGATGTGGGGCTCGATCCCATAACGCCGGGATCACGCCCTGAGCTGAAGGCAGACGCTTAACCGCTGTGCCACCCAGGTGCCCCTACAATTTTGCATTTAAACTATATACTCGGAACCCCTGGGTGGCTCAGTTGGTTAAGCGTCTGCCTTTGGCTCAGGTCATGATCAGGTCCTGGGATCAAGTCCCGCATCAGGCTCCTTGATCAATGCGGAGCCTGCTTCTCCCTCAGCCTACTGCTCCCCCTGCTTGTGCTCTCTTTTGCTTGCTCACTCTCTCTCTGACAAATAAATAAAATCTTTTTAAAAATTATATACTCAATTATACTGCTTTTTTCTTAAAGATTTTTTTATTTTTAAGTAATCTCTACACCCAATGTGAGGTTCGAATCACAAAATCAAGAATTGCATGCTCTACGGACTGAGATAGCCACACACTCCTCAATTGTACTATTTTTTTTTAATTTTTGAATTTATTTTTATTTTTTTAAGATTTTATTTATTTATTTGACACACAGAGAGAGTACTGTTTTTTAAAAATAAAGCCAAACCTCCCTCCCTCCCCCAAAATTCTTCCTATAAATAGAAAATGCCTTTCAATTCCAAAGACCATTTTGGGGGTTTGTTTTAATATGGTTTCACGCCGTATGTACATGGAAGTATATTTGCTGAAACGAGTTGCCTGATTTGAAATGCAAAACTTCAGAAATGCAAACATGCAAACATGATTGCAAACATGTAAAGCAAAGCATCTTATCCGAATGACCCCAATCAAGGCAATGTCCTGTTAAATTAAATAAATAAAACAGATTTTGGAGCAGGCTAAGAAGAAATAAAACATTTAAAGTGGCTAATTGCCCTTGGTTCACCAAGAATATTAATCTTATTTAACCTGTAAAAGATAACCACAGGGAAAAATATCGAAAGGCCTCTATGTGTCCCATCATTTTTTTCCACCCAACTATTTTGCAATTTTCACTTCTCACTTCCAGGCTCTGTGCCTATTTTTAGACATTCAATAACACTTAGTATAAGCCAGTGCATGTTAGGCATGAATTAATGAACAGTAATATCTAGGTTGCTGATGATATATTGTGTCAGGGAGTCAGGTGAGATAGATGGTGGAGAGAAGGAGTGTTTTATGATCTTACATACGATAACACCATGGAGTTTAGTAAAGGAACAATCTCCCTATATGCTTTTCAGATAACAGTCAGAAGAAGATTCATCCTGCCCAGGGGGCTTCAAACATTCCACCTACCATCAGCATCTAGAGAGAGAGTCACCCAAGAGAATGCCTACAGAACTCAGGTCAGGGGACCATGGCGAACACAGTCATTCCAATGGATTAGCAGAGGCAATACCAGCATTAAGAGCTCCAAGATAAAAAGTGGACACCTTAGCTTAGACCAAACCAGATGACAAAAACAATGAAGTACATGTAGAAGAGAATCTGGTCCAAACAAGCATAGGAAATTCCCTTAGCTACATAATTTTGCAGTGGTCAGTGTTTTCAGAAGGAGGAACCAGAGGTGAATATAAGAACTCACAATAGTCCTCTTCCACAATGACATGGGTAAACAGGAGGGTCAACTACAATTATTTGGTTTTCTTTAGAGTGTGGATCCAGTTATTCTTTTTTTTTTTTAAAGATTTTATTTATTTATTTGACAGAGGGAGGGAACACAAGCAGGGGGGAGTGGGAGAGGAAGAAGCAGGCTCACAGCGGAGGAGCCTGATGTGGGGCTCGATCCCATAACACCGGGATCACGCCCTGAGCCAAAGGCAGACGCTTAATGACTGCGCCACCCAGGCGCCCCGGATCCAGTTATTCTTAATATATTTTGTCTTCTTTGGAGACCCAAGTTAAAATGAATGAATGAATGAATGAATGAATCCTATAGTTCTTGCCATATATACATATCATATTGATTTCTGACTTTTATCAAGAGTCTGGTTGCCAAATGGCCAAAACTAGATAAGAACAATTTCTCAGGTCTCTGTGCAAGTATATATATTTATAGTGGGTATCTGCTATTTTGTTTGACTACAACCCCTTCTTCCTTCCAAGAAACTCCCTTCTTGGAACTGCTCCATTCCATATTCCTTATGTGGATCAAAGAGATTGGGCTGCCATGTTGACATGTTTTTAGATGGCCCTAGGCCATTGACACAATTGCTTCAACCAGGCTGGGACCCCTGTCTAAGACCAGGATAATCAGGGCCTCCCACAAGACTTTTCTGTCTGGAATTAAGAAATAAAGCCAATCCATAGAAGCAATTAAGAAATATAAATTTCTTGCCCGTGTTTGTAGAGTAAGATTCATAAGAACTAGATAGCAAAATATTTACTTACAGTACTTCACTGATTTTTTTTAAGTGACTGGATGCTCAGGAAGAGTCTTTATTTGGTCACAAGGTGATGGATGGGAAGGTAGGAGGCATGGAGGGGCCAGTGGACTCCGGGAGGCCTTGTGAGCTAGCCCATAGAGCAGGGGAGGCTCTCCAGGCAGGGATAGAGAGAGTTGGGGAGTTAAAAAGGAAATTACAGGAGTTTTACATCAGATGGAGATTTTAAAGCTAGCTTTGCAGGGCGCCTGGGTGGCTCAGTGGGCTAAGCGTCTGCCTTCAGCTCAGGTCATGATCCCAGGGCCCTAGGATCTACCTGCATCAGGCTCCCTGCTCAGCGGGGAGTCTGCTTCTCCCTCTCCCTCTGCCTGTCCCACCCCGACCCCTGCTCCCGCTTGTGTTCTCTCTCTCTCTCTGAAATAAATAAATAAACAACTAGTTTTGCAATAAAAAAAAAAGAAAAGAAATAAAGTCAATCCTTTTAACCACAATATGTGAAAGTCAATATCTACAATGAGAGAACGACCTGAACACTAGGAAGAATACAGACGAATAGAATACTAATAGCAGTTTGCTTCCTGGGTCTGGTTTTATTTTACTTTGGGTTAAATTTTTGGCTATTTCCTTGTCTTTCCCATAGATTGACTTTTAACCACACCTTTGGTTATGTATAATATTCTAGTATCCCCCTAATAAATTCTTCCCTTTTTCCTAAACAAATTCAATTTGGATTTTGGTTGGCAGTAACCAAGGGGATACTGAATAATAAAAACAATATATTGTTGGGGCGCCTGGGTGGCTCAGTTAGCGTCTGCCTTTGGCTCAGGTCATGATCCCAGGGTCCTGGGATTGAGCCCCTGCATCGGGCTCACTGCTCAGCAGGGAGCCTGCTTCTCCCTCTCCCCACTTCTGCTCTCTCTCTCTCACTCTCTCTCAAGTAAATAAAACAATATATTGTTGCCTTACTTTTCAAAGGATGAACATGAAAATGTACAACAGCTAAAGGATGAGGTGCTGATTCCCAGTTCCAGCTCTGTTTTAGCTAACCTTGAGAGATGGCTTACCACAAGTTTAAACTCAAGGGTTAGGCAGATATCAAAGTGAAAAGAAAACTTCCACATTGTCAGGCCAACACTAATGAAACGACAATCACCGTAGGAGATAGTAGGACACGGTAAGGATTTTCAAAGAGGTCTTCTCCCTTTTGTTCTTTTTATTATTATTATTATTACTATTGTTATTATTGTATTTTTAAAAGTCTTTTGCTCTGAACCCTTTGCTCCACAGGCAGTGCAGCTGGGAAGCCACGGGTGGTCTACTCCTCACCCCACCAGGATGGCCCAAGATGACATGACTCATGATCAGTGCCCCTAACTGAGCAGAGTCCAAGGCTGGGACAAATCAAAGGAGTGGTTTTTACAAAACAGGTTTATTTTGCTTGCTGTGCAGGGGCCGTCTGGGACTGTCTGGCTGGAAACTGGGATGTCTGAAATAAGTGTGGCAGGAAAGGAACAGCATGGAAGATACCACAACTTAGCATTCATTAGTGTCCCTCTGAAGACAGGCCTGCTGTGAGCCAAATGAAGTCTAGAGGGTCAGATTTCTAGCTATCATGTGTATGTGTGATAACAAATATACATCAAGAATTGTGGAAAGAAATGCCCAGAGATGAACCCCTTCACAAGGTGGGGCTTGCTCTTCTGTACCCTGGCAGAAAGGTGCATGCCCATTCAGAGACAATCTTCAGTCAGGGTTACGCAAGCTAAGCTAACTTTCCAATGTGTCACTGAATTAGTAGAGGGGAGCCTGGGTGGCTCAGTCAGTGAAACTTGTGACTGTTGATTTCGGAGTTGTGGGTTTGAGCCCCACGTTGGGTATGGAGATTGCTTAAAAATAAAATCTTAAACAACAACAACAACAACTTTTGCTGAGTATGAAAATGAGTGAAGATGTTTTACTACTCCAGTTGTAATCAGAGCTACTGTTTATTACTTTTTACTGTTTTTAAGCCCTGAATCAACGATTTCGCTGCATTTGGGCAGAATCCTATTGGCTGTTTTGCAAATGGACTTCCATCTATGTTAACGGTGACTTTTAAAATCCCAAATTTATAGAGTCAGATGTATACTGTTCCTTTTAAAGCAATCTCCTGAGGAGCCAACAGTAATGCTGGAATTGTTTCAAGTCTTTCTGGACCCTCCTTAAGTGCTGCCTAAAGAAAGAGCATGTGCTTTAGAGTTGAACCAGATCTGGGTTTGAATTCTCACTTTACCACTCATCTGCTGTTTTATCTGGTAATTAACTTCTCAGCCTGTGCTTTCATCTGTAAAACAGGGTTACTAATTCCTACCTTTCAGGGTTGTTGAAAGATTTAAAGAAGACAGTTGATGGTATAACTTTGGAAACCTATAAAGGCTAAATAAATAGTTATTCTAAAGATTGCCTTTTAAATATCCCCAGCGGTTACAACCTATGTTCTCTGAATTTTTGAAATGGCCTAATTCTACCCCAAGCCCAACCCCATGGCAAAGGTGATCCAGCTCGGGCAACACAGGTTTTGGTCAGACACAAAGCAGACCTTGTATGTAATGAGGCTGCTTTGGTAGTATTCCTTGAAAACTGGTTCTGAAGAAATTGCCAAAGAGAATTTCCAAACATGGTTGCACAGCCCTCCATGATGATTGTAATCGTCCAGTTCAAGTCTACACAACATCGTCTGCTACTGCCCCTCTATCCCACCTACAGCCTCATATCCACAGTCAGCCCCAACCAAGGCTGCTTGGCTCACCAGATATTCAGTGGCTTAACCTTTAGTCACCTTCTCAGACCTGGTTTCTGGAGTCACATTTCCAAGGGATGGGCTCCTGAAGCACTGCTGACAACCAGATCCAGAGTCCAAGAATGATCAATATACTTTCTTAAGAAGCTGCTCTCACCTTCAGCTTCCAATACCAGACTTTCCTAACTCCTAGTCCTGACAGGTTACCTTACTGAGCCCTCTCTACTGTTCCAGATCTTGTGCATGCCAATTCTCCTGTTTAAAATAGGACCTGTTACACACGGGGAGAATCCCTGCATGGAAATTTGGTTAAGTTCTTTTTCATATGCAGTAGAATCCAACTCAGGTTGGTTTCAATAGAAAACTAATTTATCAAAGGATATTGGGATTAGCACAGATCAGGGAAGATTACTGGTCAACCAGGCTCAGTTAATGGTGAAGAATAAGAGATACTAGACATTGGCCAGGGCCACAGCCAAAATCATGTCTGAGTCCTGCTGCTAAGGACACTGCTGCCAACACCATCGCATGCTGGACCTTGTGTCTTGAACTACCATCTCAGCACCGTATATCAGATGATGCCTTGCTCATGTTGGCTGCCACGACACACACCCTCCAGACGGATTCTCCATTGTGCCTACTTCCTTGCATAAATAGCTGCAGCCTCAAAGTGTGGAAGGGGCCAATTTGATTGGTCTATCCCAGGTCACATGCCAACGCCTTTGCTTCAAGGAAGTCTAGGAAAGTATTTGGTGCTGTCGGCTTCCTTAACAGGTGGGTTAAAAAAACCAAGTATCCACTATAGGTATGTGGTAACTAATTATCCACAAGACCTCCCATGCTGTGTCCCCTCTGAAGAGGACATCCATTCCAATGCATTAAGCTTTTGCAGATTGGGATTTTTAAAAATTGGAACACTTTTCTGGAAGGCCTTAAAAGATGTTATGCCTTTAGACTCAGAAATTTTATTTCTCTATAATGAGACTACCTCAGAATAATCGCAGCCTCTATAATGAGGATATAAAGTAAAACAGACTGGGGCGCCTGGGTGGCACAGCGGTTAAGCATCTGCCTTCGGCTCAGGGCGTGATCCCGGCGTTATGGGATTGAGCCCCACATCAGGCTCCTCCGCTATGAGCCTGCTTCTTCCTCTCCCACTCCCCCTGCTTGTGTTCCCTCTCTCGCTGACTGTCTCTATCTCTGTCGAATAAATAAATAAAATCTTAAAATAAATAAATAAATAAATAAAGTAAAACAGACTAAAACTTCTTCAAAAATATGTTTATGATATTATTATTTACCATTAAAAACAACTGGAAAAAACCTAAACATTCAACAGGAGATGACTGTTTGCAAAATCATGGTACATTCACTTAACAGCACACTATGCAACCATTAAAAATTATAATGATATTAATTTTAAAGAATTAGAAGGTACAAAATGTGATATAAAATTGCCTACACTAAAGGCAAAATTCTATACGGAATGGTCTCAACCATATAAAAATTACTGACAAATAGGTAGGTATATAGAAACAGAGAAATGTATCAGGAAGGTAGTCATGCTCACAACTGGTGGCAGATATAAAAGCACTTGTTTTTTTCTTACTTCTACATTTTGCATGTCAGATTATTATAACAAACAAGATGTACTGACTGTATTTCTTATGCATAATTTAAGAGTGATTTTTAAAATATCTGTTTCATATCATGTCATAGCCTTAAAAGTCCTGAATATTCCTCCCACAGGTACCACTCGGATTCTACTGACTGTTAACAGCTTCCTTGATATCCTTGTGTGTATTTTTTTTAACCTTTTTAAGTATGATACATAATCAGAAAAGAAAAATAAATAAAACATCTGTGTCATTTCTTTATAGTCAGTCACTCTTGATACAACAGTATATCAATTAAATTAGTTATTCTAGATTTCAAAAAATACTAGCAGCAACACAGGCAAATGGCAATGACACACACAGTTATAAAAATCACCTTATGGGCAACTGGTGGTATTTGAGTATCAGCTGAGTACTAGATGACATTAGGGAATTATCTGGGAGGGATGCATGCTAAAAATTAATTTGATCAGTCACAATGTCTATAATTTAACTTTAAATGGTCTGCAAAAATATATGAGGGAAACATGGCAGAATGTTAAAAGAGACACATGTAAAATATTTAAAAAGGTTGAGAGCAATTGAATAGAAAAAGGAAAAGTAAGATAAAGAGGATGCAAATATTAACCAAAAGAAAGATGTAGTAATATCAAAGTAGACTTTTAAACAGAAAGCACCAGTTGAGATAAATTGGAACACTTCCTTGTGAGAAAAAGGTTACATTCACCAGAAGATAAATCAATTCTAAATTTGTATTCACCTAATAACTTTGCCTCAAAATATATACAGCAAAAACTGAAGAAAGAAATGAATCTCGATACATATATTTAGTGAAAAATTTAAACAGCCCTCTCTCAGTAAATAAAAAGAGTGGGCCAACAGTCAAAATAAGTAAGCTGGTAAAAAATACAGATAGTTTGAATAAGATTAACAAACTTACTCTAATTGATATACAAGGAACATTCCCAGCAACAACTACAGAAAACATGTCTTTCTTCAAGTGTACCTGGAGTATTTATAAAATTGACGTAACCTGGATAGCAAAGCACATCTCAGCAATTTTCACATGACCGAAATCACACAGAATCTGATCCCTGGGGGCACCTGGGTGGCTCAGTTAGTTGAGCGTCTGACTTTTTTTTTTTTAAGATTTTTATTTATTTATTTATTTATTTGACAGAGATAGAGACAGCCAGCGAGAGAGGGAACACAAGCAGGGGGAGTGGGAGAGGAAAAAGCAGGCTCATAGCAGAAGAGCCTGATGTGGGGCTCGATCCCATAACACCGGGATCACGTCCTGAGCCGAAGGCAGACACTTAACCGCTGTGCCACCCAGGCACCCCTGAGTGTCTGACTCTTGATCTTAGCTCAGGTCTTGATCTCCGGGTCTTAAGTGTAAGCCCCGCATTGGGCTGCACGCTGAGTGTGGAGCCTACGTTTAAAAAAAAAAAAAAAAAAAAAAAACTTCTCCCTGGACATCGCAGATACTAAAACATAGTAGAAATACAGGTACCATTACTAAAAAGATAACGAGGAAGTCAGAAATATTTGCAAATTAATACATAAAGATCTAAGTATCTCGTGGTACAGAGAAGAAATCACAAAAGAAACTAGAAAAGATCTTGAAGCAAATGAAAAAAAAAAACCCTCATTTCCTCTAAGATGATTTATGCCACACAACTAGTTTGCTAAACCAAAGATAGTCTGTTTTTGTTGAAAATAGCAATACTTTTCTTGCTCAAAAAAGAGCTAAACATGACCAGACCGAAAAATTCAATGTCAATATTGAGAAATACCAAATCTATCTCCTTCAAAGAACAGGGGCCAATATTTGGGTGTCTTTTAAACTGTCCAATGCTATACAATTTGAGCAAGGAAATTAGTCCAGCTAAGGGATTCGAATGCATTTTTAATATGCATGTGACGGTGTTAATTCAGGTTCATTACCCAGTACTTCTTTTGGTGAGAGCAGAGAGCGAGAAGTAATGGAAGCCTTCTGGCTGACTGACAACACTTGACAGTACAGGAAATGTCACCCAACGCAGCTTGAGGAGCTGAGAGTCTGAAATAGACTCAGGGAGCTTTAACTAAGCATTTCGGTAACCTACACCATAAGGAAAGAGTCCCTCGGTCAGGAATTTAGAAAGGAGACATTTGGCGTCTGTGCCAGGCTGCACATTTTCAGCAAAAGAAGTCTGTTGTGCAATCAGAACTCCTAAACTGAACTCCCGCACTGATTCCTCTGCGTCCTTGGGCGAAACAGGAAACACATCTATCTCCGTGAAAGACGGTGTGTATCCAACATGATAATGAACGCGGATGTGCTTTGTAAACTGTAAAGGGCTGCAAAAATGTTAATGATGATCGTGTCACAACACTGCCCCAGGTGAACATTTACTGAGGTCACAACATAAGCACAAAACGCTGTTGGAAAGTTGTTTGAAGTAACCATTTAGAAACTGAATATTCTTCTTTCTTTCTCCTGCCCCGTCTCTTTTCAAGTTCTCTTTCTCATTTTGGCAAATACCACAACACTAAGAATAACAGTGGGGATGTATCAAACATACAATAATGCAGCAGACGCTGCACTGTGCACTTGACCTGTCTTACTATTAATCTCCAATTCTCACGACCACGCTTCAAAGTAGAGATTTTTCCAACTTCTCAGATGAGGACACCCGGCACAGAGCACTGGTGGCATTTCACCCTGGGTGGGGGTGAGAAGGGTGGCAAGAATGAGGGGTAGTCGAAACGAGCCCTTCTTTTAAAAAATGCTAACGATAGGAATGGAGGGACAAGCATGCACATTTCAAGAAAGTCCCAGAGTAATTCTGTCTTCTCTGGCCTTTTGTGGAGAACCAAATGACTGTTAAGAGAGTAGAGAGCCTGCATTCAAATCCAGGCCTCCCCCAGCAAAACTCATGCTTTTCCCACTTTATTTCAATGATATATCATGCACTACACATTTAAATTTATTTCTATTTTTGAATCGCAAATAGTAAGTGATCTTTGTAGAAAATTTAAACTAGAAAGCACACCTTCATTTATAAAATATTTTTTGCCAAGAACTTGTAACATAAATCCAATCAAACCTCTAGATTCACTTTCAGATTATAGTTAAATACATGGAATACGGAAACAAGTTAAATGACACCACAGAGAAGCAGACAAATCCAGAATGTTGTATATTCTACAAGATAATTAGCTTGGATTCTTCCAAAAGTCAATATCAATAAAAAAAAAAAAAAAAAAAGAAAAGAAAAGAAAAAAAGGTGAGGGAACAGTTCTTTATTAAAAGGGACTACAGAGACTTAAAAACCAAATGTAATGTGTGAACCTTGACCGTTGAACTGGGATCTGGTGAGAAAGTTGATGAAAGACATTTTTGGGGATAATTAAGGAAAACTGAATATGGAATGGACATTACATAATTCTATAAGATTGGTGACAATTTGGGTGGGCTAGTTAAGTTAGGTGTGATGATGGTATTATGGTTATTTATGAGAATATACTAATTCTTGGAGATGCATGTTAAATTGCATGGGGTGAAGCATGGTGTCTGCAAATTTAAATGACAATACACACACACATATATACACAGAGATAGCGGAGGGAACAAAAAAATGTTAATAATGGGCGCATCTAGGAGATACAGATGTTCATGGTACTCTTCCTTCAGGTTCTCTGTATGTTTGACGTTTTTCGGGAAAGGAGAAAAACATATATATATATTCTGTATATATACTGACTGTAAGCTCCATGAACACAGGACTGACGTCTTGTTCACTCTTGGATCCCAGAGCGTAGCTAGAAGGCCTAGCTCATGGAAGGAGCTATAGATAATTACTGAAAGAAGAAATGAGGGAAGGAAAGAAAGAGGGAAGGGGGGAGAAAACGAAGAGAGGAAGGGGAGGGGGGGGAAGTAAAAAGAAACGGAGGAAGGCAGGAAGGCCATCCTTGGTCCCCGCACTCAGGAATAACCAGCAACCGCATGCGGCGGAGCGTCATCCAGGACTTCCCCGTCACGCAGATAAACCCATTTCTAAAAGTGCTGCATTAGTAGAACCATCAAGTTTCAGAACCAAAAGTGCCCTGGGAATCGTCCACATCCTTATGCAGGAAGAAACTGAAGCCCAAACCCAAGGTGACTAAGGTCACCTGGCAGGTTAGTGACTGAGCCCCAGTCCTCTGTCCTATGCCCAGGCTCCTCCCTTCACACCACACTGTCTTGTTTCCACCTTTGGCAAAACTATTAACCTATCTACTGTAATTGAAATGGAAATCCTACAAGAGCCATGCTTAGTTACTCCTGGGTTTTCATTTTACTGAAAGGAAAATTTTGTCCAGCACAGCAGTTTTGATGAGTTATCAAGCTGGCCAAAGGAAGATTCCTGAAAGGACAGAAAAGTTAAAGTAAACATTGGATGTCATGCATTGTGCTAAGAGTCCCCCAGCTATGGTTTTATTTACTTCTCCCAGTGGCCCTGTGAGACGGGCATTATATTTTATAAAGTCTACCCCCTACAACCTGCCTCTTATGGTTAAAAGGTGAAGATAATTTCAAGATAGGAAAGGGAAGTGAAAGAAAAGGAAACAGATAACAAACAACTGAAATATGCCCATGAACCCTGTGAACACTTAATATCTGTTTCTCCATGAAATAGAATAAATATTCATATAGCCCTGTGGGGTTATAAGAGCGGAAATCTAACCTGTCAATAAACTAGCTTAGTAAACTGACAAATCCAATGATAAATTATTAGATAGGAGGAAAAAAATCCAAACAATAATTAGAAAGTAAGTATCCGTGAGTTAAGAAATTATAATAGGAAGGCCTATATATGGACAATTTACTAAAAAAGTAGACACTGATGCTAATATCATTCATTTAAGGCTCAGTAATAATATATGATTGTTTGCACTTTCATTCATTCTGTCTAGTATTTCCTTTAAAAGAAAAAAAAAATACAAAACATAAAAAACCTCCCTTCTTCCAAAAGGAGAGATGACAGAAAAAAGAGTGAAAGGAATGGTACAGTCTAAAATTTCAGAAAACAATCCACAAAAGGTTAAAGTAATGCCTCTTTCAAGAGCAATCTATCATTTACCAAGAGTGAATGGAATTTGGACAGAAGCACATTTGGACCTAGATTTTAAATGGGCAATATTTTAAATCTAGTTCGTAAGGACTTTAGGGCGAATGCTGCCTGGGTCCCTGTCCTCTTTAAATCACACCTTAACACTTAACATACATTTTGAATATATCTTCCTCTTTTTTTTTTTTTTTAAAGATTTATTTTATTTATTTATTTATGTGACAGAGAGACAGCCAGTGAGAGAGGGAACACAGCAGGGGAGAGGGAGAGGAAGAAGCAGGCTCCCAGCCAAGGAGCCCGATGTGGGACTCGATCCCAGCACGCCAGGATCACGCCCTGAGCCGAAGGCAGACACTTAACGACTGCGCTACCCAGGCGCCCCTGAATATATCTTCCTCTTAAAAATATTATTTCTACCTTTACTACACAAGGGAAAATAAAGTGGGTGATTGAAGACAAAGTTCACTTTTGTGTGAAAGACAAAAGAGACGCAGGAATTTTGAACTGGCCTTGCAAGAGGACTCAGATAATTACTCCAGTTTTATGTTTTGTGTAGACAGAGTCTAAATGTTTAAAAACGGAAGTACTTAGGTGAGTTGGCCAGCTGTTAATTGTTATACTGTCATAAAACTAGGGGCTTTAATAGATCACAACAGGATTAAAACAGTTGTATTCAAGTGATTTATGAGGTCTATATAAAGATTTATAATAGAGCTTATTTTTCTTTGAAATACACGAATTTGGGGGCACCTGGGTAGCTCAGGCAGTAAAGCGTCTGCCTTTGGCTCAGGTCACGATCCCAGGGTCCTAGGATCAAGCCCTGTGTCGGGCTCTCTGCTCAGCAGGGAGTCTGCTTCTCCCTCTACCCACTGCTCCCCCTACTTGTGCTCTCTCTCTGTCAAATAAACAAAATCTTTTTTAAAAAGTTTAAAAATAAAATAAAATACATGAATTTTAACTGGAAATGAAAAACTTTATGAAAGTAAAAGGATGATTTCATAAGAATGGAAAAGGAAAAGTTCCTTGACTTTCTGTCAATTAAGAAAAACACTTCCAGCAGTTTTAAGAATTATACTTGAAAAATTTACTGATAATAATATTTTCTGTGGGGTCTTGGCTGGCTCAGTCGGTGGAGCGTATGACTCTTGATCTCAGGCTTGTGATTCAAGCCCCATGCTGGTGTAGAGATTTAAAAATAAAATCTTAAAAAAAATAATATTTCCTTATAAAGTGTCATTTTGACATGCCAATCAGCAACTAAAGTGTCTGATCACCTGGTTCTTCTACCCAAATATGCACTCATATACATGTTCAAATTATAAAACTATAGAATCAAGATGGACATTTGTCTTCAGAGCATGGAGGGCTGTCTACTTCCTGTCAACCAGGACATCTTCACTCAGACATGACTGATTGTGTACAGTATATGACATTAGGACACCCCACTCCGCTGGCACCTGATTTTCCAGGTTACTTATCTGCAAGATGAGGGAGCTGGTCTGCCTCTGTGGTTTTCAAACTTGTTTTAAAATCCACAGATCCTGGGTCGCCTGGGTGGCTTGAGCAGTCAGGTAAGCAGCCAACTCTTGATTTTGGCTCAGGTCACGATCTCAGGGTCCTGAGATTGAACCCTGCATCAGGCTCTGTGCTCAGCGGGAAGTCTGTGTGAGGTTTCTCTCTCTCCTTCTCCCTCTGCCCCTTCCTCTGCTTGCACGCTCGCTCTCTCTCTCTAAAATAAATAAATCTTTAAAAAATTGTTTAAATCCACAGGTCCCTTGCTTCATACAGAATCTCACCCACTGCTATCACATCGAATGGGTAATAAGGAAGCAGAAGAAGTTTAGGAGGTCAAGTGGATCTGTCCACAGTGTCCCCAGAGCCCCCAGGAAAGTTCCATAAGGCACCTCAGTGGTTCTTCTAAGTAGAGTGTTAAAACCACCAGAGTTTAGTTTTTCTCTAACACAAAAGCCCTTAACAATAGACTCCCTGATAAATAAGAATTATAAACAAATTTTGCTTGCTATGCCCAGTGTTTTATTTATTCACTTATTCTCTTTTAAATGTTGCAGCCCTCAGTTCCACCATCCCGTACCACACTCTTGCTGACACCAATGGCCTTTTCACACATTCGTGCTGAATGCCAGGATCCTGAGTTCGTGAGTTTGTGACCCTGTGACCTAACATCTCCTTTACCACTAACAACCTATGATTAATTTTTTTCAATTGAGTATTGCTTCCGAACTGGTTTCCTCTTTTAAACTGCAAACAATTCTAAGAAAGTTAATGCGATCATTCCAAAACAGTTTCAAGGTAAATAAGTTGATCAGAATTCTCTCTCTAGCTAGATGCTGAAAATCATGGTCCCAGTAGGGACTCATGGGACAAGTTACGGAAAGGTGAAGGGAAAACTGAGGGCGGGCATAAAAGATACATTCGATTTTCTTACCACAGCTGACCTAGGGGTTATTGGAGAAATGACTAATTCCCGGGATGGGGCGGAGTAAATAGAAAACGAGCTAAAGAGGGTGAGGTGGTGCACTGAAGCATCATGGAACCATAGCAAAAAGACAAACGAGGATGAAGGGGCTGCCCACTGGGCAAAGCTGGGAAAATCTGGGTATCAAAATAAAAAATGACAATAAGACATGATAACCCACCGAAAAACATAAGAATCCATGAGTTCATACTTAAATAAATAAGTAAATGGGAGAATGGAAAGCTCTTCCTTACAGCAAAACGCCAACTGATAAATCCAGAAGGAATAATGGAGTTAGAACATCAGCAGCGTATGCTAAAGTAGTCAGAAAACATTTAGAGACAAGACATTGACATAGTCGCAAAATATCTTCCCTGAAATTACTTGTAACTGAGAAAGAGAAAAGCTGTAATTTTGTGGTAGAGAAAGTAACCAAACCAAGAGACCAATGCCAACGTAACTGATGCTGGGATGAATGGACATCAGGTACCTCCTAACATGATACGTCAAACAAAGACACATCACCTCAATAGTATCTCTGACAAAAAATACATAACCCAAGTCGAAATATGAGGAGACCCAAGCCAAAACCAGAATGAGGAGCCCTTCCACAAAATTAAAACAAAACAAAAATTAAGAAAACAAAAACAAAGAAGAGTATGGATCTGCCCTCTTTAAAAAATGTCAAGTTAATGGGGTGCCTGGCTGGCTTAGTCAGTAGAATATGTGACTCTTGATCTTTGGGTCATGAGTTCGAGCCCCATGTTAAGGGCAGAGTTTACTTAATAAAAAATAAAATTAAAAAATGTCAATTTAAGGGGTGCCTGGATGGCTCAGTCAGTTAAGCGTCCAGCTCTTGGCTTCAGCTCAGGTCACGATCTCGAGATTGTGGGATAGAGTCCTGCATGGGGCTCCATGCTCAATGTGGAATCTTCTTCAGATTCTTTCTCCCTCTCCCTCTGCCCCTCTCTGCTCATGTGTGCACATGCTCTCTCTAAAATAAATAAATAAAATCTTAAAAAAAAAGGTCAAGCTAAGAAAACAAAGGCTCAGAAACCTTTCCAGAATAAAGGAAACAAAGGAGATAATGACAAGTCAGTTCAATGCAGGATCCTGGTCTGGGGAAAAAATTAGCTTAAAATTATTTACTGGGACAATTAAGAAAATGTGATTTAAATTCGGCATTTGGCTTATATTGTATCATTGTTAAGATACCTGGTTTCCTGACAGACTATGGACTCCGAGGAACAAACAGAGGGTTTCAGAGGGGAGGGGAGTAGGGGGACGAGGCAGCAGGGTGATGGGTATTAAGGAGGGCACGCATTGTGATGAGTGCTGGATGTCATACACCACTAGTGAATCACTGAACAGTACAGCAAAATTAATGATGGGGGTGCCTGGGTGGCTCGGTCGATGAAGCGTCTGCCTTTGGCTTGGGTCATGATCCTGGGGTCCTAGGATCAAGCCCCACATTAGGCTCTCTGCTCAGTGGGGAACCTGCTTCTCCCTCTCCCTCTGTTGCTCCCCCTGCATGTGCTCTTTCTCTCTCTGCCAATAAATAAATAAATAAATAAATAAATAAATAAATAAATAAAATCTTCAAAAAACCCCAAAACTCATAAGGTACTATATATGGTAGCTAACTGAACAGAATAAAAAATGAAAAAATGAAAAAAACAAAAAAAAGATACCTGGTTACAGATACATGATTATTAAAGAGAATGCTGTTCTTAAGAACATACGCAAACATTTCAGGGTAAAAGAGCATAACGTCTCCAACTTACTCTCAAATGATTTAGGAAAGAAAAAGAGTTTGCAATAAAAATAGATTCATAGGAAGATAGTGAATGGTGCAACATATAAATAAATATGAATCTCAGTAAAGGGCAAAGGGGGTCTATTGCACCATTCTTGACACTTTCATGTAAATTTGAAATTATGTCAAAATAAAAATGTTATTTACCAAAATGCCAAAAGGAAAAGATTTCTGGGAGTGACTTGGCCATCCACAATGCCCTAAACCCCAACTTGAGTGACTGATCTGTACCACGTAGGAAGTATAGGGTGTAAAAATGCATCAGCTGCTGAACAAAATGGTGTTTACCAGATGAGGTAGAGCCTATGCTAATAGAAATACTGGCGACACTAGAACACTGTACGGTATAGATGGGACTACACTTACCATGGTGACCAGAGCAATAGGCAGAATTGTTGAATCAATATGTTGTATACCTGAAACTAACATAACGTTGTATGTTAGTCATACTTCAAGCTTTTTTAAAGGTGAAAGTTCTGTACTAATTTTTTAGACCCAACTTTCCTTGACATGAACGAGAATAACTATGCCTGAACCATCATATTGGAATGGGTAGGAACAAACCCAGCTGCGTTTCCTTTTGGCCTTCTAATTTAAAGTCAATATTTTAATAATCTCTTTGCCTCTCCAGTTGGTTGCTCTCAGGCTGCAAATGGACCACCACCAATATGTAATTAAAGGAGAATAACAAATAGTTAGAATATAGATTACACAGGTGCTGACTTACAAATGCAAACGTTGTAGCAGAAGATTAAGCTCCCAGGAGGCTGGAGGTGTGTGTCTCTGCTTATTGCCATCATAATTCATTAATGGTCAAAGTAAAGCTGAGATCAATATTCCTGCAGTCGCAGGAATGAGAAAAAAAATGATCAGCACCAAAATAAGATACAAAGACAGTCTCAAAATGTTTCTCCCTACATAATTAAGAAACCGGTCACTGCCATGAATTTCAAAACTTAACAGATTCTTTTAGCTGCTCTATGTTCAAGAGGTGACACAGCTTAAGGGATCTTGAAAAGAACTGTTATTCCCCTAGATAAGACCATATGCAAAAAGAGAGAGAGAGAAGTCATCTTTTTTTTCCATCTTGGTGGTAAAGAAATAAAAAGGAAGGATGCTAGGATATGGTAAACACTACAGAAGAGAGGACAGCATGTAATGCTCTCACAAGAAGCTCAATCCTGAAATACAGTTGAAGAGGATGAACAAACAAACCATTTAGTAAGATCTACGCCTAAACCAATAGCTCCAATGCCAATTCCTGGGCCCCAGGGGGATCAAATTCAGTAGGGCTATGTTTGGAACCAGGGAATCTGCATTTTAACAAGTATTTCTTTGAGAAAGAAATAAAAGAAGTACAATACTTAGTGTGAGAGTAGTAAATGCACTTTATAATAAGTATAGATGAAATGGTACAATGAAGTTTATGATGATTCCTCCCCAACCCCAGTCATCTCTGGTAAACACTGTTAAATGTTTCTGCTTTTAGTTCTTCTGGTTGTAAACAGCCCCGACCCGTCCCCCAATTTTAAGAACTAAATATGGACTGCTCTTTTACAATATGGTTATATTTTAGATAAATTAGAATAATGAATATTTGAAATAGGGTAATTGCCTATTGGGTAAGTACGTGTTTTGTGCAAAATTTGAAATAGTTTAACTCCTGCCAAGAGTAATCAGGAACTGCATAATTTAAAGCTAGCAGGCAGTGTGTATGGCAACTGTGTTTATCTGTGTGCCTATGTGGCATGCCACTTTAGCCAGTAATCAGAGGTACAGTGGAACTTGTAATTACACCCTCCTGAATAATGGGAATTTGGATATGAAAAGTTTGGTGACTGGCTCCTGTCCTCTTGCAGCTGGCTCACCTTGCTCATTTCATTAACTCTGCACTGAGTTGTCTCCACATGTTAAGTGACTGAATTTTTTAGATCTCACTTAGGAAGTTATGGCAGAGTTTTATTTGCACCTGCCACCATTTAATAGTAGCTTGCGAACCATGCTGTTATTTAAATACACAGGAACGATGAGATGTGATTCAAGTGACTTTTATGTTATTTTAATCTTTAGAGTTATAATTTTAAAATAGTTTTTATCCAGTAACAAGGTCATCTAAGCTTTCATTCAGTGGGAGCAAAAACCCAATTCTGAGAATTTTATTTTAGAACAGAAGTTAAATGAAATAAAGTACTATAAGGAGGCCACATGGCCATGTACCACACTATTGATTTTGGAGAGAGCACTCTGCGAAATATTAGAGATAATTCTGAAAAAATTTAAGAGAGTATTAAAGCATATACAACTTGAAGTTTGCAAACATCATCTTATAATTGGGAACGAATATTGGAATGGGAAAAAACGCCATGGCTGCAAGACCATCGGCACCATAATGTGTCCTTAAGCTACAGAGATTGCTGATACCTGTGCTCTGAGATTGTGCCCCAGGATCTTACATGTATGCCTATGAAAAACCACTCATGAATTATGCATTCTTTGAATATATGGGATGTTTGGAAAATTATTCCTCTTTTCAATTTCTTGGTCATAAATGGCCTCCAGTTGTGAAATAATAAGAATTCAGCTCATTTATGTTATCTTCTTCTTCCTCCCAACTCCTCTAAGTTTGGGGTATTTATTATCATTATTTTCCAGTTTTGTTTTGGTTATCGCTGTTAACTTTAAATAGTATGCTATGCTATGCCTCAATTTATCATTCTAAAAACTTGAGTCACTATCTTGACTTCCCATTATAGAAGTTGTGGATTATCAGTGATACTATCCTTCTTCTCCTATTTCCTTCATTTTCTACTTCCACCTTCTGTCAGCTATACTTTTATATTATGAAGATTAATGTTTGCCTTTTTTCCCTGTAACATAACCAAGATCTTCCTTACTTTGTCCTTAGGGTGACTGTAAGAGTTTAAAATCAATCAGAGTACTTGCATTAAGACTATATCAATATTGTGCACTGCCAAGCTAAGTACAATGTTAGGACTGCTATTTCCTTTCCTATGAGGGCAATGTCATAACCTCTCATCTACTTCAAAGGAAAATGTTTTAGCACCACGTGGTAGTCTTTCTCTGACACTCCATTCAATATATTATAGCTCCTTAAAATTGGATCATAATAGTCTTAATCAGCCTTTTGTTTTTCTGGATTTCTTAATTGCCTATCTTTTTTATTGACTAAATATATACTTTATCTTATTCTCAAGGTTTTCTTGTTGGTTTGTTGGTTGGTTTCTCTTCTCCTTCTCCTTCTTCTTCTTTTTAAGACTTTATTTATTACAGAGAGAGAGAGAGAGAGCACAAGCAGGGGGAGCCGGAAAGGGAGAAGCAGAGAGCCCAACTTGGGGATTGATCCCGGGAATCCAGGATCATGACTTGAGCTGAAGGCAGACGCTTAACTGACTGAGCAACCCACCTGCCCAGTTGGTTGATTTTCATTCTCTTAATCACATCATGAACTGCATGGAGTTCTCTTTTGCCCTGGAATCCTTCCCTTTGGAGTTCTCCATTCTCCTGCTCCAAAATGGAAGATTTTAGGGGTGCCTGGTGGCTCAGTCAGTCAAGCATTTGACTCTTGACTTCATCTCAGGGTCGTAAATTCAAGCCCCATATTGGGCTCCATGCTAGGAGTGGAGCCTACTTTAAAAAAAAAAAAAAGGAAGATTTTATATCATATTTGAATTCCTTTTCCTGTGTTAGATCCCCTGACTTCTTCTTTGTTGGATAACCTCCTCATTCTGCTGGAATACATATTCAAGTAACTTCTTAAGAAAGGGGTCCCAGGAAATAAACTTTCCCAGTGCTGGTTTATGTGAAATGCCTATGTTCTACTCTCACAGTTGATTGATAGGTTGGCTGAATATGGAAATTAGTTTCAAATTCAATTTCCCCCAGAATTGAAAGGACTACTCTATTATCTTCTAGCAGCCAGAGATGTTAATGAGAATTTGGCTGCTCAATTTTCATTCCTCTGTAGGTGGCCTAATTTTTCCCTCTGGAAGCTTTTAGAAAGTTTTATTTATTCTTAGAGTTCTAAAATTTTACAAAGTTGCATCCAAGTGGGTTATTTTCCCCACTTATTATAGTTGGCCCTTAGGAGACTCTTTTAATGTAAAGATGTATGTCCTTTTCCAGGAAATTTTCTTATATGATTTCTCTTTTACCATTCTTTCCCTTTCTGGATCTCGTATTACTTAGCTGTTGGATTTCTTAGACAGGTTTTTATATCTCTTCTTTTCTTTCATATTTCCCATCAGTGGTGGAGCATGCTATTTGTACCTCCATATCTTCTTCACTACTGTCGTCTTCTTTGTTCACATCAGTTCATTAAAATAATAATACTATTATTAATAAATGTGTCAGACTGCAGCAGAATCTTTGCTTTTACCACTCTGAGTGCCTGATCCAGAGACATGCCTACCCAAATCCTGTTGTAGGTAGCGTCCTCTTGGACAGATGATGCTGAAACTGTCAGGAGATGGATTTAAAAACAAAAGAAAACAAAATTAAAAAAACCTTACTGAAGTCCAATTGTAGTATTGCTTTCCCTTCTGCCAGGCTCATCAGTCTCTCATAGATAAAATTAAATTGGTCTGGCATAATTTGTACTTCACAAAATCACGTTGATTACTACCCAGTACCTTGTGCTCTTCTGGGTGGTCGCAAATTGATTGTTTGATGATTTGTTCTTGCATCTTCCCAGGTATCCAAGATAAGCTGAATAGTCTATAATTACCATGGTTGTGCTTTTCCCTGTTTAAAAAAAAAAAAAAAAAAAGGCAGGTACTCCATCTGCTGATTCCACTTGTCAGGACCTTCTCCTATCCAACCTTCCTTTTCTAAAATAAAGGCTGGTGGTCTTGCAATTACATCTGCCAATTCCTTAAGTACCCTGGGACGCAAGTAATCAGGCCCTGCTGATTTGAATGTCCTGAGCTCTCTGAAGTGCTCTTCAATCACTTCTTTCCCCTTGTTTGCCTTTGTACCTCCAATAAGATAGCACTTAATCTGGTTTAGTTTCCTTATCATTGCTGATTAAAAAGAAAAAAAAAACGGATTAAAGGCATAGTGAAAACCTCCGCTATTACAGTTATTTGTTAATAGTTTTTGTTTATCAGTAGTTGTTAATGGTTTTGTTTTGTTGATAGTTTTAATGATCATATTTTGCATCCTATAAATTCCTTCCTGTATTCTAACTTCTCTCCTTCGTGGCTTCCTTCCTTTTTCCCTCCCCCCTTCACTCTCTCCTTCTTAAATTTCTTATACAGGCTAAAGTAAGGGGAAGGGAAGAAAAACAAAAGAGGCAAAGAGCTCCAGAATTTTATGGCAGAGACATTCACTAATCACAAAATATCCACATGCTCCATCAAATTTCCTGGCCTGCTTATAGTTGGGACAAGAGGCATGTGACCAGTTGTGGTCAATAGGTCCTCAGGAGCCATGAGTTAGCTCCCCATTGTCCTCTTTCCTCCTGCCCCACTAAACTGGAGGCCACATGTCCTAGCTGGTGTACCAACAAAATGCAAATGACTTGAACTGCTGAGTCACCACTGAACAGAGGCAGCACTGGGGAGCCATCAGACCCCCAGAGGACCACGTGTTAAGCTGCTAAAATTTTGAGGTTTGCTTTTGCAGGAGAGCCTACCCTATCTTCACTAATGCAGTAATGAATGATTTCTGGATTAGTCAGATTATGCTAGGTTTTCCTAAGGGAACAAATTAACCCTGAAATCTAAGTGGCTTAACATAGCAAAGGTTTATTCTTATTTGTGATATGTGGTAGCTATTCTCCAAAGAGGGCCCCCAGTGACTCTTCCCTCCTCGAATCACACCCTTGCATAGTCATCTCCCTCTCTGCCTCTGCACCAATCCCGTGACTCATAAGAAAATGTAGCAGAACTGATACTGTGACAGTTCTCAGCCTCAACCTTAGGAAATCCCGACAGCCTCTGTATTTGAAGTCACCCATGATGTAAAAGTCTGGCCGTCCTACTGCAGAGAGGCCACACACAGATGCCTAGAGAATGAGACTCCATGTGGAGAAGCACTGAGGTGCCAGACGTGACTGAAGAAGCCATCTTCAGTTCAATTCCATTCAGGCCTTCCAAGGACTCCAGCCCCAGCCACCATTTGACCACAATCACATGAAACCCAAAAGGAGAAGAGCAGAACTGTCCAGCAAAGACCAGCCAACTCACAGAATTGTGAGACATGACAAGAAACTGTTTTAAGCCATTCTGTACGGGATGGCTGGTTAGGCAGTGATTGCTAACAGAAGCACGGCAGACAGGAAGTGTTGGTGTATGGGGGCTGGGCTCCACACAGACATTCATGGAACCATGTTGATACAGGTTGTTACCTTACATCTTATATCTGTACCATTGGGAACATGTGACTTCCTTTTTCCTTTTTTTTAAGATTTTATTTATTTATTTCAGAGAGAGAATGCACACAAGCAGGGGGTTGGGTCAGAGGGAGAGGGAGCAGCAGACTCCCCGCTTAGCAGGGAGCCAGATATGGGACTCGATCCCAGGACCACGAGATCATGACCTGAGTTTAAGGCAGGTGCTTAACAGACTGAGCCACCCAGGTGCCCCAGGAACACGTGACTTCCTTTACTGCAGTGGCAAGGCAAGAGAGGGCTGGGTATTGCCTATCAATTTTTAAATGTTTCTGTCTGTGTTCCGAATCCATCGGCCCAAGAGAAATGTTGATGAGCAAGCAGAAATTCAATGAGCATTAAATGTCCCTGCCACAGAATGTGCCACCTAAAATTTGTCTTTTTTTTCCCCTTAGTATTAAGGTTTATCCAGGAATCATCCAACTACCTTTCCAAAAATTGTAAACAGTGGTGTACAGGACTGGCTCATATAGCTCACAAGAGCCCACACTGAACATATCTCCTCTTAGCTCTGCATTCTGTAAGGTCATGTTGGTAGCATGAAATCAGTCATGGTGGAAATATTTACACCATAGAAACTGGCAAATGCTGTTAAGTCAGGGGGCCCTTGCCTGAGAGCTGTTTGTTACCTACACTCACTAGCTATACAAGATCTCAAATATACCTATTATTCGGCTGCCCCTGTATTCGCAAATATTCATTTATTATTATAGGTAGAATTTTAAAAACTTGCCATCAATGGTTTTATCTTTCTATTCCATATTTCAAATAACAGCTGAACCTATGAATTGAAGATGTTTGCACAAACCTGAGTAACCTTTAATAATAATAAAAAAGATGACAACTTGAAGCTTTCTACATGTAATCAGGTTGTGCATATTTTTATAGTTAACTTTGTTTTTGTACAGTATGGAAAACGTTGCCATAACGTAAGCACAAAACATACCTATTTTCAGCCAGCATCAACAAGGATGTAATCCTTCCAATAACTATTACATTTAATAACATTATCTTAGCTGCTGGTTTATTCTGGAAGCTTCAGTACCATTTAGGTTTAGAATTTCTAAGAACAAATCTTTTCCTTTAAACCTTGTTGAAAGAGTTAATTCAGCTTCCTGTTCCAGTTCATCAACTCTTGCTCTCCTAGCCTTCACCCTCCACACATACACAATTGAGAGAAAGGCCATCAATAAGGCTCAAGCCTCTATCACGGGATATGAAGCAATAACATTTTAAATAGCACCTTGGAGGCCTGAAGGAGTTAATACATCTTTCGGCAGTGCCTACTTTACAGCTCTGGAGTATTCTGGATCCTGAAAACCAGGATCATTATTTATTAAAAGCATGAGAAGGATCCAGTTGGAGGGAAAACCTCATTCACCAAGCAAGAAAAAAGGATATGCTTACAAATAACACTGGAAAATAAGATGACCAGAAACTTTTGCTATAAGTAACAAGGGATTTGAACTTGGTCCATGCCTAATTATATGGTAAAATAAAATAAAAGATGGTTCTGGAATCAAGGACATAAGTCATCTTTAAAATGTTGCTTCCTAGGTAAAACCCAGTGAGACCACCTATGGATAATTTTTTTTTAATTTTTTTTATTTATTTGAGAGAGAGAGAGCAATAGTGAGAGCACGTGGAGAGGAGGGGCAGAGGGAGAGGGAGAATCAGGCTCCCCCCTGCCTGAACAGGAAGCCTGAAGTGGGGGGAAGAGCTCAATCTCAGGACCCCGGGATCATGACCTGAGCCGAAAGCAGATGCTTAACTGACTGAGCCACCCAGGAACCCCTGGATAATTTTTTTTTAAGATTTTATTTATTTATTTGAGAGAGAGACAGAACATGAGTGGGGGGAGGACCAAGGGGAGAGGGACAAGCAGACTCCACACTGAGTGGGGAGCCCAACACAGGGCTCCATTCCAGGACCTTGAGACAACGACGTGAGTCCAAGTCACACACTTAACCATCTGAGCCACCCAGGTGTCCCTACCTATGGATAAATTTGCCGTTCATTAATTCAGAGTAGGAAGAAAAAGAATTCTCACTGTACCCACCAACCAGTGTATTTTCCATCACCACGTGGATAATTTTCTGGGAACTCTGATAACTTCTTGAGTTTCAGGGATTCTTCCATGTACGAATCAAGATTCTTCTGTGTACAAGTATGACTGATTCTATTCTCTAAAGATGTCCACACTAATATAAATTCTGGCATACACGCTCTTCTCCAAACATGATATTGACATTCCTTCATTGAGAGGCAAGGTCCCTTTGAACCTGGGGCGGGAGGTGGGGATCTACTGTCTCCACAAATAGGATGAGGCAGAAATAACACTGCATGACTTCGAGAACAGGTCATAAAAGGTGAGATGGCTTCCATCTGTCCCCTTCTCCTTGGGACCACTGCAGTGACCCCTTGGGAGGATTTCTATGGTGGCAGCATTCCCAAAAAGTTCTCTGGTTCATTTTCCTTAGTTCACTGCTGGTGCTCTTTCAAGTTTTACCCATTTCAATCCTGAGCGGGGTGAACAGAGGCAAATCCTCTAGCTGGATTTCCCTAGGAGGAACCCGGCAAGACAGGAAGGTAAAGCAGGACGGACTTGCCACTGTGTTTGTTTTTTGCTGTGGTGGTTGTGTTGTGTTTTGCTTCACCACATCACCAGTCTTCGCTACCTAAATAGAAACACCCCGTGCAATCTTTGTCACGCCAGTATTATTTTAAGTAAACATAAGGAGGTGGGACTAAAGAAAATGGCTATTAATCAGAACTTCAGTCCTGAGCAGCATTCCCCACAACCAGGTGGCTTCAGAACCATCCAAGTTGAACAGTTGTTTGGAGGTCATTTGTAACCAAGGCGATCTGCAGTGGACAGGATCAAAAATGATTAGTTACCGCCTTCAGAATGCACGGTTACGGTCGTCTCCAGAGATTCCTATTCTGCAGCTCGCTTCTGAATACTGCAGCAACAGATGAGCTGAGAGCCCATCGAAATGGGAGTGGTAAAAAAAAGTAAGGAAAATATTGCTTCTAATTACGCAAGCCTAATGCTCGATTGATTGTCAAAAACAAAAATGAGAACAACAAAAAAATCAAAACCCTAAAGCAGGGTATTTTTTTTCCCCTTCCTCCCTTCCTGCCTAATCAGCTTCCTGAGACCATGCTGATATATATTCCTCTTTCCTTTCAAATACAGAATTGAGTGCTTTGCCGCTTGGTTTCTCTCCTGTCCTTGCCAGGCCGGCCACAGCTAGTGAAGGGGGCAGGAAGGAGGTCTGTAACTCAGCAGTGAGTGGTAGAGGCACCACCCCCTTCCAGCTTAGGCACCCTACCCACCCTGCACTGCAGCCTCAACATGTGGATGATGAGGCATCTCATCCACGTGGTCATTTCCAGGCAGGATCATCTAGCGGTTAAAGGCTTGTTGCCTAAATGCTTGGGTTTGAACCCTGGCTCAGCCATCTACCATGTGGTTTAACTCCTTTGTGCCTCAGCTTTCCCATCTGTAAAATGGTGATGATAATCATATCTACCTCCTAGAGCTGTGGCGGGATTAAATAAGTTAGTCTCTGTATAACACCAAACCAGGGCCCAGTACATATTAACCACCTAATAAATGTTAGTTATTATTATTACCACCTAGGAATATTGCAAAATCATAATTACAACACAACACTGTATTCTATGGTCCTCTAGCTGCATACCATGAAATCACCATATAGACAAAAATTAGCCAGAACCTTCACTAGTTCAGTTCCTAAATAAACACTTTGTTTAGGAGTGATCCAAAATGTAACACCTTGGAGTGACTGAAGGCAGTGAAGACTAGCTGAGCTTCCGGGATTCTTTTTTGCCAGTAATCCTACTTCTAGGAATGCCATCTATGGAAATTTTCAAATATGCAAGCACAAGGTACAAAGAGGCTCACTGCAGCATTATTTATATAGTGAAGGAGACCCTGCCTACCTGTGGAACAATCTAAGAATGATTAAATAACACTACAAATATTATGCAGCCACCAAGAAGGGTGCTTTTGAAGAATTTTTAATGATTGGTAAATGCTCATGAAACAAAGCTAAGTAGAAAAGCCCGCTTCAACAGACCACATTTGGTAACTATGGACGCACATCTGCAGAGAAAACCGAACTCCAGGGAAATGCATCAGGATGTTCACAGTGGGGTTTCTGGGGGTGGAAGGACTTTATGCATGGTTTTTGTTTATATTCCTTGATATTTTTTGGTTTCACAAATTATTTTATATTTGAGGAAAACATTAAGTCATAAAGCTGAAACATTTAATAAAGACTTTTTCAGAAGACACACAGGGGACTAAGAGGAACTGAACCCATGTTTCCTAAATCCCTAGGTATTTCCTCTGTGTGTGTGTGTGTGTGTGTGTGTGTGTGTGTGTGTGTGTGTTAGCCCCAAACGATGCCAAATAACAGAAACAGGTGTTGCTATTCTTGAACTTACCTTTGCTTCGGAAAGAAAAACTGAGAAATTTCTTGGCTAAAAAACAAACAACAGAGAATGAGAAAGAGAGAGAGAGAGGTAGGTGAGGGCAGCTGGGGAGGACAGCAAGGGCTTCCTAAAGCATCAGGGTACAATTTGGCATTAACTAAATGCAACCATTTGTTTTCACAACATCGGGTAGAAACATCCTTGGCCCCTAGCAAAATGGAAGAGAGCCCTCTACCAGTTCTTTTGGAAGAAGTTTAAAAAAATGAAGCCCGGGGGGTAAAAAAAAAAAAAAAAAAAGAAAGAAAGAAAGAAAAGAAAAGAAAAGAAAAAGAAAAAGAAAAGAAAGCAAAAGAATACTAATGCAAACAGGACATTCGTCAAGTCCAAATAGACAATTCCATGAATTCCCATGCCCCTGCACGCGGAGCCTTACTAATAAAGCTCCCTCTCTGAGTCCTGCACCCAAGGAAAGATTGCTAAGGAGAGCCGTACTCTGAAAGGGCTTGGAAGCGTCAGGGAATGTCAGTTTCACCAGAGGGCCACCTAATGCCCTTCAGCCAGGCCCCAAGTACTGCCCTCCGCCTGGGGGCCTTTCCCCTTCAGCCTTGTGCTCAGGAGGGCAGGGAGCCTTGTAGGAGCTGCGCTTTGGCCTGAGAGGCAAGATTAATAAAATTAGGATTATTTATGATACTGGAGTGATTTAATAATATTTTTCAAGAACCTGAAGGATTTATGTAGAGGAACTGCTGTTTTAGTAACTAAAGCCTTTTGGATGGACTCCAAGATAAACTAGTCTTGTCTGGTTTCCGCCCCGAGCCCCTCCACCTTTTCCAGTTTCTCTTGGCAGAGAATCTCCTCTACTTCGCTAAAGGGTGATGGTCAAGGAGATGACCTTCCTGGCTGCTTTCTCTATCCTCGTCCCACCTCAAAATGTCTCTCCGCTTCTCTTTGTTCCTTCAAATCTCAAAGGAAGAACCACGAGGGGAGGGAAGTAACATTTGCTGAATGCCTGCTACACGCCAGGAACTGGCAGATACATTACCTCATTTAATTCCCACAAACACCTTGTGAGGTAGGCATAATTATCCCTATTTTGCTTGTTAGGGGATAGAGGAAATTTATTCTTTTAGCAGCTGGTAGAAGAATTCCTCCTGGGGACGGAATCATCTTTGTGGGAAAATGCCTTAATCAGCCTCTTTGGGCTATAAAGCAGGGATATGGGGCAATGTGTAGAGAACTGGGGGTGGGGGGAGACCGGGGGCTCCTCACTCAGAAAGAAGAGGAGAGCAAGAGGTTTAGAAAAAGACTGTGGGGTGGGGCGAGGGGCACAACACGCTCCACTCTCCAAAGGGAAACTCTTCTAACCGCCAATAAATGTTCTAAACTTATGAAATGCTTGCCAAAAGAGAATTCTCAGAATGCGCTTTGTTGACATAGGGTGAAACAGACGCTCTGTGTGTGTCACCTGAAATGGTGATGGGTGGTACCAGAAGGATATATTTCCTCAATCAAAGAGTAGGAAGGCCCCACTTGACATCTGAGCTACATCAAGGGTGGGGCAGGGGGACTGAGCCTCAGAGAAGTCGATCGAGGTTACTGAGCTCAAACAGCAGTGATGAATACATGCATCACCAGCAGAGACTGAACTGACCCGGGTGTGTTCATCGCCAATGTCCTTTGTTTTTATTCTAATCTACAGGCCGCTGAGTGAGGTGGTTCTCTCCTTTCCAAGGCCAGCTCTTCCCCTGGTGTACTCCATCCAATCCTACTCATAGCACTGAATATTTATTGAGTGCCTACTGTATGCCAGGCATTGTTGCGTGCATTTACTCATTCATTCGGTCCTCACAACATCACTTTCATATTTGAGAATAATTATTCAGATTTCAGAAAGTGAGAATTGCTACTTAGAGAAGTGAAGACACCAGCTCAGGGTGCCACTGCTGGAAGTGATGAAACCAGACTGTTTTGTTCTCTCCTCTCATCCCTTCCCACCTCTATCAGGAATGCTTCCTCTAATTAATCCAATGAATTAACCCTTTCCTTCCCTACCACACCGTGGGCTGCACCCCGAGATGGGACCTGGTGGGGTGCACACAGATCATGCAGCTCAGCTCTGCTGAGCTCGGGTCAAAGTCATTCTCATAGCTCAGACTAGTAGTGTAACTTGGGGGTCGGCAAACCTTCTCTCTAAGGGGCCCAAGAGTAAACATTTTCGGCTTTATGGGCCGAAAATGATCTCTGAGGCCAACTACTTGACTCTGCCTTTGTAACATGAAAGCACCCAGAAACGTAAAGCCATGCGCACGGCTGTGTTCTAATAAGGCTTTATTTATGGACACTGAAATTTGAATTTCATATAATTTTTACGTGTCACGAAGTGTTATTCTTCTTTTGATTCCCCCCCCCCAACTATTTAAAAAGGTAAAAACCATCCTCAGTGCAAGAGGCTCGTAAAAACTGGATAAAGGCTGGATTTGGCCCAGAGGTCACAGCTTGCTGACCTCTGGTTTTCGTAAAGGCTCCCTCCTTTGGGGTTCTGCATCCAGCTGGGCCTGCATGCAGGCCGAACAGCCTCTGGGGCTGGGCTTTGATCCTTCTTTCCTCTTGCCTATAAAACCACACATGTTCAGCTGCTGAGCTTCTGCACATTGCACTCTCATTAGGGGCTCTCCTCCAATGCTACAGCTTCTCCTCCTGAACCAGAAGAAAGGTTGTCTGCTGTCCCTGAAGGAGGTGGCCGTAAGATAAGACAGAGCTGCCATCACTTAGGTGACCCGGTGAAGCTAAGCTCCAGGGCAGGCGAAAGGAGTGTCACCCTAAGGCTAGGACAAGCTTTGAGAATAATATGCTTTCAAATAGACTGAACATCCTAGAAGGAAATCTCCAGGAAGGGTGGAGAAGACATTGCTAAGAATCTGACTCCAAGGAAGGAGTCCTGGAGCCCAAAATGGAAATGTCTTTCTTATCCCAGGAGGCCAAGACGAGAGGACAAGGGATGGTAGGGCAGGTGAAGGACAGGAATGCAATTCAGCCCATTAGGGGACAGCTTAGCTACAGACCTAGAAAAATGATTAAATTGCACTAAGGAACAACTAAGAATTACTGCTAACATTTATTAACCATCTGCTATGTTCCAGGTACTATACTGCGGGGTTCTTTACATATATTATCTTATGTAACCCTTTTAACACTCTGGTAAAATAGGCATTTAAAAAAATCCCCTTGCATTTATTTAACAAAAACAAAAACAAATATTATCTTCTATGTAGCAGACACTGGGCTAGATGCTGAAGACAGGTGAACAAGCAAATGCAGAACTTGTACCTGCTCTCATAAAGATCATAGTCTATTACAGAAATCGGCACATTTTTGCTATAAAGACACAGCATATATTTTACTAGGTCATAAAGTCTCTATTGCAACTACTACACTCTGCCAATGTCATACAAAAATGGCCACAGATAGTATGTAAAGAAGTGGACTTGCTCATGTTCCAATAAAACTTTATTTACAAAAACAGGGTGCAGGCCAAAGTTGGCTACAGTTTGCTGAACCTGCCTGGTCTAACAGGAGACAAACATTAGGCAAATAATTTCACAAATAATAACCATGAAGTGCTATCACATCGAAGTCCCTACCTATTCAGGGAGATCAGAGATTTCCTAGAGGGAGTTGACTTAGACCTAAATGCAGAAATTACCAAAGAGGGAGGCAAGAACTATTCCAGAGGAATCAGTATGTGCAAAGGACCTATGGTAGAAGGGAGCATAACGAACACAGCTTAAAGAATCGTTTATGTGGCTGGAGCAGAAAGAGCAGGTGAATCTAAGATGGGGCTGAAAAAGGCACATAGGGCCCAGACCACAGAAAATCTTATGGATCTTACTAAGGAATTAAGTCTTGATTTAAGTACAGAAACTATGGCACAAGGAGTTAAGTAACATGCTCCAGGCAGTATAGCTAGTAAAGAATGAAGCTAGAAGCTTCATCTGTTTACTTCCAGACCCAACTTTTGTATTCTCTTTGTTCACTTTGGTTTTGTTTGCCTTGTGTCTTTACAAACCCCCTTTATGAAATTCCAAAATCTCTCAGCAAAATGAAAAGGAAAGGGAATTTTGTCTACACCTAGGCCGGAAGGCTAGTGGAGCCCTGATTATCAGCTGAAAACCAAAGTAAACTGGGTAGAGGAGCCCTAGTTTGAGAGAAGGAAGTGCAAGCACTGGAGAGAGTTGTCCTGTCTATTCTCTTTCATCTCAAATGCCCCCTTATATGCAGCCTTATTAAATTGTCCTTATACTCTATGTCAAATAGTAGTCTTCACAATATTGCCAAATTCATTCTCTCTCTCTCTTTTTTTTATGATTTTATTTTTAAGTAATCTCTACACACAACATGGGGCTTGAACTTACAACCCCGAGATGAAGAGTTGCCAGCCAGGTGCCCCTCTGATGTTCCTTCTTGATCTAGCCCCTGCCCACGTCTCCAGCTCTGTCATCACTACTTCATTTGTCACCTTCCCCCTTTGAGAAAATTGAATGACTTGCTGCTCCATGAAAACTCCCTGCTCCCTCTTTCCTTCTGCTGGAAGGCCACCCCTGCCCTTTTGTCTGGATGCCTTCCTTCCCTTCCTGACGAATCAACTTGGAAATTAATTCCTCAGCCTTCCTGTTCCTCGGGGAACCTTTCAGACCTATTCTTCACCTCGCCTAAATGCTGTATTCCTCCTCTGTACTCACACGGCTCCCTGTGTTAACGGCTAACATCCTAAACTCCTGCTCATGGCCAGCCTCGCTTGCTGGCCTCTGAGCATGTGAGTTCTGTGACAGCAAAGAACTTCTCTGATAGGCATTTAGTATTTTCTATGTAGAGGTTAATTTGTTTAACATCATGTTCCATGTGGAGGTTAACTTGCTTAACTTGTTGTTAATCTACTTGTTTCTTCCTCCTAATTATTCTCATATTTCTCCTTGAGAGGTCCTTGAATCAGCAGCTCTCAAAGTGGGGTCCCTGGCCCAACAGCATCAGCATTACCTGAGAACCTGCTAGAAATGCAAATTCTCAAGCCTTCCTCCACCTGCGTAATCAGATGCTCTGGGGAGTGGCATCCAGCAATCCACGTTTTTAATAAGCCTGAGGTGATTCTGATGGTCTCTAAAGTTTGAGACCCACTGCCTTGTAGGAAATCATTGCTCATTAAATTGTTGTTGATCCCTGATGATAGTACCCACTCATTTTCAATCTGGAAAAGAAAAAGTCATTGAGGAAATGACAATGGAAGCTTTATGAGACTGGATTTTTGCAAAAGGAATTTTCTGACATGATAGTTCAAATACATAACTCGTTGAGAGAAGGCTCTCCTTCTCATGCCTTAAAAATAAGATTGATTCTCCTCTGTCTGGCTCAGTCTGGCTTGGGTGCGGTCTTGGAGAAGGGCAAGGGTTTGGACAAGATAACCCACTAGGTGCCTTCCAGTGCTCAGGGTCTCTGCTTCTAGGATATTCTATACACCACAAAAGAAATACAAGTTAGGGAGCAGGGCATCATTAGTAGGGGACTTTGGGCTTTCCACCCACAAGGAAGTATATGTTTTTATTCCCCTCATAAGTTGAGTCTGTGCCAGTCTATACTCATAAAGAGAGATGACCAGGACCTTTCGAGAGGTAATTGTTTGTTTTTAGGTCATAAAAATGAATCCTTGCATTGTTTTCAAAGGAACATGCTCTTCACGCAATCTATACAAACTGAATGACAAGTAGGTGAGGCCCAAGATTGGGAAGATAAAACTTCATTTGTTGATTTTTGGCCTGAGAGCTGAAACAATGGGACAAAGGAGTGGCTTGTTGGTATAAGCTCCATAAAACACAATAATATTAGTCATGTAAACAGAAGAAAATAGGAGAGGCTTAATGAGATAAATTACAGCAAGTCACCACATTAGGGATTAAAATATTCTGATAAAGCAAACACACTAAAAGGTCCAAAAGAAAGGATAAAGGGAAGAGCGATAACTTCAGATTTGGAAAACAATGGGTCCTTCTATCCAGGGAGCTGACAAGAGGAGCTTTCAGAGGCTGTCTGAGCTGACTGAGCGCCCATTAAGATCCTACTTTTCATCCAAAAAAAAAAAAAAAAAAAAAAAACCACCCTCTACTCAAACCACTGGCAGACAAAGCCAACACATTCTTTTCTTCTTTGCTTCCCTGTTCTTTTTTTTCCCCCTTCACAATTGCAAAGCAATCCATTTTGCTATATAAGTCTGTGAAGGGAATAAAAGCGTTCACAGGTTTCCAACTCTCTATTTGCATTCGCTAGATTTGTTGGCCTGACTTCCACAGTGTGAATCCGCGGCTGTTCTCAAGCTGGGGGGGGGGGGGGGGGGGGGGCAAGAGCCAACTTCTCACTGTTTAAGATTGCCCATGTACCTGTGTGAACAGCAACTTTTCATAACCAATTTTATAAGGGCATTTGAACAACTGACGTATAGCACACGGATTTGTGCTATTTAAGCTAATAGTGCTGTAAGGTCTTGAGTAGATATTATATATTTCCAGAGCTGTCTTTATTCAGTGTACATCCAGAACTATGAAGAAATAGAACTTTTCCCAAAACTTGGAACGGGGAAATTCTCACTGGTTCATACTACCATAAACTTCTGGGCAATGGTGATGAGGTTGCCAAAAGCCAGTGAGCATTTAAAAAAACAACAGAATAAATAGTAGTAGTAATAATAACAACAACAATAATAATAATAAATAACCAAGCTATCAGACCTAGCTCCAGGTCAAGAGCTGACAACACTACTGCTAGAATTAGAACTTCAGCTGAGCTTTTCAGGAATATTCCTCTTGGGTGTCAAAACTCAAGCCTCTGGGGAAAAACAAAACAGAATGAAAAACTCCAGCCGAGATATTTTCACAATACACTTTTGATGATTTGTTTGGTTGTTTTATTATTTTTATTATTTATTTTTAAGTAGGCCTCATGCCCAACATGGGGTCTGGAACTCATGACCCTGAGATCAAGAGTTACATGTTCTGCTGACTGAGCCAGCCAGGCACCCGTTTGGCTGTTTTTAAAAGTAGTATGCATGCATCTGTTGTGGAAAATATTTTTAAAAATATTTAAAATGAAAACGAAAAAATTAAAATAGCCTTGATCATAAGACCTACATAAAGCCATATTTTGGTTTATTTCCTTCCAGGCTTTTTTGTTGGGCATATATTAAGACATGCACACACGTACCAATCCGCACAAGTAGTATCCAATACCATACTATGATATACTAATATCATACGCTACTGCATTAAGTACTTTTTTCACTTAATAATTACACATATTTCCTTGCCAATAAAAAATTTTAAGGCAAAGGTTGTAAATTGATAGCCAATGAAGAGGCTTGATTGGCTCACGCAGTGGTCAGCAAAGTGGAGCTGAGGGACAGCTAATCCCGGGAGACAGGGCCTGTGCTCTCTACTGAGGTCTCCACTACTCTGTTGTTCTCCATCTGAGACTGGTAGTTACTATTTCTAATTTCACGTGCACTCTTAAAAAAAAAAAAAAAAGCAATAGTATGGTTCACAGGAAAGTGAAATAATCCTTCTCTTCTTCATGTCTCTACTTCATATCCAGACTACTTCACTCAGTTCTGTTACTGCTTGGCACCCAGGTTTGGGATCTTTTTACTAACGCGTGTTTTGTAAAAGCTTTAGAAAATACAGCAATGGGGCGCCTGGGTGGCTCAGTTGGTTAAGCGTCCGACTCTTGGTTTTGGCTCAGGTCATGATCTCAGAGTGAGACTGAGCCCCATGTCGGGCTCTGTGTTTAGTGGAGAGTTTGCTTAAGATTCTCTCTTTCCCTCTCCCTCTGCCCTCTCCCCCCTCGCTCTCTTGCATGCTCTGTCTCTAAATTAAATAAATAAAATCTTGACCAAAAAAAAAAAAAAGAAAGAAAAAGAAAGAAAGAAAGAAAGAAAGAAAGAAAGAAAGAAAGAAAGAAAGAAAATACAGCATTATGTGACCTCCATAATTTATTGAATCAAATCAGTGCTGTTGTATATTCAAGTTGTTTCCAGTTTGTTGATATTACCAATAATACTGGAAGGAACACCTTTTTACATAAATGTAAAAGAGAAGTTCCTAGAAGCAGAATTGATTTTGCAGGGCTGGAGTATTTTCTTTTTGATACATACTTCCAAATGCATTTCAGAAAACTTGCACCAGATGCATTATACTAACAATGGGTGACTTTGCTTATTCCCTAGTCTCTATGCCAAAGCATTACTATACTTTTTGGTAAAAGTAGTTGCCAACTTGAGGAGTTAAAAGTGGCATTTCAGAGGGTGCCTGGGTAGCTCAGTCAGTTAAGAGTCTGCCTTCGGCTCAGGTTGTGATCTCAGGGTGCAGATCGAGCCCCGAGTTTGAGTTTGGCTCCCTGCTCAGCGGGGACTCTGCTTCTCCCTCTCCCTCTGCCCCTTCCCCTGTTCATGTGCTTGCTCTCTCTCTCAATAAAATCTTTTAAAAAAGTGGCATTTCAGGCATTATGCTAAGTGAAATAAGTCAGAGAAAAACAAGTGCTGCATGATCTCACATGTGGAATTTTTTTAAATGGCATTTAAAAAGTAATGAAAATAAAAATGGTATTTTTAGGGGCACCTGGTTGGCTTAGTTAGAGAACATGCAACTCTTAATCTTGGGGTTGTGAGTTTGAGCCCCATGTTGGCTGTAGAGCCTACTTTATAAAAAAATATTTTTAATATATATTTCATACTCATTTTTTTCATATATAGACAACTATATTTTCTTTGGGACTCACCTATTCATGTGTTTGCTCATTTTCTACTAAATTATTCATAATTTTCTAAATGGATTACAAAAGTTCCATATATTAATGATATAATTTTACTTGGTCATATATGCTACAGGGTTTCCTCCATTCCCATTTTAATTTTGTGTGTGTGTGATTTTTTTTTTTTTTTTTTTTGGACATGCTGAAGTATTTAACATTCATGAAGTCAAACCTGGCCATACTGTGTTTCCTTTCTTTGCTCGTATGCTTACAAAGTTTTTACCTTGTGACTGGGTAAGATTTTATGTATATTTTCTCCTGTTGTTTTATGTTTTTTCCCTTTTACATTTATGCTTTTAGTATCCCTTTTCCCCTCTCAAAAACATCGGCCAGGGCCCCATAGTGAAACTCCGCTTCTTGGCCATGGGGCCCTATATCACCCAGGGTTACCTCTTAACTCCTCATGCTTCTCCAACTCTTCTCCATCTCCAACAATAGCTCATTGCATATTCACAATCCTTTAAATATTACTTAGACTGACATATGCTTCACAAAATGATTTGGGGAATATCATAAAAATGCAGTTGTTCTGCTCCCTGAGGTGGGACCTAGAAAAAATGCATTTTCACCAAGCACCTGAAAGAATTTTTTTGCAAAGTGATGAAGGAACTACTGGGCCGGCCCTTTTACCAATCTGCAATCTGTCTTTATCTATACCTCCATGTCTACACAGAACTACATCCACATCCATATCTGTGTAATACGCACTGAACACCTGTAGCTATCTCCCAGGTACCTCACACTCAATCCAAAGCACAATGCACTACCTCTCCACTCAAAACTGCTCATCCACTAACAACAAAAGGTTTCCCTGCCCCAGATCTGAATCAGTCATTTCTCCAAGGATCTCTAATATCTTTTATTGGATAATGGTATTTAGAAACTAAGATCTGGACACTGTATACCTACCATTATCTTGTCTTACTTTGAACTGTTTCCTCGGGACACAGTTCCAGCGGTGAGATTATTGGATTACAGAAGATGAAATATTTCATGGCTCTTGATTCAATATTGACAAAGGTACAACTAGTCCATTCATGGGCCCTGTTGGGACCATAGATCTTTGCCTCTCCTCCCTCAGCTGTGTCAGTTGCTAGTATTAAAGCGGTAGCATTATCTAATATTGTCCTCCTGATATTAGAAGTTCAGGGGAGAGTTCTGACATACAGCTCCTATCCCTGCCTTCTCTAGTTTCCCAGGGATCTTTGCTGATGGAGACAACAGACACACTCTGAACAAGAGCCAAATGGGGAAGAAAGAACTAGGTAGGCATGTGCACTAACCAGCTCCCACTCACGCCCCTTGTCCAAATCAGGGAGTGTCTGGTACATTTGCAGAGGAAGACGGGGCCAAGGCCAGGATGCGTAAGCAAGGCACTTGCATTTACCTCCTTAGCGTAAGCATCTTCAGAATGCACCAGGAAGACTAGCCTAAGCTTTCACGATGGCAGTGAAAAAGAGAATGATGGGCATGATTTCTGAACATTAATGAACAGTAACAACAGCCACCAAAAATGTGTGGCCCAGATGAGCAAACCGAAGGGAATGGAGGATGGAGAGAAAGGTAGTCAAGAAGAGGGTAGAAAGGGGGCAGAAATGTGACTTCTCCTAGACTCCCTTTGAGTTACCATTTGCGACAAGAGGGGGATGGGATTCCCTCTCCTACAAGTGCTACCAGGCATACTCTCCAACCACGTTTACTCTTCCTTCCCTGACGTAAAGTCCACATTTGCTCACCCAAACTAAGACCAAAAGACACTTCGAGGCCCTTGGAAAGAGCAAGACTTGCTACAAGCTGTCTCGATTTCCTTAAGGGCCAGAAGTGAACAAGATGCCAGGACTATAACCCTGTATGTTAACTATACTGGAATTAAAATAAAAAGCTTAGCGGAGAAAAAAAGAAAAAAAAAAAAAAAAGAAAAGACAAAGATGCCAGGGAAGAATCAGAGGAGATATTGATCACCCTGATAAATCTTGTACTTGTCCCCAAAACATGCCACTACCATATTGCTGCTGGTGGTGAGCGCAAGAGAGATCTCCTCCTTTTATGGGTCTTCTGATGCTCCTGGGTGACAGAAACTCCTCACATCTCCAAACTGGACTGCTCTAAGTGCAGCTGCTTCAGTTAAACCCAGAGGTTAGGCCTTAGCTGAAGGGGTGGTCAGGAATCCACCCAAGAGGCAGCCAGCATCCGGACTAAGAACGCTGACTGTAAGGTGGTGAGATTTGGGGCTCAGTTTCCCATTTGTGAAACAGAGATGTGTTCCTCAGTGTTCTCTACAGTAACAGAACCAATAGGAGATATATAATGGGAGGGAGGGAGGGCGAGGATTATTACAGGAAATGGCTTGTGTGATTATGGGGGCTGAGAAGGCCACCTGCAAGCCAAAGCCAGTGGTGTCATTCGGTCGGATTCTAAAGGCCGGAGAACCAAGGGAGTTGATGGTGTAACTCTCAGTGAAAGGCCAAAGAGTGAACAGGATTGAGACCATGGTAGGGGTGGTGGGAGCGGTGATGGTATAAATCCCAATCAGAGTCTGAGGACCAGCCGTGCTGTTAAAGGGCAGGAGAAGATGGATGTCTCAGATGAAGCGAAGAGCAAATTTGCCCTTCTACCTTTGTTGTTCTATGCAAGGCCTGAGCTGATTGGATGACATCCATTCACACTGGAGAGGGCAATCTTTTTTACTCAGTTGGCTTCAAATGCTAATCCCTTCCTGAAAGCCTGCCACAGTTACACCTAGAAATAATGCTTTACCAGCTCTCTGGGCACCCCCCTTAGCCCAGTCAAGATGACGCATAAGATTAACCCTCCAGGTGTTAACAGTACCGACTTCTGAGTCATTGTGAGGAATAGCTGAATTCATATGTAAAGTAGTCAGAACAGTGAACTCAGGAACAAAGGTTAGAAGGTGATAATGATGATAATGGTGACTATGAAGGTGTCAAAAGGCATCTTCCCTCAACCTGCTGGTACTAAAATTGCCTCTGACCACTGCTATAGCTTGAAAGCGGTCCCCAAACTATGCTTCAGGGGATGCTACTGTTTCAGGAGCTGGGCCAAAGTAATTTATTGCTACAACAGAGTAATGACAGTCTTCCCTGGCTCTCTCCACCAACTGCAGACCAAAGTTAAGTTAATGAATAGAATTTTTTAACTTAAATTTTCATCCCATTAGTTTTTACACCTTTAGTGCTAAGTGAGCATTCGGGAAAGAATTAATGAGTAGAAAACAATTATTATTGGAAATGCTCAGAAACAGTCGCCCAGGCATAGCTTAATAGCCAGATTATTTTTCATGAAGATGTACCCAATTGTTTTTATTCTCAATTGTATAAATATGAGTTATTTTCTGCTAGTAAGAATAATTTGTATGAGAGAATGAAATACGTCAGTATTTGGTTTTGCCCTACCAAGAGGATAGTAGCGTCCAGGTTCAGGACTAGCTGAGAGAATCTGGGTCCCCAACATGAGGTACTGAAGGCCTTCATGCCATCTCCAGGCACGGGGCTCCTCTCTCGTTCAGGGCTCACTGACCATAACACCCAGCTGACCATTAACATGTACTGTCCTACAGGGTTGGGGTTTTGTTGTTGTTGTTGTTGTTTTTATTCATCATTTAAAGTATTAGTTTTTATTTCCCAGTTATACTTACACTCTCTGAAAGAAGAATTGACTTTTATATAGTTCCTATGTCTTCAATGCCTAGAAGAGAGCTATATTTTTAGTGTACATCTAAATAAACATATTGGTTAATAACTTGTGCCATGGAATGGACTATGCGTCAAAATTTTTAACTTCCATTACCACCCCCAAAATGAGATGTGGGGCAGCTAAGTCTTAATAGTTAAGGGACTAGAAAATGTCTGCCTACTAAAGCCCATAGTATGAGGTCTATAGCTGGAGTTTTATGAGTAGGGTATTAGCCCCTAAGAGTTGTTGCTGGGGGGGGGGGGGGGGGGAGAAAAAACAAAAAACCCTGCTCTACCAAAGAAGTTCCATTCCCTTTAATGGCTTGCTGGAGGCCATCACTACCAAATTGTAAATGATTTGCACTTTTCTGGGTCCTAACAAGAGGCTATTTCCCTACTGATTCCTTTTACATAGGAAAGAACTGTGGCTTTTGCTTTCTACATAGACCACTGAGCTAAACTTGGTGAAACTAAACGTAGCTTGAGATTCTTACTGGATATCTGTTGAGATTATGGAACTATACAGCAAACTATCCTATCAGGACATTTTTCAAGAAATGTGAATGACCGGGTTTACGGAAGGAAGGCTCTTTTTGCACTGGAAATAAACATTCTCAGCCTTAGCCTCTTCCACTCACAACGAACACCCCCTCCCCACCCACACCTTTCCCGACCACCATGTTGGCTGCTATACTCAACCCAAAGGGATGATGGAAATGAGAATACTTCATGCATAGAAAAGAATCTCCTACTTCCAGCCCAGTGCAGTTATGGACCTTCTAGTCCATGCTCATCTAGTCCACGCTCATACCAAAATGTATTATTATGTCAACACACTGAGGGAAAAAGAGGGGTGTATTTCGAAGGACCTGTTTGAAGACATTGGATAACACTTGACAGACTGCAAATCCTTAACATGCCTCCCCATTTGACACTGAAGGAATTCTTATTGAGTGAAATTTAAGAAGAACTAAGTACCACCTCCTGCTTGTTCATTATTCCTTCTCCATCTCCCCTCCTCCAATCCTGGGAGCTCAGTACTGTTCACAGCATAAAGATAGGCTTTGTTCTATCTTCCCAAACAGAACTTTCCCTGAAATGGCTGCCATGGGGGAGGGAAAGCTGATAGGATTGGTGTAAATACAGATACAACAATGCTAAACATACTATGTTTTATAAATTGTAAGGTTATTTTTTTTTTAAGCCTAATTTGAGTAGCCAAGATTGTTTACCTGATGGTCTAATTTTTCCAGACTGGAAACAGCCACACCTAGAGAGAAAAATCCCTTCTTTTCTTTCACTCACTCTTCTCATAAACACAGGTTTTATATTTCAATTTTTTCCATCTTTCTAAAGTAGGCCTGATTTCAAATGAAAGATTTCAAATGAAGAAAGACACATAGAAGAGGTCCTAAAGAGTCTCTTGGTAGACACAGAATTGTTGAATTTAAAGATAATTGAGTTTGACTTCTACCATATAACAGCAACCCACGGCCATTAGGATTCTTACTTAGACAGGGCTCATCAATTCTCACTAAACCTTATTCACAGATTTGAGAGACCTTGGCCATCACTAATAAAATAGATGATGTGAAAGGAAAGTCTCTGAGAGGAAAGTGGAAGTTCCCAGTTCAAAAATAATCCTAGACCAGATCACACTCCTAAAAAAAAGTTCCGTCAATATCTAAATGACTTCCTAATTTCTATGTGTGTTTCTCAAGGTCTTTCCAACGCACAATTTCGTATTTGTTCAGTGAGATGGCGTAACATTCAGGAGGAGCCTAATTCCATTAAGCTCTCACTAGTTAGCTACATTTTTTTTTCCTTATTGTATTATCTAAAGGGGCAACACAGGGCATTTAGCCACCAAAAGCAACTGTTGTATGTTGTAATGAACCGTTGTTCATTATTTTTCATAGCCCTCCCGCCCCAAATTCCATTTTTACTTCCAAAAAGATATGTGTATTAGTGTTATTTCTTCTTGAGTATGAAACAGGCTGTGAGGGTATTGGGGGGGGGTAGAGGGGGAAGGGCATTCAAGGTTAGTGGCTCCTGCCTTTCCCTGAGATCCACTTATCCTGTCCCCAGGAAATACCATGATGATGTACTTCTTGAGCCCTAGAGGACTGGGCTATGACCGGACTAGAGTTCCACAGAAAACCCCTTTGGAATCCAGGCTGCATCAGAGCAGAGGTGGTACTTTCCCAGCTAGGGTAGGGTCTTCATCAAGCCCCAGGCAAAAAAAGGGAAAGGGAACAAGGCTGTTAGGGCCAACCACTGTGTTAAAGACCTACTATTATCTCAGCTCATCTCCTTCAGTCTAGCAACCACCAGGAGAAACCCAGTGCTATCATTCTGACTTTGTAAGTGAGGAGACTGGCCCAGAGAGTGGAAGTGGTATGCCCAAGCTCTTAGAGTAAGAAGCAGATAGGAATTCCATGTCAAGACCCTCTGTCTCTGACCCTTGTACTCTCTTTGTTACATGTTTGTTATGGGTTTTTTGTTTGTTTGCTTTGTTTTGTTTTTGTTTCTTGGCGCGCGCGCACGCATGTGTGTGTGTGTGTGTGTGTGTGTGTGTGTGTGTGTGTGTTGGCAGGGAGGTGGATGAAGGGTACCCTAGGATGTGGGGGCTGGGATAGGGACTCGGAGAGGGAAAGGGAGGAAGCAGAAAAGGGAGGAAGCAGAAAAGGGCCAGCAGAGCAGGGAGTGACAAAAGGATATTCCCTGAAGAGCTTTGAATCCTACCGACTTGGAACTATGACTGACTTTAAGGCAGGGATTATGATTTATCGTTGTAAAAAGTGTAAAGGAAAGAAACAATCTGTCCTAATGTTATTGATTATAGTTTTGGGGTTAATGACTTCCCATAAGTCAGAGGTGTTAATCAAATTTAAAATTTCTATAGCTGTGCTGGTTCACTTTATGGCAATTTGGGCTAAGGGACAGCTCAGATAGCTGGTAAGACATTATTTCTGGGTGTGTCTGTGGGTGTGTTTCCGGAGATTAGCATTTGATTCAGTAGCCTGAGTAAAGAAGATCGTCCTCACCACTGCAAGTGGGTATCATCTAATCCATTAGGGGTCCCCCAAATAAAACAAAAAAGGAGGAAGAACAGCAAATTCTCCTCTTTTCTTGAGCCGGGATACGAAGCTCCTAGTCCTCTTGCCTCCAGACTCCAAAACTTATACCAGTGGTCCCTCTGTTCTCAAGTCTCTATACGTGAACCGGATTATACCACTGGCTGTCTTGGTTCTCCAACTTACCGATAGCAGATGGTGGGACTTCTCGGCCTCTGTAACTCCACGGCCCAGTTCCTAACTTCGGTTCCCTACTGGTTCTATTTCTCTAGAGAACCCTCACAGTATGACTGTGTAATTTAAAGCAGTGTTTTTAAACCAGGTGTTCCAGGTGTTGCAATGTGTGCTTGTGACCTGTATGTGTATGCGTGTGCATGTGTGAAAGACAGAGAACTAGACCGAGATTTAAAACATGTATTTCTTACTATGGTTTGTGGTCAAAGATCCTTGAAAGCCATTGATTTTAAGAGGGCTTTGGAGGCTAGAAATAAATCCATTCACATTCAACAGGCCAAATGTTTCCAGAACGTATTATCAGGGCCCTGACTACATGTCTACTGTCACCAGGACATCTCAAACCACTATTAATCAGAGAACTATCTATGCCCCCCACCCAATTTTGTATTTTTATTTTTTTAAATGTTATCATTTGTAGAGCTGTACATAAGCAGTTGCCCTGCTGTCCTACTCGAGTTAAGACTCACGGTCCCCCTCATTCCTCTGCTACTGAGCCTGTCTTTATTTGCTGAACTACAATATGGGGTATGGACTGGATGCTGCCAGAAAGCACACGTCTGAAAGTGGCTGCATTTCTCTGCTGGCGGGAACAATTCTAGAGCCCTGAGGCAGCTGTTAGCTCTGTTTGCAGGAATATAAATTCTTAAAGTATCAACCTTACCTCCAAAGTGCCAAGAGAAATCCTACCAAGCTTGTGGGCACAATACATATAAACGTCCTTCTATCCGTAGGTCAATGAGGGATGTGATTGAGTGAAAGGAGAGTGAGAAATGGTACCTAGGTACTCAGCTGTGGAAAGTGGTTCCTACTGAGCTCTTCCGAGTGCCAAGTACTGGGGTTCAAAACCAGCCCTCCCAACTGCGACTCTGGGAAAGTACTGGGCTTCAGGTTTCTTGTCAATAAAACACGGATGATTATGGTACTTGCCTAATAGAAATGACGTGAGGGTCAAATGAGGTGATACAAACAAATAAAGCACTTAGAAGAATGTCTGACACATAGTAAGTCCTCAATAAACAAGGGTATGCACAAATTTAGGAAATGAATAGGATGAGAATCCACTGTTAAACTGATGAATGACCAAAGAAAGGAATCCTATTGACTCAAAGAGATTGGTAACATACACATAACATAAAATGTATCATCATAACCATTTTTAAATTAAACTTTTAAAAAAATTAAGTAGGCGCCACACCCAGGATGGAGCCCAACATGGGGCTCGAACTCACAAGCTGAGATCAAGACCTGAGCTAAGATCAGGAGTTGGATGCTTAACCAACTGAGCCACCCAGGCACCCCTTCACCCTTTTTAAGCACAGTTCAGTGGCATTAAGTACGTTCACATGGTTGTGGTGCCATCACCAGCATCCATCCAGAGGACGTCTTGCAAGACTGAGACATTGTACTTATTAGGCAGTAACTCCCCATTCCTTCCCCTCACCAGCCCCTGCCAACTGGACTTCCTGTTCACGAATTTGCTTACTTTGAGTGCCTCCTATAAGTGGAATCATACAGTATTTGTCTTTGTGACTGGCTTATTCCACTGAGCATAATGTCCTACAGGTTGGTCCACGTTGTAGCACGTGTCAGAATTTCCTTCCTTTTTAAGGCCCGTTGACTTTTTAACCTATCAATTGCTTTTTCCAAGTTTTCAGAACTTAAAGATGTAAATATGACGACACCCTCTCTCTCCAACAAAGGCAAATAACTTCTTGAAACACTCCCCAGAGTTACCTGGAGATACCTGTCTCCACAGAAATGCTAATTGGAAAACCAGTTTTCCTAAGAAAGGTATGATTCCTTGAGGCAGGCTGTTTACATTAATCAACATTCCTCTAATACTTGTCAGTGTTTTGTAACACTTTTTCAAGTGCCAATTGTAGCTTGCCAGCTCTTCTGAAGTGTGGAGGCTGTGAATGGGGAAACCAGAATGGTAACTCTGTCCCCTGGGGGCTTGTTCTGCTAGGGGGAAGCTGTAATTTTTATCATTTTCATTTTACACAATCATTGCTTAGGTGGACGGTGGCCAGAAATATTAGATGGACGGATTAGTCAGTGTGTGAAAAGTCTCGGTTTCCCTGTATCTTCCTATTTGCATCCCTGTGAGGTACTCAACTTTTTCGCTGAAAGTTGTAGATTTAATCTGTTCACACACCAACCAGAATCTGCTCACCACTGTCACAGAAATTTTTCCTTTCAATAAACATAATGGTGATAGGAAAAACAAAAACACGCGCAACAGCTACGATGGAAGAAAAAGAAAGGATAGATGGGACCTTCCAACTGTCAACTCTTAGATTATTCCTTGCCACTTTTCACGACTTTTGGGGAAATTATTTATTTATTAACACATCATAAATATGTGCCTCTGCGATTCTAGATGAACATAACATCAATGTCCGAGATTTAGTGCTGTTTTCATTTCTTTCCAGATTAATATTCCAAGCTTAGTACACAGAGGAATCATCTGATTCAGTATTGTAGTTCAAACTATTAAGGAGACTCCAAAATCAAACCAACAATTTTTAAATTTCGCTGCAAGTCTCAAGCAATGGAAAAGCCAGGGGAACCACTGTTTATAAGAGGAATTAAGAAATTAAAATACAATTTATTTGCCACTACCTTATTTTTAATATATAAAGTTTTCTTTTTTGTTTTATAGATTTTCTGGTGATTCCGAGCTTGATGGCCCACAAAATGATGCATCAGAGGATTGCTAATGTAATGTGTTAATTTATTTAAAGATTTCCATTTTATATTAATTGATAACTAAGGGTCATTCGAGACTGCAGGGAAAACAAACAAAAATAACAAATAACAAAAGAACTAAAAGATCAAGAGCAGAGTGGGTAAGCCTCTGGTTATTAGTGTGACAGCTTTTCCATGATCGGAGAAAAAAACAAACACAACACCATTTTTTTCACACTTTTTAAAACTTGAAACATCATGAATCAATCTTTTAACTACAAAGGAAATTTCCATTTTGGCACACGAAGAAAAAAGATGTAACCCTAACCCTGAAATGGTTTTCCCACTTTTTATCATGAAAGATTTCAAACATACAGAAAAGTTGAAATACTAAAGGAGTAGTGACAGATTCTATCCCTAAATTCTGTGACCATAGACCCTTCAGCAAATTTGCTTTCTTTCTGCACACACACTTCTTATTTGCGGTTGCAGACATCATTTGAAGTTGCAGGCTTTACCAAGAATCTTCTCAGAACAACATCCTCCTACACAACCACGATTTTCTCACATCAAGAAAATTAACCATGATTCCATATTACCTAATATCTCGTCCACATTCAAATTGCCCAAGAAAGTCTTTCATAGTTGCTGGGGGTTTTTGTTTGTTTTTGTTTTTGTTTTAACAAGGAGCCAATAAAGATTTACATATTACATTTCCACCATGTGTCTTTGTTTTTAGGGAATAGTCCTCCCCATTCCCTTCCCCACACCCATAACTCTGGCTTTTTATTTTCATTTATTTGTTTGTTTATTTTAAAGTAGGCTCCACACTTAACTTGGGGCTTGAACTCACGACTCTGAGATTGAGAGTCCTATGCTCTAATGACAAAGTCAGCCAGTTGGAGTCACCCCTAACACTGACTTTTTAAAGAGCCCAGGCCAGTTGTTTTGTGAAATGTCCCAACATTCTGTATTTATGTCTTTTAACTTGTTCATCTAGGCCTAGAATTTCCATTCTAGAGATTGCAAAGACATCTGGAATACTGCTTAGCGTTCTAGCTACTTATCTATTCCCAGAGCTCACCTGCCTTCAACCATGAGGAACACCAAGAGATCACAGATTAGCTGAACTCTAGCTTCAATTCTTCAAAGCAATTGCTAGTTTCAAGAAGAAAGGGTACTTAAACGATACTGCCAAAGCAAAAGCTCTTAAGGTCAAAGGAGAGGTGTCCTGATTTAATGTTGACCTAGTAAGTCCTGGGTCATCACAGACAGCATTCAGGGGTCAAGGTCAGCTCTTGTTTTAGGTGAACATGTAGGAAGGATCAGCAAAGGTGCTTCCTTTAACTTCCTTTTGCCTACCAAATGACTCTTTGGCTTCTGTTAGGCTAAAGGTTAAACTGAAAAATTTTTTAAAAAGTGTATTATCTCAACTTTTATCTGACTTTAGAATGGGTTAGGGGTACCTGGGTGGCTCAGTTGGTTGGGCATCTGCCTTCGGCTCAGGTCATGATCTCGGGGTCCTGGGATCAAGCCCCGTGTCGGGCTCCCTGCTTGGCAGACAGCCTGCTTCTCCCTCTCCCTCTGCCTGCCACTCCCCCTGCCTGTACTCTCTCTCTCCCTCTATCTGTAAAAAAAAAGAAAAAAGAAAAAAAGAAAAAAAATCTGTAGAATAGGTTTAAAAAAGGTGGGGGCTTGCTAACTTCACTGAGACACATTGGCATGTTATGCTCTGAGCTCCAGGAAATATCTGATCTTGCCCCAAAATACTCTTTGCTTTTCAAGGGCAGCTCCCCAAGGACTTGGAGAGCTCTGACAGCAAGTCCCTCTGCTTGAACAATTTCAAGGAAAACTAATCATGACTCTATGTGAACACATAGGAGTGTGTCATCCATGTGTATGAGATGTAAACAGGCCTAGAAGAGGGCATTAATACGTGGGAGAAAATGATCCAGTGGCATTTGTGGCTGCACTTCTGTGATGGCTTATGGACACAGGCTGTTTTGGACTGGTACCTCTCTAGAAATACAGACTTAAATAAACAAAAGTTCAGCCTCCACCAAGGTGGTGTTTTTCTACAGGCCAAGTGTTTTTAAAAAACTGTGATTGGCCAGCTAAGAAGTATCTCAGCCTGGTGCCTCAAATTCTCAAACAGTTTATTTGAATACCATGTGAATGGCTAATCTTCTACAAGTTTCGGGGCTTTAACAAGGTAAACAAACGAGTGGCTGTGAAAGTAAACACTGCATTTCCTCCCAGGCTCATCCTTGGCTCCAAAATTCCACTCCCTCCATCCCTTTCACTAGCCCCAGCCTTCCCCTTCCCAAGCTTGGTCTCTTGTACCCCGTAGAAGTACTGAAATTGCAAAGGAGACATTTTTAATTATAAGTACTACAGTAATGAATTCAAGTACACTCGTTTATCATAAAGGGCTTTCCCATCTGTCTCTAAAGTATACTTAAAAAGGCTGTGTATTTGATAACATTAGCACCAAGCATCTTCCACATTACTGGTTTAGCATTTTAGACGTTCGCTTCCCGCCCCCCACCCCCCACCCCAAGACAACATACTGGTGGTTCCAAAAAAGGCACATTTATCTCTGTGTTTGGGAGTGCCTGTGTGGTCTCTTCCTAATTTATTTGCACTCTAATCCTCAGGGAGCGCATCCCAATCCCCGTAGGCAAAGGGAGATTAGGGAATGGGGCTGTCTGCTTCTCCCCACCCTGACAGAGAAGGGAAAACAACTTCCTCAAGTCCCTCAAGTTCATCTGGCCACTGTACAAATTGTTCTTGAGCATGGAGGGTTTCCAAAAGCCCTAATTAGCAACTCACAGCAAACATTTCTTTGCATTAGCTAATGATCCGGCTACACTTGTAAGCAAACAGAACCAACATATCTAATCAATGCTGAAAAACCAACCAAATGCCTATTAAACATCTGGATGTAATTTTCTAGTTAGAACAAAATGAAAACATATGCAGGTTCCTTTGATCTGCATCTTAACAAAGAAATTGTTGATAAAAAAGCATACTGGTCAGTCAATGTGTCATTTTCATAAACTCTACTCGTTTCTCTTCAAATGCTCCCAGTTTAATTTAGTTGGTTTCCTGCAATCTCTAATTTTACCATATTGTGTGAAACCGCAAGAGATTCTTTGGATGTGATTTTATTTGAGGTTTTACTGCTGCATGGATCTGCTACTGATTTTTTTTTCTTTCTTTCTTTGCTTTCTCTTCTCCATGCCCCACGCCCATCCTGCTCTTTTCTTTGGTAAAAGGCTGGGGGGAAAGGTTATAAAGCAATGCTGGGAAAATTCTTCAGGACCCTGCATTCTCGGGTTTAAGAAAACTGTTAGTTAAAAAAAAAAAGTCATATAAGAAAATGTATAAGCAATAACTCACAGCTAAAAGGAAGAGAAAATAACAAGTGATCTTCAGAAATTGACATACTCATTTCATAAAAAAGTATTAGATTTAAAAGATGCATAATTTCTATGACCAGCATCCACAGCTTTTTCTTTTTTTTTTTTTTTTAAAGATTTTATTTATTTATGTGACAGAGAGACAGCCAGTGAGAGAGGGAACACAGCAGGGGAGCGGGAGAGGAAGAAGCAGGCTCCCAGCGGAGGAGCCTGATGTGGGGCTCGATCCCAGAATGCCGGATCACGCCCTGAGCCGAAGGCAGATGCCCAACGACTGCGCCACTCAGGCGCCCCATCCACAGCTTTTTCTATCACGTCTAGAACCTACACAATATATAACATCTAGTTTTTCTGGTGACTTATGTCGCTGGTTGGGTTGAAAATTCGATAGTCAGCAACAAACGAATGGAAATATACCCATACATGCATCAACGATAAACGATCTGGCAATCTTCTTGTTTCTTTGCAGAGGATAAAAAGGGGATTGTTTTTTTCAGAGATAATTTTCTATGGAAGCGGAGTACTTAATATAATTTCATGTAAAAACATCATCAACATATGAATATGTTAAAGGTAAAAAAGATTATGGTTAACAGACTTTAAATAGAAGATAGATTTCATGAGTAGGATTATTTTCTTTTAAACAGGCTGTAGACAATCTGCACATATATTATTTATTTAAAACATAAGATTAAAGCGACTTGATTGTTTAAACATCATCATTTGTAATGCAGTTTGATGAGAGTTTTGTAGCATAATTATTACAGGATGACAATCACAGAGAAAATGTGACCTTGAAAAGGGGCCCAGCCTTCTTTCTCCCTTTGTCAAGGAGGATGGGATGCACTCGAAAACCAACCATATTTATGCACACAATTAAAGGTCTTCCAATTTAAAAATCATTACTCTTTCTTTTCTCCAGATACTACACTATAAGAAATTCAGAAGTTTCCTGTCTCAAAATATACCGTTTTAATTTCTCTGTTTAAGCCCAATTACCAGTGTGTGCCAGTAAATCAAAGTAAAGCTTGGGTAAGCCAGGAAGAAGTGTCAGTTGCCTCAGCTGGCCCAGCACGCATAGGCATATTTGTGGCATTCAAGTTCCTTCTACACAGTCCTGGAGCTGATTATGGGATGAACTGACCACAGACTGACATACGGGGCCCAGTCACTAGATGAAGATTTCAAGGAACACAGGTTGCCAAAGGACAAAGCTTAGTTGCCCATGAATCATATTATTTCAAAAAGTCCCATATGTGGAACAAGCCCGCTCCAGTCATTATTCAATTTAACTTAGGAAAGAGGGACAGTGCTTGCTTCCTTTTCATTCTTCATGTTAGCAAAATGAATACTATAACCCCCCTTCCCAGCCCCACTTAATGAGAACACTGCAAAACCACATGCCGAACTTGTTTAAGAATTTACTGTGGCCTTGTACAGGCTGGCTAAAATTGCTCCTTTAATTTTTCATTTATAATTGATATTTGGGATTGATGCAATTATAGACAAATCAATATCATGCATATTTAAAAACAACTCCAACAGTGAGATGTATTACCTAAAATGATTCTTTTAATATTTCAAGAAAAAGGTCTCTGAGAAAGCAAATCTTCAAATAAAATGTATTTCTCTTTAAATAAATGCCTTTCCATAAGTCCCTTGAAAGTAAAATAATGAGACGTGGGGGTTATTAATACCCAAAACTTGTTAAGTATATTCCAATAGGATGAATGCTTGTCAAAGATGTGTCATTCTTACGTTAGAACTCACCACCATTTGGTTACAACAGCATTATTCACTCACGAATCGTGTGGAAATAGCTCAACCTAACTGCTCTTTAAACAAAAGTATAAATGCGGCAATACTGAAGGTTTTCTGCTGTGTGGTGTATTTGGAGAAATGGACAAAAACTGGAGATTTACACAGTATGCCCCATATTTGAAAACTCAAAGTATCTTTTAGGACAAGCTCCACTCACAAGAATTTTAGCCAGATAATGTACCCAACGCTTCCCATTTAGCTCCTTACGCAGCTCAATCCCGAAGTATGGGGGGTAAGGGCGGGCAAGACAGGTTTTCAAGTCTCCAAGCTGTTTATCCCATTGTCTCCCTTTGTTTTTAGTAATTGGAAACAGAGTCCTAGTCATGTTGCTGAGAGGCCCCTAAAACTCTCAGCGGTCCCCTACCCCAAGACAGCGAAGTCGAAGACAAGGGCGGACCAGAGATTTCGCGCCGCCGGCAAAAGCCTCGCGACTGGGACGCGCGTGCCTTACCCTGGGCGCATCTTAGGGTATCCTTCCCGCCAAACGAAGGCAGGCCGACCTTTTGCAAAGTCCTTTGAAATGCTCCAATAAAAGCCAATCCCTACCACCTTGGGTGCAAAGGGGGGCGTGAACATTAAAAGCCTAGTCTTAGACGGCGGTGTACGTACGCCAGCCAATGCGCTGCCGCATTTTCCACCAAATGCACAGTCCACTCCTTCTCACGAAAAGGCAGCTCAAGGAAAAACAATCCTCAGAGAAATTTTTGAATGTGACCTTACTTTCAAAACAGGAGCATCAAACAAGGGGCAAGCACTGAAAGACGCATTTGGCTCGAACTACCAACCCCCCGCCCCCATAAGAAACTACGCGGTTAGTCTCTGAGTTACTTTCACTGAGATCTGAGGATTTCCATTAAAGGGAAAAGTGAACAAGTGGCAGGATTTTTGCAAACTCGAGCCCCCAGCTTCCGCGGCAGCACGCTCGCCGGTCCCTCCCGCTCGCGCGCTCCCGCGCGCACCCTCTCCAGCCCCACGTTACTTTGATTGACAGCCCGGCTCCGCCGCTCTCCTTCCCACCGACCTTCCCATCCTCGGTGCCAATCTCCGCGTCTCGCCTCTTCCCATTGGCTGGTTTCGGCGTCCCGCGGCTCCTCCAGGAACAGTTCCTCACCGAGCCCGGGAGGACGCGGCTGGCGGAGGAGGGGTGGAGGGGTGGGGGGGTGGGAAGGGAGACCGGGGAGACAGCGGAGATGGAAGCTAGTGGGGTGGGAGAGGAGGGGGAAGACGGCCCGTCCAGTGCTGCGCTGCCATAGGCTTCGGGCAGGCGTCGCGTCAGCACCCCACGTTGGGCGTGGCGCACGCGATTGGCTGGCGCACGCTTCCCCGTTTCCCCCCCCCCCCCCGCTACCGCCCGGACTCACGTCCCCCGCCGGCTCTGCGTTCCCGCCCCCCGCCCGCGCTGGGCTGGGCGGGGCCGGCGCTGGTTAGCTCCGGAGTGTGAAACCGCGTGTTAATGTAACCGGCGCGAGAGGCGCGGGCGGCGGCGGCGGGAGCGGCGGCTGCAGGAGCAGCAGCAGCGGCGAGTACCCTGTGCCCCGCGTCCCCGAAGCAGCCGACTGCGCCACCCCCACCCTCTCACGGCCGGGCGGGACCCGTGCCACCAGCCCAGACCTCAGCCGGCCCGCGCCGACTTAATCCTCCCGCGACTACTCCGGACGCGTCCGCGGAGTTTGCCGGCCGGAGAGGGAGGCCGAGCGGCGGAGCGCACTCCTGCTTTACGCCCCCCCCCGCCCACCATCTCGTGGATGTCGACCCCCGGGTCGTGAGAGAACTTTGCAGCGGGCTGGAGCGCCCTTTGCGGAGAGGCAGACGAAGGGAAGGAAAGAAAGAGGGCCCAGGAAGGGGCTTGGAGGAAGAGTCCGGAGCGGCCGGGCGGGCCGTGCGGGGCGAGTGCGCGCGGGGCGCGGCGCCCGGATGCGCCCCGGGCTCGAGGAGCAGCGGGCGACTGCGGGACTGCGCTCCGCGGTGTAGCCCCGCCGGGCCAGGAGGGTTTGTGCAACCGCGGAGAACACCGAGTGTTGGTCGTACGGGGCGTGCCGAGCCGCCTCCCGGCGCGCCCTCCGCACTTTCCCCGCCTCGTCGTCATCCCGCGCTCCTCCGCCCCGGCTGGGGCTGCGGAGCGCCAGGCGCGGAACCTCCGCCGCCCGGACCTCGCTCCTCACCGCCTCCGGGGAACCGACGAGCGCCCGGCTGAAGGCGCTGCCCTGACCCGCAGCGGTTGGTCCCGAACGTCGTCAGGTTTGTTTGTGTGGGGTTAGCCGGGGGCGCCGGGCCACCTGCACCTCGCCCGCGGCCGGTGCCGCGGGGAAAACCCGGAGAGGAGGCGGACCGGGAGAAGAGCGAAGAAAAGCAGCCCGCCTGGATTTGTTTGCTCGGGACGGGTGCCGCGTACGGGGATCGCCGAGGGGAGCGCGGCCGGAGTTACCGCGCCCCCACCTCCCCGCCCGGGCAGCGGAGGCCCGCGGGTTGGATCATAGCCCCCGCGCCCTCTTCTCGGGCGCCGGCGTCACCGCGCAGGTTCTTGGTACAGCCGGGCCCCCGGTGCCCCGCGATGTGGCCCTGAGCGAGGGAACCCGCACCGGCGGGAGCAGGAGCAGCTGGGCGCCGAGTGGCCGGTGCGCCCCGCCGAGCGCGCCTGCGTGCGTGGCCAGCGCGCTCCTCGCGCTCCCGGTTTCTGCCTGGCTTCTCGGCTTAATTTTCCTCGGCGGGATTAAAGTTGGAAATTGAGCGGAGAATTGAGTTGCCCGGAAACAGAGCTACGGCCGCCGCCAGAGCGATGTTCCCGCAGAGCCGGCACCCGGTGAGGCGCGGCAGGGTGCTGGGTGGAGGGGCAAAGCATTGGGTTGGGGGTGGGGTGGGGTGGGGATCGGCGCTCTTCCTATGTTGTAAGGAGACTGGTGTCTGCTACATTCTGGACGACCCCCCCCCCCCCACCCGAGCCTCTAGGAGTGCAAGGCTGGGGCGGGTCCGGACCCTCCCCTCCTGGTGTGGGGAGTGAGCTGAAACTCTCAATTTTTTCCCTTTACTCCGGGCCCCCTCCGAGTTGACGTCTAGACAGGGCGGGCGGGGGCACCCGGCGGGGCTGGGGTTTCTTTCCCGTAGCGACAGCTCCCCCCTACCACCTCCCCCCCCCCCGAGATGGGTAGGGCGCCCCCCCCTTTGTTTCTCGTCTCGCCTATTTACATGTCAATGCAGCCCCCGTTCCGGTGCGCCTGGAGGTGGCCCCGGCGACTCTGGGAACGAGGAGCGTTAGGGAGTTGTTTTTCTCCTCTGATCCCCGGGGTCATTATCGCCCCTGTGGGGAGAGGTTGGTGGCTACGACGACAATTTGGCCTGGTCTTCCCCGGCCGCCGGGGAGCCCCTGTCCCTCCAGCCGGTGACCCGGGCGCACGTACCACGACCCGCCCTGGAGCACGGAAGAGGCTCGGAATCTGGTGGCTCCAGACCGGGCGAGGGTCCACTTTCTCCCCGCATAAAGTGCAGCGCAAACTCGAGTTCAGGGCTCCGTTTTCCGCCACTTTTAACTTTATTTTTTGTTTATGTCCCACCCACTTCTCCGTCTTCTGACTTACTGCTTTATTTATCTACCCGCATCCCTGTCCCGCGGTTCCCCTCGCCGGTCGCCCCCAGACGCCGCACCAGGCTGCAGGCCAGCCCTTCAAGTTCACTATCCCGGAGTCCCTGGACCGGATTAAAGAGGAATTCCAGTTCCTGCAGGCCCAGTATCACAGGTGCGTGTCCGGCCGCGCCGGGCGAGTGGTAGCCTGGGGGCAGCCCCAGCCCCTCCTCGCCCAGCCTGGTGGCTGTGGCAGCTGTACTTAGTACTTGCGTCCAGGCGGTGGCGTGTGGAGTCGCAGTTAAGACCTGTCATTCAAGTTACCCCCTTTCTAGGTTCTTCCCGGGCCGCCTCTTCTCTAGTCTCCTCCTCCTACCATTGTTTCCCTTTTGCCCGTTTGCTGCTGTTCCAGGGAGCCTTTTTTTTTTTTTTTTTTTTTTTGAGTATTTAGGAGTTGCATGAGAACCGTCAATATTTGCAGTTCGTTTATTTATTTTGCAACAGGCTGAGCTGAAACCTTGGTTCAATCGATGCCCCAGCCCCGGAGTGCAGGTTTGGGGAGGCAGAGCCCGTGTTGAAATCGCTCTTTGCCATACTAGAGGATTGTGTTGTCTGAGGCAAAGTCCATTGTGGAAGGCTAGATGCTGTTAGCTGTGCCCAACGTTGGTGATGAAGAGGGAGGTGGATACGTGCAGGGAAAGCTCCCCTGCTTTGTCGTCATTCTGGGTTGGTTTGGGCAGGACAGGGGACTGGAGTCTCATTTATATATACCCCAGCTTAGTCTCTTCATCTAATGAGACCTACTTCAAAAGATTTGTAAATGAAAAGTGATTGGAAAGCATCCTGTCCATAGTGGATTTTCCAGAAATGGTAGTTTCTTCCCTTGTTCCTATGAAGTCTTCGCTGATTAGAGCTAAGAAATAACTGTGTAATGACAGTTTTTATTTTTGTCATGCTTGAGAAAAAGCACACATGCTTGGGTGTGAATTTTCTTGTTTTGTTAGAGGTTTTTCTGATTATTGACCTTTTGTCTGCTCGAAGATCATAATCTCTGGAACTTGAGGCATACCTGCCCACACTGTGTTTACCAAGCAGGGAGGACTTCAATCCACTTTATTGCAGTAGCTGCTTCACATATTTTGGCAGGGATTTAAAAACCGAAGATTTTAAAAGGGACCAACAATTGTGGCAGTAACTTTACAAGTACAGTTTTCAAACCTAGAGACTATTTGAGCTGGCAGAGATGGGACAGCCTATGTCTGACGCTGAAAATTGTGCAAAGGCCAGATATTAGTGGAGTCCAATGGAGCAAACTGGTGCGGGGAAGTAGGAGTGAACAGATGAGTAGGAGGGGAAATCAGTCTTCTGGGGTAGATCAGAGGTTTTGACAGATTTTTCATTCTTGGCATCTGACCAGGTATGCACCAAGAAGAAAAAGAATAGTAGCTGAGTGGAGACCCTGTGCTGTTCACCTTACCCCTTTTCCCTATAAAATGCAAGGACAAAGCTTTTGCATGTTTACCTAGATAGTTTATGGCTTTTCCAAATTGGTCTGTGTTTTTACTTGAAGTGCAAATATGTGAGGCAGATGTTAAAACAAGTGACATAATGTTTACATTAAGTTCCCTGTTTTGTTTTTGTAGCCTTAAATTGGAATGTGAGAAACTGGCAAGTGAAAAGACAGAAATGCAGAGGCACTATGTGATGGTAGGTATCAGAGATTAGACTTTTCTCCTTTTCATGTAAGATTAGCAAATATGTGTTCCTAGCATTGCAAAACGTGAGTTAACGAAATGCTTGATTTGTTTTTTATTTTTGCAGTATTATGAAATGTCATATGGATTAAACATAGAAATGCATAAACAGGTAAGCTTTAGTTAAATCTCCAGTTGAAATGAGAAATCAGTCATTATGATTCTATAAAACTGGCTTTGTCCTCAGTGGTGGGGGGATTTGTATGCCATTTTCTTGCCTTGGTTTCCCTTCCTGTGAGTTGGTGATAGTATTTTGCAGAAGGGTGGCTTCTTGACGATTATGGAATCTTTAAATGACTAGGTGAGAGGTGCTTTGGAAATGTGAACCAACCTGTTTCTAGGCTGATAGAAATTGAGTCTCTTAGTTGACTTTTCCACCTGGGTAGATTCTCCTCTTGAAAGATCTGGATATCCCGTAGAGTTCTGAAATTCAGAATAGCTTGTTTTTTTTGCCGGTTTGGACAGCAGTGTGGTCCTGCAGGGGAAAGAAGGATATTCAGGAGTTCCTTAAGCAAGTTAAACATGCTGGTATACGACTAACTGTGGGGATCTCTTCATGCTTTGGGGTTGCATAAAGTGACATGATTAGTGGGTTATTAGCAGACATCTTTTTGAAAAATTTCTCAATTGATGCAGATTTGGAGGTGAAAAAGCATTCTTTTATGGCCACAGCATATGTTGGGAGTTGCTTCAGTCCTAGTGGTTTTAAAAGCATGAAAAGATTAGTGACTGGAAAGCTCTAGCTATGACTATGAGTTTGCAAGTTCCCATAAAATTCACACTTATGGCTACTATAATGGTGTATAAAAAGAGTATTGAGCTGGAACAAGGCACTAAGGACCTCATAAGAGAAGAAAAGCTAAATGATTGCTCAGCCCAAAGGACCCTCGATTGAGTAGTCATTGTCTGCCAAAGAAAGCATTAATGGCAGGGTGTAAGTATTCTGGAGATATGCTGACATTCACTTTTTCATCAAGACGCTGGTACAATAAGTCTTTTAGAAATCGATTGCCTCTTAAAAAATTATCATCAGATGAAGTTGCACAGTTGGACACATTTCAAAGTGCAACAATACAATTCTTACTTGATGTATATGTGCTATTTCATCTCAAACCCTTGTTTCATTAAATTAAAGAGCATGGCTGACCGGCTGGGGCACAGTGGAGAAATTGATTAGTTCAGCCTTCAGATCTTCCTTATATTCAAAGACTTTCATTAAGCAAGTGTGTTTCAGAGTTGAATTCTGCTTTTGTAACTCCACACTCTTTGATTTTTAATTCATCATAGATTTCATAATGTTAAGTCGTGTACATTAGATCTGTTCTCAGATATGTGTTTGGAAAGGGATAGTTAGGTTCAAGGCCTTTCATTAATAATATAATTGGGTCTTTAAAATGCTGATTTTATTCTGATTTGCAAAATTGGTAGCCTAGATTACGTTGGGCTTGTGCCTTTGTTTTTTGTGTGTTTCAATGGCTAGTGCCTGATTGAGGCAGTTGTAACTTGTTGATAGTAATTGGGCCAGAAGATCTATGGTCATTTACATGAATTATGCAAATAAACTGGGTGAAGGAGTTGAAACCTGCCACTTTTTTTTTTTAAGTTACCCCAAAGGCACATTTTTTTGCTAACAAAAATTCTAGAAGGGTAAGAGAAGACTGCGCTTTTTCTTTAACTTCTAAACTCAAAGGATTTAATAACTTCACCAACTCTTTTACAAGGAAACACCACCTCTGTGTGATGCTGTATGCTGGTACAGGATTTATTAGGGAGGTAAAGGAAGTGTGTAATTCTTCTGGGTTCCTGTAGGTTACATGGTTACATGACCTCTTCTTTATCGAGTAGGAAGAAGGAAGAAGGGGCAAAGAGGGTCAGGAGCCCCATGGTGTGAAAATAGGTTTCTAATGAGTTTCTATACACTATTGGGCATTTGTGGGTAATATTGTCCATCCAGGAGCCAGTATGCATTAATAATATGCTGTGTATAATTGGCTCGGTAATTTGAAAAATGTGAAAAGCTGAGAGATGCCATGTTCTTCATAGTAGGGTATTAAGCCCCCTGAAATTTAGTTTATATTGTAAATGCTGACAGACCCTTAACTAGAGTGGTGTGCAAAGCAGTGCTGTAATTCAGTTTAAAGTGGCCTTACATTTGAAAAACATCCTTCTGAATGTCACACATTAATAATAAGTTCTGAGGAGGCATTTGGTGCAGCTAGTAATCATAATTCTTATTAAAACTGGTGACGTCTGGCCCCCAGGGTGTAGCCAGGCTCAAATTGATGCTTTTTGCCGCCTGATCACCAGCACGGCCTAAGTGCTCATTATATTGTAGAGAGGGCCTTTGGAGCTCTCATTAGATTTGACAGGAATTCTCTCTGGGGGGAAACTGGGCATTAGCGAGACTCCTGACAGGCTGAAATTAGTCCTGCTTTATGGCTTATAACCAAATGCTAGCAAGGCATCATCAGGGGACACAAAAAATTGTCATTTCTGACAACATCTTTGTTACTGAAAAAAATGCAGCGATGGGGAAACTTTCCACGGAGAGAGCTTTAATGTTGTTAAGATTTGTCTGCAGTGTGACGACCGCTCCCTCTCCCCACCTTTCAGCGGGTTTGTCGAAGGAGTGAGTTTTAGAGATTTCAGTGTCAAATCTCACCACTGACTTTTCCGTCTGGAAGTTTTAAAGTGGAAGCGGGTCCAAATCGAGAATGGTATAATTGTGGTTTCCTTACTTGGTTTGGTGCCCACAGTCCATGTTTATGTTGTGTCAACACTTCCTGATAAGCCTTCCCCTCACTTTTTCTGCTCCCATATGTGGCTAGTTACTGAAAAGTCAGTGCACTAAGGATGGTAACGGGTACTTAATTTTTTTTTACGGTAGCATTAAGACAGTTTTTTTTTTTCCTTTTTCCTTTTTTTTTTTTCTTTTTTCTTTTTTGAGGGGTGCCTAGGTGGCTCAGTCGGTTAAGCATCCGACTCTTGATTTTGGCTCCTGTCATGATATCAGGATTCTGGGATTGAGCTCCCATCTTGTTCCTTGCTCAGTGGGGAGTCTACTTGAGGTTCCCTCTCCCTCTCCCAGTGCCCCTCCCCCTCACACGGGTGTTTTCTCTCTCTCTCTCAAAATAAAAATCTTTAAAAAAAAAAGAGTTATTTTTTGTTGTTGTTTTTGTTTGTGTCTTTTATAGATCTCTGCCTGTCTATCTCTCTCCAGGTAGATTGTAAACTCTAGGTATATCTATCCAGGAGAGGTAGAGACATCTCCTGAAACCTCGAGGCAATTCTACGGCCACCAGGGCATTAGGGTGTGTCAGGAAACAGCAGGTGAACGTGAGTCTGGTTGTTTTGAGGGCTGTGCCTGGTGTGTTTGGCAGTGTGATCGTTCAAGTTTTGTTTTCTGTCATGTGCTGTGGTATGACCTCGTGTGATATTTTTGGAACAAGATGCACTGTAAATACATACCTAAGCCTTACTTATTCCACTAGTGTATCTCTTCAGGCTGCTGATGAAGCCATGCCCTAAGTTGTCTTTGGTGGCGTGCGTTTGTACAGCACATAACAGTCTTCTAAAGGGATTTGCCTCTTCCTGTGAGGTAGGCTGGGGAGGTGTTTTGCTCTGCCTGCGGCTTTGGGCATGTGTTCAGAGTCCAGGATTTGTCAAGGCCAGGTTTCTGCTGAAGCTGGAGTGTGGGTCACCTGGTCCCTAGAATTCAGTGCCACTCTACTTTCCCCAGGCCCCTGCCATTGGGGGACGAGGCCAGTGGTGGACCCTGCTTTGAGCCCATGTGTGGTGATCCAGTCAGCCTGGCTGCATGTCTCTCCTGTTCTTGCTCTTTGTGCTGGCAAGTTCGCGGTGCACAATCACGTCGGGGCTAGATGCATGTTCGAAGAATTCACGAAAATCAGCAGTACTGACTGGCCTATGGAGGTCACAGCCATGGGTAGGTAGAGAGTCGTAGCCAACCGAGCACTACTATCTGCAGGTTAAAAAATGTCTAAGAACAAAAGAGAATTGTAAAGTGTTGTCAGGACTCCTGGTTGAGGCCCAGGGCATAGCGAGTGTGATCAGTCACTTTGTCTCTCTGTCCCTCTATTCTTCTGAAGAGCGGGCAGAGTGAGCACTCGGGGCTCTCCAGGGCGGCCAAGAATTTAAAAATAAATGAAAGGACTCGCTCGGGAAGGAAAGACACATTCTGCAGTGCTGGTTGTGGGGTGGGGAAGGAGAGGAGAAAGAGAAACAGAGGAGAGCTTAACATACCCAAGTGCCATGTGATGTTTCAGCCAGCACGGTATCTCAGACCACGTAAATTTCGGAGTGAAACCGCTTTCACAGTTTTGATGTGTGCTTTTAAGTTTCTCTTAAAAAATAAATTGTTCTCTGGTAGCGTTTTTAAAGTGCTTAGGTGGAACCGTTAGGGGTTCACCTGCAGGTTAATCCCTTAGATGTGACCCTTACTATTTGTCTGCAAGTCTTAACCTTTCTTCCTGCTTTTTAACCACGTGTGTTTTCCATCTACAGTTTCTCACTTTGAGATTTTTTTTTTTCCCCCTAAGTCCAAGTCTCAGAATGGGAAAAAAACTATCTGGAGTACTTGCACTTAGAGTTAAGCTCCACCAGGTGTTAATTACCTTGTAATACAAAGGGACTAGCTGTCATCAGGATTGGAGTAGTCCCCAACTTCACTTCATTAGCAAGGCCTGCCCTTCACAAGCTTCAGTGGAAAGAGATAAAGCTCCCTGTGTATTTAGAATCCAGATTTTGAGGCACGAGATTAGCCTTTGTTTTTTATCAGCAAGCAGGGGGCTTCCTCCCTACTTTCTATCACCCTACTCAACCCCTTCAACAGTTGGCTAGTTCGTGGTTACTATCCAGAGGTGAGGTGAGGGATGCATTGTCTCGGGCACAGAATTTAAGGCAGGGGTCAAAAAAGCATAGTTCTTCAGATAAAAAGTATTTTTAAAATTCAAAATTAATGCCAGAAAACACTATGAGGCACAAAATATGTGATCTTTAGGATGGGCCTTGGTATAAAATATAGCTCATTGAGGTCCCTTATTTAGGGGACTTTGATTAGTGACTAGGTGAATCATTGACTAGTTGCCTGGGCATCAGTTTCCCTCCTTGTAAAATGAGGGGTTAGACTAGGCAGGTTCTCAGTATGGCTCCTCTTAGGTGAAGAGAGTTGTGCCTCTAAACCCTCCTCGCCCCCCCGCCCCCCCCAGTGTTCAAAACCCGGTGCCTGCCTGCGTCCGTTGAGTGCAGTCTTTGGCCAGAGGGCTTAAGCTGTTCCTCCAAATAGTGTTTATTAAGAAACAGAAAGAATCTGCTCCTTTAGCAAATATTTAAATAAATCATCTTGTGTGGTAGTGATACTAACGATATATTCAGTTACTGGCTCATAGAACCATTTTAGGTTTCCATAGATCTGAGTGTTTGCTCTTCTATTATTAAATATTTGTGGTCTTCAGGAGTGGATTACATTGGAAGAAACTAAGAAACTGACTGGGTTTCTCATAGGCTTCAATTGGCTCGATTGTCCCTATGCCCCCCCTGCCATCCCTGTTGCTTACTGTTACTTCAGATTTTGAAAAATGTAGATTTTCAGAACTAGTACCTTTAATGTCGAATATTTCATATAATGGTTTTTAATTGAATTTTAGGTAGTTGTTTTTATAGGTAGACTTATTTGACAAGAGTAGGCATTTACAGATTGAGAGCAGCTCTCACCAATGAGGTTGGTGAGTTTTGTAATATGAAACGTGCCATAGGATTGTTCTGTGGCTGTGGTTTGGTGTTTTAAGTTAGAGCGTATGTGGGTGTAGGTGTGGGCACTCAGGTGTGGGAGAGATTTTCTCATTTTTTTCTGAGGCATGGTTTGATCTGAAAAAAGAAAAAAAATTACAATGAAATTTTAACAAATTGAGATATTCATGTGTTGTTATTCACTTGGGCTCAGCAAAAAGTGGTTTCTGAAATTGTTCGCAAAGCTTTAATGTTTACAGAATCGTTTAGAGACCACCGGTTTGCCATGCATTTTATGAAACTTCAAGAAATGTTGGCACACGTTTTATCAAATAACCTGTGATTTTGCACAAACCTGTATTTCATTATTTCACATTTCAGTTTTTAATAATTACTAAGTTTAATTCTGTTTGCCTGCTTTGAAGCAACATGAAAGCAATTGTGAGCCCAGTGTGTAGGCCCTTCCCCCACCTGTTCTCACAGTAGGCATAACAAACAAATCTTTTAGTTTTTCTAGAAGTTTTATTTGCTTCTTAGTCATTCTTGGACCACAAATCGTTAGCCAGAAGAGGGTAGGGTGAAGGTCGTTTGGGATATAAGGAGAAGACTGGGAGGGAAAAACAAGCCCTGAAGATTCCATCCATTGAATTTATTTCTTCATCTGCCAGATAGAGAAAAGTGCTGTTAAGTGTGGTCTGTATATATCCCTGCACACGCCGAAGGGGCAGAGGTGTATGTACAACTATGTCCAGTGTACTGGAGGATACTCACTAGATTTTCATTATTCACTTGACAAAGTGGAATCAGTTTTTGAGAATGTAAGTGTATTTGAACTTGCACATCCAAATCATGCCATTTGTGGAACTGTTGAAGTACATGCGGTACTCTACTGGGTTTGCTGCTCCTGGGCACCATTATTGGTGTAACTAGATTATTAGTTAGCCCGTGGGATTTTGTGAAACCTGTCAGTGAAAAGCTTGAAAATATATCACCAGACATGTTTGCTTACAAACTTATAAGTTATAAAAGCATTATATTTCCATTTGTAAGAAACGGAAATTATAAGCAGAGGGGTTAAAATAAAAGTTCTCACATCCTCCGTGCACCCTATTGACATGTCCCGTGCAGCCGCTAGGGTACACGCACTCTAGACACAAGAAACCTACACCCAAACGCTGGGAACTCCAGCCCCAGGATGGGAGCATCTTTCAAAAGGGTGAATGCAAAACCCCTTTTGGGACTTGGGTCTTTGGGTATGTTGGTCTGTCTGTTCTTTCTGATTTTGGCTTCCCACTCCAGTAGTGGCCCCTGTGCCCATCACTCACAGCCTTGCGTGTCTGCCCCTGATTACTGTCCCTGCTAGTCTTACTTGGTCACCTTTGTCCTCCTCCCACCAAGTACTTTAATCCAGCCAGTGGGTCTCTTCTTCCTGCCTGAAATATACTGTGCATTTTTCTGTGCATTTTTCAGTTTTCTTTATAAAAAGCCCAGGTCTTCTTTGTCCAGCTTCAAATGGCCTTCCTCAGTATCCTTCAAGGTCCAGTTCAAATAACAACACTCCCTGTTTACGTTAAGGCCTTCCATGACCTCTCCAAAAGGAGCCTGTCCCATCACTGTTTTTTGCGCCAATTTCTGTAATAATGTTTTTTCACGTGTGTCTTTTGTTGTTCCGACTAGGCTGCCGTCTGCTCGGAGCTTGCATTTGAGACTTACTGTATACCCTTCCCAATGGGTTGGACGGAGTGGACACTAATTGTTAGGTAGCGTTGAGCATGCTTCTTAAGAAAGTGATAGTTGTAATCATTTTGGATCCTGAACCCGTGTGAAAATCAGGTGGAAGTTGCTGGGCAAAAAAATCCCCCATGTTTTTATACACAAGATAGCTTTGCCCAACAATTTTGGCTGTTTCGGGTCGTCTTAAGATCCTTCAGTAAATCTATGGAATCCAGATTAAAAACTTGAGCCGATAGTACCCGGCCGGGTTCTGGTGCCGAAATTAAGAATGAAATCTGTTTGATTTCGTTAGATATTTTATAGGACCTCAGTTCTCGTATAACCACTTCTGCTAAGTTTTTCTTTTGAACGAGTGACTTATAGTCCGAATATCCGCGGAGGCTTCTTCATGGGGAATTTAATTACAGTGATGTATTTGGGTTTGTGCTGGAGAGAGCGAGAACAGAAGTAGCGTGTTGTTGAGGCCTGAGTTTCTGTGCACAGAATGGGCACGCATCACTGGCCCTGGGGCCGCTGCTGGTCCCCTCAAGACCACCACAGCCCTAAAACGGAGTTGAGGATAAGTAGCTCGTAGTGCGTCAAGTATAAAGACATTTAACGTGACTGAGTTGCCAGATACCTTAATAATCATGATCATACCCCTTGATTGTTTACTTTTGGTCTTTACATAGTTCCTTCACCCCACCAAGCATGTCATTGGGAAGAATTTCAAATACATGGAAAAGAAGGAGCTAAACAGTGAACACCCATGCTGTTCTCACCTGTATGATCCCAGGATGTGCCTGTCACATAAATCTTAACATAGAGCTTTTGCTCCCCTCCCCCCAGTAAATAAGGGAGAAAATAATTCTGGAAAACTTGGGCCAGGCCTTTTCTTAGCTCCCAACCCCGTTTTAGACTGACATGTGAAGGAGGGCTTTTCTGCAAGTGGATTTTAAGAATTCCATCTCAACAGGTGTTTACATTTTATAGCACTTTCCTCCTAGACATTGCCCTTTGTGTTTTGGCATGGTTGTATTATATGGTGTTCGGGTGCTTGCTTTTTCAGCTGTCACCTAAAAGCAGAGACTTGCACTTAACAGAAAAGCCAGGCCCCCCCACCCCCCCACCAAGCCTTCCTACTTTTTGGTCCTTCATAATGTACCTTTTAGATGCCATCAGCATATTCTCTGAGGGGGGCATAGTTTTAATGTTGTTAGGTAGGAAACCAGGAAAAAATTGTGCTAAAGGACTCTGATTTGGAACTTCAGATGGATGGAAACTGTCCTATTAAAGAGTTTAAGTTGGCCTCAGAGGCTGTGGGTGGTACAAGGATGTGAAGTGCTAGAAAACAAAACCTCTTTGAGGACCCCAGGTGAGGAGGAGGCTCTCGAATGCTGGGCCCTCCAGGAGCAACAGCCTTTGTCTCTCCTAGGCGCCCTCTTGATGCCTTGAGCAAACAGCTGGTCAGAGCCTCTTACAAGTAAGGTGACCAGCCAGTGTATTGACACGCACAGACACAACAGAAAACTGCATTAGGAGGCGAGCCGTTGGGATTTGCAGTAAATATATTACAGAACACAAGTGACTTGCCGATACTGCTTGTTTAGCAGTTTGCAAGGGCAATGGCAGTATGGATTTTTGAATTAGAAGGGAAGGCTGTTCTTTCTCTGTGCGGGAACATCTACTTGATGGCTGGGGAGAAAATTGATTTAGAGAACAAAATGCAGCCGCCTTTATTTGTGCCATTTGAAAGGCTTCTATGGATTAGTGAGTGAAAATAAAAAGGTCACATTTGGTTTAGGAAAGGAGGTCTTAACATTGATCTGCATCTTGGTCTGGAATGGAGAGAATAAAGGATGGGCCAGTGTGGCAGAGGAAGGGTACCCGGTCTCTGAGCAGCCTGCAGCCACAGGTGCCCGCTCCGTTCCCCGGCGGCCCCGGTGTCTTTTCCAGCTTTTCGGATTTCAAAAGTCAGCTCCTTGGGCTGATTATTGTAGAGTAAGCTGATTTGGGACATCAGAGTGAGCAGTCAACTCCCATCCATTGAGTTCCCGTGTGCCCTAGGAGCTGTCTGTAAATCCTTCCAGCCTCCTTTTGTGTGATATTAATTATTCCTCCTCACCGAAGAGAAAACAGGCTAGTAGGTTAAGGGATGGCAACAGCACCTACTCCATACAGGGTAGTTATCAGGAGTGAGTTTTTGACACAGGAGCGGTTACATTGGTGCCTGGCACTGGGGCACCCCGAGGGAAGGATACGTGTTCTTGAAATTGATAATCTAAAGCTATTATTGCTCCCTTTAAAACTGTACCCTGCTGTTGAAATTCTAGGCCAGGCTCCCATCTTGTTTTTCCAAGCCCAGAAGCTTCCTTCCTACATCTGCATTATTCACTTCTCATTATTTCCCCTCAATTACAAAGGTATTTATTTGTTTCCTTCTAAGATCTGAAGCATTTATCTTTAGGATCAAAATGAAACTTTCACTTTTTTTTTTTTTTTTTAAATCACCTATTGGCAGCCTCTGTTGTCTAAGGAATCTAGCAGAATTAAAATGCCTTATTTAGGCCAAACAGCAAAATGTGCCCTTGGCAGGCAACAGCCTTAAGTAGTTAATACAACTACCAGTGAGGACAGAGTTACGGTGAGTTCTTTCATTTAAGAGGATGGAGAAGCAACAAAGAGGATTTGGTTCATTTTGTGGAAGTGAGTTTTGGCAGAATAAAAGGACGAGAGGAGCATTTTTATTTTTTATTTTATTATTTTTTAATATAATGTGGAAAATCCAACTCTTAATTGGAAGAGAGGCTTTGTCATCCTGAGAAAAGCGAGGTGAGAATTGCCGGGTGAAGCTGTTGCTGGCTTAGAGAAGGAAGATGTCTCCAGCCTCCGTGAGGTATACACACAGACCATTTCCTTAGCTGTGGAGATCTGCTAAATGCTATGTAGAAGTTTGAGTAGATCCTTGTGTTATGTTCCCCATGTACTGCACGGGCTTGAGATCTTTGTGGATAGTCCAGTCACAGCTGCTGCTTATGTGCTGAATCCTGGGGAAACAAGAAAAAAAATGCACAGGGGAGAAAAGCAGGGGCACTGGGATTAGACACACTGGAAGTTTAAGCTTTTGGCTCTTACCGTCATGCATAATGCCGTAGATGCCGTGGAAACTTCTTGGATGTCATGGTAAGCATTTGGGAGGAAGGAGGGCACCGCTCAAATTGTGTTCAGACAAATTGTGCCAGTACCTGCTCTCACACTTGCTTAAAGGCTCGGCAGCCTGCTGACATCTGTGTGCTGAGAAGCCCCACGTTGCTGTCTCTTTGTGTTGAGCTTGAGAAGCGGTCCTGAAGTCCCAAGTATCTGCAGGGGAAGCACGAGGTTCTTGACAACCCATCCAGCCTGCCAGTTGGCCGGGGTTCTAGAGCCTTTTCCATTTGTGAGCCGCTGGCTCTGCTGCAGTGCCCGGGCTGTGAGCTCCCGCCTGCAGAGCCAGTCTCCTTGCACAGCTACTGAGAAGATTGGAATTGGACCATGGAAATGTATCCAACTTCTGTACTTTTTAGCTGACCAAGGGCCAGAAGCATACCACTAACTCAAGAGGGAAATTGCTGACTTTTGAATCTTCTAAGAAATCTGTATTCCATAATTGACTTCCCCTAGATGCTGTGATATTCGTACATTCAATGAAGTACAAAGAGGTATCACATTTTGGCGACGTGGCTTTCTCTTAGGGAACGGAGATTTTTGAGCTAGTTGTTAAATCTTGTATTCATTCTTATTTCTTGACGAATGCATCAACTATGGCTTTCCCACCCAAAGAACCCAGACAGATCAATGTCGGTGCACTAGTATAATCTTACATAGCCATGGCTTTGGTCATTATTTTATTGCAAGGTCAAATACCCCCAAAGCTGTGATTTTTATTTTCTTTTTTCTGATTAGCACCCTTGTCGGTTTCCCTCAAAGTACTGGAATTGCTCAGGGTTTGTATGGAATGAGTACCAATTGTTGCTTCTCAAATTAAAACAGTATAAAAGGGAAGGAGCTTTTGAGTAGGCTTTGCACCGTGAGAATATTGGTATTGACACCATTTATAATTTGGAGTATAGTTTGAAGACCAGATTCTACTGTTTGTCGCATACTGGTTAATATGGCTGTAAAGAGGAGATGAATGTGGCTACTTTTCCAAGTCTATTACTCAGGAGGACTGTAAATTTGATTGGCTGTTACAATTCTAGCAGAATCATTCGATTTGAGAGCAATAGAAAGATAAGATATCCAATTACCCAAATGATTTGCAGGGTTAGCCAACGTTGTCATGGAGACACGAGTTGGAACAAATTAAATTTTAAGCAATAAAATAATCTTAAAGCCCGTCTGGGAACAAGAAAATTTGGCAGTGGCACTTACCTGAATTGAATCTTAGCTTGACACGATGTTGTTTGACATTGATATACTGTGGGGGCCTAAACTTATATATGGTGCAACATTACCTTAAAAAAAAGTAGCTCGGCCAAACCAGTGAAGGGGAGTATTAGTATAAAGTCAGGATGTTAACATTTATTCCACAGCTTAAATGATAATTAGGCTCCGGGTTCCCAGGAATATTTTGTATTTAAGGATTGAAATGCCTTAATAATGATTAAGCAGCATTAATTGGACACTTAAAAAAAAAAGATTTATTTCGTAGCAGCATGCAGTTTCTGGAACTGCTGCTGTTCCCCTTTGTGTGTGTGCTAGCAGATGTAATGGAAATCGTGTGGCTGTCTTTTGGTGGGGGGTGGAGGTGTAAGTATGCATATATTTGCATGTACAAACAAGGAGATTTTGGCACATGCCCCTGCACTGCAGATGATTTCTCTGTATTCGTTAAAATTTCTACTTTGCAGCACTGCTTGCAGACTGGAAAATTGCGTTCCAAACTTTAGCCGATGGCCTAAAACCTGAGTAAGCGTCAGTCTGGGGCTTAGAAGGTTATTTCCCCTCATTAATGTATTGTTTAACTGGTTCCTGGCTTGTGCCGCGGATTTGGAAACAGCCGAGTGGCCCAGAAGGAGGGAGGGGAGGGCCTTTTATCCACATGTCTATTAGACAGATGGAGATGAAAATTGGTCTGAGGTCAGGCCATTTGCAGCGTTCTCGCAGACTTCGATTTTCCTCTCATCCTCACCACAGATCATCTCAAATGATTCAGTAATGACCAAAAGTGCAACATTGACCTTTATTCCCTGGTGGATTACTGTGTTTCACAGTCCAAATGGCAGGAAGTCTATTCTGTTCTTCCAGAAGGAGCTCAGCATTATCGAGCCAGCCCAGCCCAGTGGGAACCAGTGTAACAGAATACAGGGTTCAGTTTGGTTTCTGCTGCTCTGGGAAACGAGAATTGACATGTCCCAAACCCACATAATTAATGAAAGGGTATCTGGGATGCTTTCTAAACACACACAGGAGCACATAAATTGATTTGTCCGCTTGTAAAAGAACTGTTGAGTTATAGGAGCAGTAACTTCTGGGGGCCCGTGGCTTATAACTCGTTCTCACATTCATGGGCCTAGCTGTTCCCCCTTCTATGTAATGTTTCCCCAGTATAGCTTAGACAGCACAGTAACCTCGTAACGCTGGATCATTTTCAAATTATAAGTTGGCATGACTGGGTAGAAGAGGACTCCGGGCTTTTCTTTGACATGCTTTTAATTACATATACTTTTGGTCCATCCATGTAACCCTGAATAAATTACCTCTCCTGCAGCACACTTTTTTTTCTTTCCCCTGAAAGTAGCTTGATTGTTATCTTGAAGAATTGGTAATTATTTTTCTGTTGCTTCAATTTCTCTGTGGATTGTATTGTAATGCAATGATCAGAATTGTGTTTTGTTTTGTTTTTTGGATTTTTTTAGTAATTTAATTTGTATTTAAAATGAGATTCCTGTTTGCCTCTGCCTGCATAGCTGAGTAAATACTCTGTGAATCTTTAATACACCAGTGAAGTCTGTCATCGAGAATCCTTGTACTTACCGTCTTCTAAATATTTAAAAGCTTTTGCAAAAGGAGTATGCATTGAAAATTTTCCCTAGCATCCCACATTTCATTTTAATCATGATCTAAGACGCTTTCAAGAAAATAATTTTTTTGGGGCGCCTGGGTGGCACAGCGGTTAAGCGTCTGCCTTCGGCTCAGGGCGTGATCCCGGCGTCATGGGATCGAGCCCCACATCAGGCTCCTCCACTATGAGCCTGCTTCTTCCTCTCCCACTCCCCCTGCTTGTGTTCCCTCTCTCGCTGGCTGTCTCTGTCTCTGTCGAGTAAATAAAAAAAAAAAAAAAAAAAAAATACTAATAGCACAGTGCCTTTAAAAAAAAAAAAAAAGAAAAAAAAAAAAAAGAAAATAATTTTTTTTCCTTACTGTTGATTTTGCTGTGCAGAAGTTCTTTTCCTACCTCAGTGGCTCCCAGCCTGTGATGCCCCGTGTTTGCTGCATTCTGAGCTTGGGGGGCTTCTTGGCACAAGATGCGGACTGAAAAGAGAATCCGAGGTTCCAGCTGGGAAGGCCAGGCTCCTTATCTTCCTTCCCCAAGGAAGCTCAGCCTGGAGGGGTTAGTGCTTTGAGATTGAGCCTGAGTTTGGGGCTCTGAAGGCTTTGCCTTGGGCTCTCACCATGACAATCGTGTATCTAACCTGTGGTGGCCATTCTGCTGCCATGACATGTGGCACTGATGGCATAGGCCTCCTGGTAGAGTAGCTGCTTTGCCGAAGAAGTTGCTTTGGAAGAAGAGTAGCAGCTGTCACGTATGTACATGGGTGATTCAGCTGCGGCATGCTTTTAAAATTAGGGAACCCTTGGGGTGCCTGGGTGGTTCAGTCGGGTGAGCGTCCAACTCTTGATTTAGGCTCAGGTCACCATCTCAGGGTTGTGAGATTGAACCCTGTGTCAGGCTGCATGCCTAGCATGGAGCCCGCTTAAGATTCTCTCTCCCTCTGCCCCTCCCCCATCTCCTTGTGTGCACATGCATGCACTCTTGAGCTCTCAAAAATGAAGTGAAATCAAATAAAATAAGGGAACCCCTGGCTCATGGTCACCCCAGGAAGGAATTTCCTCTCCCACTGTATGGATTGGCTAAAGACTCCAACCTGTTAAGGATATACTCATACCCAGCTGTTTATCCAGTAATCTCCAAACAAGATGCGGGGAGCAAGGCAATGGTTAATGTTAAAGCTAATGATAACTAGTGCTTTATAGGTCGTGTGCACTGGTTGTTTGCTTTGTCATGATGGAAGATGTGGAGATAGTGATTGTAGACAGAAGTCGGTACCAGCCGAAGGCCAGTTACTCAGGCCTAAAAGGTAGCTACAGTGAAAAAGACAATGTTAAAATTTTATTGAGAGGAAAATAATGTTACGAATCTTGAAAAGGAACAGTCTCGTAAACCCAGTTTTCAGGGGTAACTGGATTTTTGCATATTCCCATGCAGCCTTTGTCTTTACATGGGCATATTTTATTTTCGTGATTGTAATTTTAGCCTTCATGCCAGCATGATGTAGTCTGCTTTTCCTCCCACTAATCCTGCTATTGTATGATATTATCTAATTTCTCATGAGCTCCCTAATGACTAAGACCTGTGAAGAGGGTGAAAGGTGTAGGCTTGCTCTGGGTGTGTTCCAGGAGACGCTTGTTCTCTTTCCATTCTGAGAACAATAGGTGGTGACTTCATGGTTTTGCTCTGTGATTCACCCCACAGAGTGTGTCTTGAAAACCTGTGGCGTAGCAGTGCATTTTCCTTTAAGGCCACGAAAAGCTGTCTTTTTCCATCGTGGGACAAGTCAGTAGGATTTCATGTGAACAGCACTTGCTAAACTCCATAACAAGGGTTTCTGAATAATGGAAATGTGCTATTTGGGCCCTGAAACAGCTGCGATGCTTTTGTCAAGGATGCATCTTTACCAAAATGACAAATTAAAGCCCAAATGCTCTGCTTGGCAACAGTTGGGTCAAAACATTTAAGTCATTAATTAGAAGGAACTGAAGGGGGAAAATTTTACACAAATACACAGCGTTGCAGACTCAACTTCATCTTGGAAAATGCAACTGAATTCTTAAAAAAAAAAAAAAAATGAGGGCAGCCCTCAAGTGGGGCCTGCCAAGCTTGTCATTTGCAAATAAATCCAAAGACCATCATTGCAGGACAGAGAACCAATGAATAGAGTTGCTTTGTCATTCTTTGATGGGCCCCACACTCAAGCCTGCTATTAAAAATGAATGCATTCAAGAGGCTCTGCATTAAGAACATAAACAATTAAGGGCACTTGAGTTGCTCTGCTGAGAGCTGCCGCGAAGTAAGATACGAGAGCTTTCTCCGGAGATGCAGGCCCCTGCAATCTGCCTCGTGAGGAGCCAGAGAATGGGAGCAATTAGTGTTGCTATCTCCGCCCCGGCAGCCTTCAGCAGGGTTGTTGTGTTTGTTTTTTTTTTTTTCTCTTCCCCTTCTTCCTTTTAACCCCTCCCTGTTTTCAGAGAAGCCGCGAGTGTAAAAGATGAGCAGGGAAAGGATGGAGTATGTGCCCAGTTGGAAAGGGCTCAGGTTTAGAACACGGTAGGAGCTGCCAAATGAGAGGGAGGTAGGACATAAAAGTTATTATCTGCCAGTAATTGGTGACTTCTGTTCTGATTAATTGAGCCACTAAAGGGTTTCTGTCATCTGGTACTCTTTGTTTTGTTTTAATCATAGGGTTTAAGAAGGGGCGAGGCTACATTGCCAGGGATGGAATCATTTAAATGAATATTGTTTGAGGTTTCCCACAGTAGGCAAATGTGTTCTTGCACCCCTGGGTTGTGTTCCTGCCATGGTCTTGTTTTAGAAAACCTGGGCGGAGAAGGCGCCATGGCGTGTGGCCAAAGCTCTAGAGGAGAGGCAGGTCTGACCTCCCGGGCCGCTTGTTTCTGACCCCAGGCGGGTTTTGCTAACCTTTCAGACCCTTCCCACTGGGCACCTGTGCTGTTCACGAGGTGTAAGAGGACCTGGTATGTATGCTAAACAGTAGACGCTGCTGCTGTCTTGGCAGAACCTCTGGTTCTCAAAGTGGGGTCCCCGGTTCAAAAGCTGCAAATCACCTGGGAACTTGTTAGCAATGCAGATGCTTGGGCTGCAGATCCCTTGACTCCAAAACTCTGGGAGTAGGGCCCAGCCATCTGTGTTTTAACAAGGCTTTCATGTAATCCTGCTGCACCCTTAAGTTGGAAAACCACTGACAACCTCTTAAACCATTAAAACCTCAGGGAGACGCCAAGCCCTTTTCATTTGGATTTCCCCAAAATGTGGTTAGTCCTTTATCGACATAATTATATTTTAAACAGAAGGCTACTCTGATGCATTAGAATTTAAGATAAAATTACCTTTTTGTGAGCGTGCTGGTGAAGCAAGGCGCCATCATGGGAGACGGGCTGGTGAAAAGCCGACCTTCTGAAGAAAGTCTCCAGGCAGGGAACCTTTCCCCTCCTATAAAGGGCAGGGGAGAACATTGAGAAATTATTTACAGTGCTTTGCATGTATCATTTTAGGTAGGCAGTTTTTATTCGAACATCCTGGATTTTTCTTAGGTATATCCGACGTCATCTTTAGGATCTAGAGATGTATTTATGGATGTGTTTTTGTGGATTTTGCTTTCCTGGGGTGCTAGATGGTTTGATGTTGGGGCTGACGCACTAATTCTTTCTGCCTGTGAAGGGGACGATGAAAGTGCAGTTAGTTGGGAAGCTGCTCTTTATTTGTTTGCAATTTATAACCGAGGTCCCTTACAAAATTCCTCCTCCGCCTTACAGAGCACCTTCTGCCTGTCACCGACAGACGGGGGCCACTTCTTGGGGTACTGTTATCAGCCAAGGGATGACACGCTCTGGCCTCTGTACAGTCCTGCTTGGACTGTACCGCTCTGCAGACAAGGCTGAGAGTTCATCAGCTTTGTTTTGGGTTTTGAGCTTGTCGCCATTTTCCACTTCTACTTCCTAGAGAAAGGAAAAGGCAGAGGATGTGGTTTCTAATCTTGCTTTATGATCCTGGGCAAATCATTTCCTTTCGGCATCGGTTTCTCCACGTGTGATAAGAGGATTGTAAGAGGGCTGAGCACCCAAAGGGTTTCAGGCTTTGCCAGCATTGTTGTGACTCACTGCCACCATCAATCACAGGCATAGTGGGCCCGACTGCCCTTCTCTCCCTTCCCTGTGTCATCATACATTTAAACAGTCAATCATGGGTGCTGTTCCCAAGGTCACTGGAGGGGAAAAAAAGTTACAGATAACCCTGCCACCCCAGCATAATCACTGTTTTTATTTTGGGTGTCAAATTACAGTGCTTGGCCACGTGCATATGTTAAAAAAAAAAAATAGGCACACTAACACCATATCTTTGTTCTTGCCCTCCTGCTTCATCTAGTAAATGTGTTGGCCATTTAAGCATCATTATCCATAAAAATCACCTTAATGGTTACTGGCCATGCCTTTGGGTTGATGTAGTGTATTTAACCATTCTCCTAGTATTAGACAGCTGATTTATCAGGAGGGCAAATGTTAAGTTTTTCAAAAACTCTGCAGATGGATGTGATGTGTGGAGCTGCTGTTAACGTCTTTACCTGGCTTTTTCTCTTTTGCTTTGAAACGAGTGCTGCAGTGAACAGCTTCATGCATGGAATGCTTTTCATCTGAACTATTTCCTTAGGATACATTCTTAGCTGTGGGAAGCCTTACCAAAGGGTTTGAATAATTTCATGCTCTCGAAACACATTGCCCAGTTCTTTCCAAGACGACTGTACCAATTTACTCTGTCATCGGTAATGTATGATTGTTCCAGCTTCCCAGAGGACTCATCATTGTTGGATTTTATTAATTTTTTTCTTTTTTTTTATAAACTAACTTAACTGGTGCGGAATGACCCTCCTTACATACAACAAAATTTGCATTTTATTTGGTTGTCGGTGAGGTTGAACTTTTTTTTTTTTTTTTCTCTATTTCAGGCTGTCATTTCACAGACTCAGAAACTTCTACTCAGAAGGGATCTAGAGATTATTTCCTTTTTTTGTATGCTTTGTTTTCATGTTCTTGCTCGTTTATCTGTTGCCAGACACTCCTTACCAACACTCCACTGTGTTTTTCTCTTGGCTTCCCGCTTGGTTCAAGGAAACCAAAAGATCAGTTTGCCAGGCCTCAGCACAAGCAGCATTTTTTATGATCCATCAATTTGCAATTTAATGGTGGCGGAGTTTCCCCTCCCTAAGCTGACTTTGGGCAAGGTGCCATTGGATTGCTTTGAGACCCATGGGCAATTACTCTTGAGTAGTCTTCGCCCTGTTTTGAGCTTCAGACAACACTCATTATATATTACTCTGTGTGTAGTGGCAAAGTGGGCAGACGTCGGGGAGTGGGCTCTTCAGTCTAGTAATTAGACAAGGTGTAAGGAGTATGAAAAGGTGGAGAGCCAAGCTTTTAGGAATCATAAAGTCCTAAAACTTTAAGTTCAGATGCCCAGAAGAACGTGTGTTCCGTGTAAGAGCCCTGTAAAATACTCCAGGATTTGTGTCCTTGCTGGCCTCAGAGGTATTGGCCCATATTGAACTCAGTTAAAATATACATGTACATGAATCTCATACCTCCTAAGATTGTATTTCTTCCTGTAAACAGAGCCTTATTCAGACACTGTTTAGAAACAGTTTATCTGGTTGCATATTGGTCATTGAGTTCAGGGTGTGTGGGGATTCCGTCTTAGTTCAGTGAAGCATTCCTTTGAAAGTGTGTTGAATGTGTACCATGCGGTCAGTGTTAGTGGGGCAGGTCTGGTGAGGAGCTGTGTCCGCGTTCAGGAGTCTTGCTCTCATGCTTCCCATCTTGCGTGGAGAAGACTTTAAAAGCTGTTAGGAAACCGTACAGAAGCTTTATATAAACGCGATTTTATTTATTTATTTTTAAAGATTTTATCTATTTGTCAGAGAGAGAGCACGTATGAACACAAGCAGGCTACCCATTGAGCAAGGAGCCTGATATGGGTCTCAGTCCCAGGATGCTGGGATCATGACCTGAGCCCAAGGCAGATGCTTATCGACTGAGCCACCCAGGCGTCCCTGTGTATAAAGCGTGATTTTAAATATATAGGCTTTGTTTGCTAAATGACAGTAAAAGCTACAGAGGATCATGAAGGGCCTAGAGAAGGGGCAGTTTCTAAGTGGATGTGAGGAAGGCCTCGGAGGGTCAGGGTAAGAGTATAGCACTTTGTGATAGTGTAGATACAGTTGACATAGTTGCTCACTTGATTCTGACAAAACTCTGCAGTCGATTGGCAGAGACCTGCGGCCCAGCAGTTGAAGTGACTTCCCTGAGGACATCTGGTACCCATCTGCTGAGAGGCAAACCCAAGTTTTTGGATTATCAGGGCTAACTCTGTTATCAGAAGCAAATCAGGGTGGGGAGTTGGTGTTGACAAGGAGAATAGCAGATCGTCCTGGATGGGTCATTGGGATTCCTGCTTCCTGCTCCCTCAGTGTGTGGTGGCCTGTCCATGAAGTAAGGCTTGATGCTGGGGCCTTTCACCTGCTGGTTACGTTTCTGGGCACGTAGTTGCCTTGCAGATCCGCTTTGGGGAAAGCTCTTGAACGCCTTAATGTTGTCGCTTTATGTGGTGTCCTAAATACAGGCGCAGGGAAAATTTATTTGTAAGCGTTATGACCGTTAGCAGGTACCGAATATATCTGCAGCTTTGGGCAGGAGATTGAGTTCCAGGTGGAAAATACGGTTCACCTTGGGTTTTTTTGTTTTTTTTTTTCCCACTGGAATTGTCCAGCCTTCAGGGCCAGGTAGAAGGCAGTCTTAAAAGAGTCACAGAACTTTCCTCATACCTGCTTAAGCTGGGTCAGATGTCCAGTGTAACCTGCTTGCAAACTCTGTGGTCAGGAGTAGAAGGCCAGGTAGCAAACTGCTGCTTGTTAATTTGTGCTGAATTAAAGCTCTTATCAGAATATCCTTGCACTGAGGCAAGAGATATACTAAAGAATTATTGTCAGTTTTTATGCCGCCATCCACACTATTATAAGGGCTGGGGAAAATGTTTATGAAACCCTCCCGGGGTGGCGGTGATGTTTTAGAGCTCACAAGGCACTGTCAGGGAAACAAGTCGCATTCTCATGCTGCCAGGACGGGAGGTATACACTCGTGAGGGAGAACCACAGCTTGAAGAATTTCAGGGTAAACCAGAGGTGAGATCTGAATTTAGCTTTGTGGCCCCAAATCAAGTGCACTTGTCGGAGGCTAGTTTAAGATGAGGGCTTAGAGACCTGGCAGAGCGGGGAGACAGCTGGGATAACAGCCTCCTATGTCGCTCTTATTTCCATTCTTTCTCCAGACCATTTATTGAGAATTCCCAGGACAGATGGTACGGCTTTTAATGTCTCTTCATCGGTTTGAGCTTTGATCTTTAACCTTCTTCTTCTGTTTCAGTCTTACCTACTCTCACCTAATTTATATGGCCTATGCTTTAATCTGTACTTCTTCTATTTTGTTTTTAGTAACTTTGATGGTACTAAAGGTTTATGAGTTCATTCCATTCAGTCTTAACTGTCCCCTGATAGTGAAGTTCAGTTCTACCTTGAAGCCATTCTATGTAATAACACATACAATTATTATTACTAATTAAAGAGATCATCTTTCCTTCTTAAACCAAAATAAATTCCATTAGCAACACTAGGGAGAAAATTAAGAATGGTTTCTACGATTTTGGGGTGTTCTAACCCTGAGCCGAAAGCCAGGAGCATAGGAAAATTTTTCTCTAGTAAGTGACCACATAAAAATTTAAAGTTACTTCTGGCAACAAATCCATAGTAAGCAAGTTTGAAGGACAAGTGGCAAGCTGAAAAAACTATGGAAAGGGTTGGTATTTGTCATATGGCGAGAACTCCTACAAAAAGACAGTGATGAATAAATACCAAAGGAAAAATAAAGGAAGGAAAATAGTGGACTGATAAATATGTGGAAAGATGTTTAGTTAGCTTCGGGAAGAATCTAAGTAATGCAAATAAAAATGAGGTCATTGTTTTAATCTATTAGGGTGGATAGAGATTAAAAAAAGGTCAACAAAACCCAATATTGACATTGGGTAGGAGAGCAAGTCCGCTCATAGACGGGTGATACTGTAAATTGGTAACCTTCTCTGCTGGGCAGTTGATCAGCATGCATTACAGTGTAAAACATGTATACCCTTTGACCTTAGCAGTTGCACTTCTAGCGATTCCTTTTAGAGATCTGTGTAGAGGGTTATTCGACACAGAGTCTGTAACTGTGGAAAATTAGATGAAGCATAAATATTCACAGATACCGGGAGTGCTTCACCACCGGTATGCTTGTATACCGGAATGATGTTCTTACTCATCTTTGTACTTACAGAGTGGTAGGGTATCCATAATACATTTTTGGGTGGAAATAACATACTATAGAAAAGCCATTTATGTAATGGGATGCCTTGCTGTAGGAAGTATATCTTTCCACTCTGGGCTTGTGCACACATAATGCATTGAGAGCCTGGAGTGATCCTTTCCAGAATCACCAAAATCTTAATCGTGGTTATCCCTGGATGGTAGACTTAAGGTTCTTTTGACTTTCTTTTATGTTTCTGTATATATAACTCATTGTGTACCTGTGTATGTTCAAAGTGAGCATATATCCTCTTTAAAAGTGGACCCTAAGTGTGAATTTTGGAGAAGGGGAAAGTACAGAATGCTGTTGGAATGTACGGTAGGTAGGGAGTAGGGAATAAGGACCTACAAGTCTGCAAAGGGCATCCCTACTCCTCCTTGGGTACCCAAATACACAGTGCAGAACCCTGTTGCAAAGGAAGGGGAAGCCTGCCCACACTTTCGAGGAGAGCTATGACCTTGAGTTAGCTTGAGTGTATGGCTATGATCAAATGAGCTGGGTGGGGCTGACACAGTTCTGTTTTTGCACCTGGTACAGCTGCACCCTTTTTGCATAGATCTGTTGCCCCGCTGGTTAAAGCAAGGTCATGGCTTTGCTCTCTATACCAGTCATTTCCCCCTTTCTTCCAAGGCGAGGTCTGTAACCCTATCTCACTGGTGGTCAGGGAGAATGAAGTTGGTTTGGCCTAAATCCCATTCTGTAAAACCAAAGGCCTTGTTGCTCAGTTAACTGGAATCATCTTGGAGGACAAAGGCAGCTCTTTTTAAAGTACTTGATTATCCAGTTTCTGAGTTTTCTACTTCATCTTATTCCGTTCTCCGTTTCTCAAGGGCCTGGTCTGTATGCTTCATAATTTTCTTCTCCTCATGTTCCTTTTCATTGCCTAATTCGGTAACAGAGGTGGCATTAGTAAGCATTGACAGAAAATGATGAAATAAATAAGGTCAAGGATAGGACTCTTTTCAGATGCCTTTTTTTTTTCTTTTTTTCTTTTTTCTTTTCTTTTTTTTTTTTTTAAAGCAGAGCAGTTTCTTCAGAGGCAAAGGAAAGCAGAGCTGCTTTGCATTGCTGGAGGAGGTTGGAGGCCAGTGGGCAGGTGGATTCTACGCTAGGCTGGAAACAGAGTGCTCCTTATTGCCTCCCTTGGCCAGTTTGTCCCTTGTAGCAGAGGGCCTGCTGTGGATTTGGAACTGAGCAGGGACTTCTACTTTCTTTACAAAAGCCTGTGCCAGAGGCTGTCAGGACATATTTTGTGATGTTCAGCTGACCCATGGGGCTCTCTCAGCAAGGTGCTTGCATTCGATGCCACATTGTGGTGAAACTTGACAGATATCCAGCACATCTTGACTTGACCCTCATGCTGGATGTGGTTCTGTTTCAACAGTGTTTCTTGGCCTGTTTGAAATAGTGAGACTCAGTGAAGGCTACTAACGTTAAAGACCGTTTGAGTTGTGTAAGAGGACAGGCCGGAAGCAGTTCCGTGCGCTCCTTTCTTCTGCTCTCTCACTGTCCACCTTGAAGGCTAGACCAAGTTTGTCGGTCCCCCTGCCCCACTGGCTTCTGACACCAGTTGGAATGAACTTGCTGTAACGACATAAAAATGTGGTAGTACGCCATAATTAAATAAGCATACGAGGGGGTTTGCACTCACCAGGTTAAAGGATCGTATAGCCTTAAACCATGTAGATTTCCTGACTCAATTAAACTACCCATTATCTTTTCTTTAAGTGACCAATAAAGTGTGTGATTATGTCTTACTTTGCAAGTGGGATTAATATCTCTTGTTTATCTCAAAATAAATATTAGTAACACAGCTTGGGAGAGCGGTTTTATGCCCTCAAGAGTGAGGTAGTGGAGGACTAAAGTGTTGGGTATGAAGTTTTATCTTTCTGAACTGATTATGAAGTATACTAAACATTATATGGCTTTGTCTTTATAGACTGAAATCGCCAAGAGATTGAATACAATTTGTGCACAAGTCATCCCATTTCTGTCTCAGGAAGTAAGTAAAACTGTTCAGCTGTTAAAGTGCAATTATGTTGCTTCTCTGTTTGCAAATTAGCTAGTTTTAAGATGTTAATTTTATCACAAGGAACAAGTGTCAAGAGCATCTGCTGCAGCTGAAGTGTGTAAACCCCCTGCCATCCCATCGAACAGCGCTCAGGGCACACTGTAAACGTGGTGACAATAGCTCAGCCTCAAATTAATTTTTTTCCCCCCGTGGAAGACTGCAAAATGACGATCCAACGTAAAGCTTTTCTTTTCTTTGAAGACTAGTGTAAGCTTGGTAAGCTACCGATGATTCAAGTGTCCTTCTAGAGAGCTTTTCCTTTACTGCGTTTTAAAAATGATTCCATCAGGGTTGACTTGCCCATGGAAGCAGGTATTTCATTTGTCCTTGTACATGAAGTCAGGTTCACGTAATGCTGTCCATGGAGGAAGCAGATGCTAATACTCTTAAGGATAAAATGAATGTTCATGTTACCATAACTTAACAGAGTCAGGTACATATGTAAGCCATTTTATTAAGTTACAAAATCACAGAGGTTGAACTTTTCCTATTTTAAGAGGGAAAAGCTCGTAATATGAGTAATCTATGAAATAGACTCAAAACCAATATATTTTAGTTTTGCCTTCAAGTTTACTTTTGGGTACAAGCTAATAAATGATAAACTGTGTGTTTAGTGTGCACGGGATGCATGTATCTTGAGATGGTGAAAAGCTTACTGGACCCACAGCTGGAATACTGGGTGTCTGTTCCCGTTGGCATCTCCTGCTTCAAAGTGGATAGCCTGTCTCCTCTCTGCCTTTTCCCATGTGACATCTATTCAATGATACGGTTTAGATTTGTTGGCCTTTGGAATGGTGTTATTAGACTTTAGTAATCCTGGTTGCTCCTAGAGTCTCATGCCTCCCAGAGCAAAGATGTGGCTGTGTTTTTGTTTGTGAGTGAAGTTGGGGGACATGCAGAGTGTTCCCAGCCTGTGAACTAAGAGTTAGGGGGGAACCCTTCCTTTTCCCCTCAGGAGGATGATAGATCTTAAGGCTAAAGAAGGAGAGGAATCCCCAGGGTTTCCAAAAACTGCTGGTGGGTTGAGATTCGTTGACCAGAGAAGTAATAAAGATTTAATGTTTAAATTTTAAGTGTAGAAATGGGGGTTTTAAACTGGCTGTAAACTTGACCTGCTCAAACTTAACAGCAAACCCCTTTTACAAACCTGGGTGATCTTCCGAATCCCCAATACCAATGATTTTCTAAGGTTTCCGGTTACCAGTTTTGACGTCTTCCTTGACTTTTCTATCATTCTAACCCCAAAATTCCCATCTGAAGTTAAGTGGGGACGTTGTTTAGAAATAAGGGAAGCCCCTTCCTCTGTTTTCCTTTTCCTGCTCTACGTGTGTTCTGTGAAACAGTCAACAGTCTTTGAGAAACTTTGCATTTAAATCCATATTCTGCTTGAATCTGCATTGCATATGCTCTTATATTTTTGTTGTTGTTGTTGTTGGAAGGTACAGTGAAGTTCTTTGGCTGCCTTGCTAACACTTTTTCTTCTCCTTGTTTTCAAAGCATCAACAACAGGTGGCCCAGGCTGTCGAGCGTGCCAAACAGGTGACCATGGCAGAGTTGAATGCCATCATCGGGGTACGTGGCCTACCAGGTCTACCTCCTACAGTGTGTATAACCAGCTTTCATTTCTTATTAATTTGATGGCTTAATCTATTTATATAAATAATGTCATGTAGGCTTAACGTGGGCCTGTTGGAAAGGGTGGGGGAGGTGGGCTCAGGTATGCGTGGGGAAGACAGATGAGCATAAGGAAGTTGATAGAAATATGTTTAGGAAAATTTAGAGATTTTAGAAAAATAGATCTACTGTTTAGTGGGAAAATAGATGCAGTTTATACCCTGACACTTAAACCACCCTTGCTCTCTTAGTCAAGTAAAAAGCTCCAGGTTAGAGTTTTAAGTACTTTCCTTACTTCGGGCTTGTAACTTTGGATCACAGGGAGGTCAAGACAGGTCTCAGAGTGATTCTTTCCTTTAGCCATCTTTGCTTTTGCCTTTTGCTTTCTGGGGTGTTAGACCCTAGATAACTGTTTGATCTTTCTCTTCCTTGTGCCTCTTGCATGAATTTTTAAGTGGCACCCCAGTGAAAAGAGCGCTCTCTCGCCGTTGAAGAAGTGATAATTGTCTGCCCCAGTGCTCTCTAGCCTTTCACCAGGTTTCTGCTCTCCTACATTGAGTTCAGTTAGCACTCCACGCTGGCGACTGGTTGTCAATCACAGGTCATTTGCTCTGCATTAATGAGCCTGGTGAACCGTGCGGTGTGTCCCATCTCCCCCACCCCCATCCCCAACTTCCCCTGAGTTCGTCCTTGCCTCAGCAGGCCTGGGGACCCTGGGATGGTTCTCATGTTTTCTGCCCTTCCAGACTAAGCCAAAGAAGTAGCTGAAACAAGGGACGATCCTTTCTGATTTTATTCATATGTGAGTGCCTTGAGCGGATTCAAATCACTCATTTATCAATTTATGTTAATTGCTTGTGAGAAGATGCCCTGCTGGTCTTTATAGTTCCCTCAGACACTTTGTAATGATAATTAGACATGCTGCTGTACGGATTAAGAGTGCCATAGTCCAATGATGGCCACAGACAATGGAACCAGTTAATCCATCAGGGTTTAAAATTACATCCCAACTGGAGATGGAGAAAAAACATAAGAGCCAAGGAGGATTAAAGAATGAGCCTCAGCTTGAAAACTCTCCTTTCATCAGTTTCTCAATTGCCGATCTGCAGTCGGGTTGCCTGTGGTAAGCTATTGGCAGTCAATTAGGTGAAATAAAGTGGGAGGGTGACCTTCATTTCCTTTTAATAGCTTTTTCCTCCCTGAAATGGGGAGCTTCAGTGGATTTTCAGCTTAAATTTTATTCAAGCTGCTTTATTACACTTGACAGCTTAGCTCTGCATAAACAATTCTCCCCTCCCCCTCTCCCCCCCAGACCCAGGCTCTGCCTTTCTCCCCCCCTCTTTAGATCACATTTTTGACTGTTACTTAGTGGGCTCTCTAATCACATTCAACAAAAAACACAATTACATCTGCATTTGTCGGCTGCCTTCTGTACCCTTTTCTTGTGTAATGAATTGCTTTATTTCAGAGATCAAATCAAATATTCACTGGTACTTTTGCATGTACCGTGTTTGATTAGCAAAGACTAATAGCAAATTGTACTTGTAGCTCGAGCACAGAAATTTTTTAACCCAAATGAATGAGGATGGAAAAGCCTGTTTTGATTAAAGAGAAACATATGCAAAGCAGTTCTCAAGTACCCAGTTACAGTTTGTGGAACATGTTTGTTTTCTGATAGTCTCTAAATTTTTACATATCATTTCTCGATGGGGAACCTCGTACCTGTAAATTCTCCAAGGCCCTGCCCTGTCCCACACGTGAGAAAGGAGGAAATTGTATTAACCAGATGTTGATAGGTAAGACTCCTCTTGAATTGAATCAGAAAATGAAAATGGCAGGTCGCTAGAGAAGGGCAGATGAATCACTAATTTTATGAATGGCTTTCATCCAGGAAACATGTTGTTGAGATTATAAAGGCAGATTAGCTCTGATAGCTAGTGACAATAACCCGAATCAGGGAATCGGGCCCCAAGCACGAGACTTAGCGCCAATTCCATGTCTACAGCCTACCAGCCTGTGTGGTTTTTCTAATTGTAAATTTTTGGCTCAGTCTATTAATTTATGTCAGAAGGCTCTTTGAAAGTTTGTGGTGATCAATAATTATCCTGCACCGTAAGTTTCATGCTCTGGCATATGCTTGATTTCTGCTTGAAAGGAATTGTGCGCGTCCTGGAAAATTGAAGTAGCATAAAATTGGGTTGACAATTCAGTGGACCTTTGCACTCCTTCATTGAACATGCAGTGTGTCAACCTGTCTCCCCAGAGGGGAGGAGGCTCCGGGAGGCTGTCTGTTCCTACAAGCAGCAGCTGCGCACAGGGTAAATGCAGCCCCGGTTTGATAGCAGCTGTCAGTATTGTTCAGGGACCGGCTCAGGATGAAGAACAATGGGAGAGGCCACGCTCTTCATCTGCATCGACTTTCAGGCTAAGAAAAGAAATAGTAATTTAACGGTTTAGACATCTATTACAAGTGTGAAAGATCATGAAAGAGTAGCCTTTAAAATGCAAATGAGCCGAAACATTCTCATTCCCTTTAAGGTACAATCAAGGGGCTTACTGCTTGCTTGGCAGGGCTGAAGACATTTCTCTTTAGCAGACCTGGAAAAAGTGAAATCTTCTCAAGGACACCAGAGCTGCTCAGGTGGGCTCAGCTTGTGTCCTGGGACTGTGGATGGTCTTGGAGGAGGAAGAGAGAGTTCCCTCCGCCCCCGTCCATGTTGAGTGAATTAATGATGCCCATTTCTCACCAGCATGGAAAACTTGGTTCCCCTACCTGACAGAAAATACTGAATTTTAAACCTTTTTCACTCCAGATGACACCTGCCTTCGACTTACATAGTAGATTACTGGTATTTCAGGAAGATAAGCTTCTTAGATACTTGATATTTGGAGAAACTATTGAAATACTTACTTTTCATGTGATACTTTTTTTAAACAGTTGTGACCGATAGCAAATTTGATAATTGGCAGAATAACTGCAACCCTACTTTTTGAATTTTGTTTTTTAGTAGCTGCTTTGCTATTAAACGTGTATGTTCTTGTAGCAGTAGAAAGAGTATTTAATAATGCAGAGATCTTAATAGGTATAGGGTTTATTTGGTGTCACACACAGCTCACTTGTGCTTTAGAAAACAGGTTCACGTGGGAAGGGAATTTACTGGAGACCTTGATTTTTTTTTTTAATTAATAAATTTATTCTTTACATCAGTACAGTCTCCGTGATGTAAGCAGACTTCCTCAAAGTTTTTTTCCCCCCCAATTTGGAATTCTGTTAATGCTCAAAACAAAATAGATTTTTAGATGACAACCATTGTGGAATGGTTGATGTCTTCCTGAAGGCAGGGAAAATGATTGAACTTCAAGATCACTTTCCCCAGTATTATTTGGGGGAGTTTGGAACTAAGAACTTTTTAGTGGGTTTATATCACATGTAATTAATACAGATCATATAGATACAGATACATATGTATTTGTACACACAGCCTTTTTTTTAAAAATTGAGGTATTATTTATATGTTGTGAATTGCACCAATCTTAAATATAACCAATCTTAAATATGTAGTATGACCCCTTTGGCATGTGCACACACCCCGTAACCCACACTACTTTCGGGGTGCAGATTCTCTCCTTCACCCCAGAAGTTCCCTTGTACTTTTTCTCAGCCAGTGTTTCTCCACCCCCAAGGAAAGATGGTTGCTTTTTGATTGAAAAGTAAAAAATGATTGGCTGAGTGTAATTTTTTAAAAAAATTGCATAATCGTATGTCCACTTGCATCCAAGTACCGGCTGCCCAACTTTATGGTGCTTTGTGCTTACCTTTCTAAGAGCGTTTGCCTTATGTTACCATGAACAAAGCGTGGGTCTAGGATCAGATGGACTGTTGAGTAGGAACAATTGGTGCTGGTACTTTGTAGCTTTGTGACCTCGTACAGTTAACCTCCTTGAGTGTCCCCATCTACAGATGGACAATACCATCTACCCTGAGTGGCTTTTGTGAGGATAAGACCGTGGCTGGCACCGTTTCCCCAGCATGGTCCTGACTTCTTGAACCGTGGTCCTGTCTGCCTTGTTTCTCTAAGTGCCTGTAGTAGATCTTTGGGTCCAGTTGGCCAAGTCTCTGTGAGGAGTAGTGGCGCCGAGCAGCGGGTCACTTCCCCTCTAGTCTTTTCTAGTGGTTACATGGATGTCAGTGTTTGAGATTAGACCCACCCAGATGCTCTGCTCCTGCCTTCAGTTGTCATGCATGAATGACTTTTACTAAGGTTGCAGCAGTGAGGAAGTATTGGCTGTTTAACTTTTGATGAACAGACTTCAGGTTCAAAACAGAGTGGTGGGGAGTTAAGATTTGGGAGCAGATGGAGAGAAAATTGAGAAGCAGAAGGAAGATAAGACATCATTGGCTTCCTTACTTAAGAGAAAGGGGAACAAGGCCTTTGCTGGCCCTGAGGGGTTGAATAGATCATCCATCACCATTCCAGGTGATGGAATTGGAAGGAGAGAGAGAAGAGATGGCCAGGTGACCAGTGGGGACTGTCCTTCCCATCCCAGAATGCCTGATTTTTGACAGCTGTCCCAGTGCTGACTGTTGGATGTAAGAAAATTTGAGCAGTTTCTCATAGCAATGCCTGTGAGCTTCGGGAACTGAGAACATTTGGGGTTAGTGTTGGCCACCTTGTTTTTCCTTTCTCATTTAGTTGGACCTAGTCTGACTTAATTTTCTGTGAATAGAAGAACTTCTGTCAGGGCCTTTGGGGCTCCAGTTACTGGTCAGATGTTTATATCCCTGCTTCATAGGTGAACTTAAAATTCTCTATACTTTAAAACAATTTAGTGTGAAATAAAAGAAGTCTAGGGGCTTTTGTGATGTCTGTCTATGTTTATGTAGGGGATGGCGATGAATACAAACTCCTGATGTGCCTGTAGAAGGCGGCTTCCTGTCCTTAAGAGATTGAGTTGTAGACCTGAGGGCTCCCCATTGTTGCATGAGATGATTGGTTTAAGGATTAGCAGAATGTTGGATTATTTTTCTCTCCGGCTGTAGCTGTCAGCTATCTATAGGATTGTAGCGTGTGAAGTTTAAGAGGATGAGGTTAGTCTCTTATTCTTATGAGTATGCAGTTAATCCCTGGAAAGCCCATCAATAACCCAGCTGTAAGTTTCTTTATAAAACAAATTCACCCTCAGAGAATAATGCCTAGCCTGCTACCAAGTGCAGAAAATGACAGGACTACAGCTAGCATTGATATTCTGGCTCTAGTACTAACTTACATTTAGTGATCTACCCTCCACTTCAATTCCAGTAGTCCAGCCCTTCTGTTAATTTTCCAAGGAGAAGGAGCAATATTGCAAAGTCTGGTATGTAGCCTACTTCTCCTTGGGTTCAAGTTAAATTTTTTACTGAGAGTACAGGTGGGTATCTCTGACAGACGCAGGGCTTGGCTTCAATGTCTGGGTTCTTCTGAATAGTCAGTGTGCTTTTTAGTTGCTAGAAAACTTGTTGAGGCATTGTTCACTTTTTAATTTCCCTGCATATATTCATATGATTTGTGCTCGATTCCTTGGAAGGAGGCATTATCCTATTTTCTCTCTTTTCAGAGTAGAAAGTAGAGCACCCCATTTTAAGAATTAGACCTATGCATTTTTTTTAATTGATGTATAATTTACATACCATAAAATTCACCCTTTCAAAGCATTACGCATCATTGGGTTTTGGTATATTCAAAAACTTGTACAACCATCACCATGAATTTTAAAACATTTTTATCACACTCCCAAAAGAAACCCCATAAGCATTAACAGTTACCCCTCCCTTGGCCCCCACACCCCCTTGTCCCTGCAACCACCGATCTTTCTGTCTCTGGGTTTGCCTATTCTGAACATTCTGTGTAAAAGGAATCCGCTAATGTGGCCTTCTGTGGCTGGGTTCTTTCACTTCCCATATAGTTCTCAAGGTTTAGTCATGTAGCATGTACTTCAGTCCTTCTAATTGATGAATAATGTTGCATTGTATCAGTACACCACCTTTATTAATCTAGTCCCCGGCTGATGGACATTGAGGTTGTTTCCAGACCTTTTGCTGTTTATGAATAACGCTGCAGTGAACGTTGTGTGCATGTTGTGTGGACCTATTTTCTCTCGGAACCTACGCGTGCCATCGCTGGGTCACGTGATAACTCTGTTTAACTTTTTGAGCAGCTCCCAGACTGTTTTCCAAAGTAAGGGATGAGAATTCCACTTTCTCAGCGTCTTCTCCAGCACATGTTATTGTCCATCTTTTTGAGTCTAGCCGTTGCAGCGGGTGTGACGTGGTATCTTGTTCGTGGTTTAGATTTGCAGATTTCCCTGCTGGCTAATGATATTGAGCATCTTTTCATCAAAACTTTCCATGGCTTTAGAAGTGGAGCTACTTAAATAAACGTGGCTTTTTAAAACTTCATCTAATTCAGGCCCTTTAGTCCACCGTTCTGATCATTGTCACAGCTGTCACCGTCATCCGGGGCAGCTAGGACGAGCAAGCCCATCAGTGATGATGCAGGATGAGTTGGCCTTTGCGAATTCGCTGCAATGCAGAAAGAATGAAGATGAGTTCAGTTCCTTTGTAGAGTTTTAGGCCTTCATCCTGGTGCCTGGTTCCATACAGGCCATCAGTTTTGTCTCTGTGTTGTCATTTTCTGTACACTCCTGCATGGAGATGGGGTCTTTCAGTGGATTGTTGTTGTTTTTTTAAACTGTGTTCAAGTGGCTTGAGAATTCTTGGCCCCGGTAAGCAGTTTCTGCCTGTTTATCACCCTTGCCCCTCTTCATGAGAGAGGCCATTCACATAATGGGAGGTTTTCAGATGACTCCTATAGTAGGGTCCTTGATGTTTCTGCTCCCATACGGCTCTTGCCCACTTTCCCGCTTGTTTGCTGTAGCATGCCAATTTTCTCCTTCTGCAGTCTCCCAAGATAAGAGCAGAGTGTTTTAAAGAACAGGGAGATAGCAGAAATCGAGGAAGAGTGATTTGGAAAGAACTGTCAACAAATGCTACTTTTCACGTTTTTTTCCCCTTTTAAAAGTGTTTAAATACTGAATGCTGTAAATGCCACTCACTGACACACTGTTAGCATGAGAGATGAATGGGTTCATGGTTTCAGTTCTGGTTGGGTTCCCTTTGTGATCTGTGTGACATGGTTTTCCCTTAGGTTATAAAGCGGGGTAGATTTCCAAAAATTCAAGTCGATTCTGTGGTCGGTGATAAAGAGCTTAGCATCTCGAGAGGTTGAGGTGGGCGTTGGCCTTCGTGCTCCTTCTGGGTGTCCTTTCCGGTTGTATAGGCAGCCCTTCGGCGATCGAGCACGTGCTCCTGCTGCTTTAGAAACAAGACTGTGGAAACCACGACACCATTACATTAAAGCTCTGAATGTAAACAGCAGAGTCAGTTTCATGATAGTAACATCATTGACCCAGGCTGCACGAGGTAAAGCGCAAATTAAAATTCTGAATGCGTGGCTGTTGTTTGACATGGATGAGGTGACTTTATTCGTTGTGGGTTTTCATTATCATTAACTCAGGGTTTGGTGTTTGTTTTCCTTGTCTCACTCCCAGCCTGTCCACATTGTTTGGGTAAGAGCAAGTGCATGTCTCTCCTTCTGTCAACAGCGAAACCTTTCTGCAGCCACCTTTGAGGCACAGAACACCGATACGCGGGCGTTTCCGGTGTCGCTTTTTCAAAGTCCTTTGACAGAATGTGAACTTTTTGTTGTTGTTTGTTTTATTTTAAAATTGTCAGTGGAGTCCGCTCTGGGAAGCAGATGCTTGTTTTTTGAGTTGTGACAAGGTACTTGATGGCGATGAAGGGACAGCGAACAATTGAGTGTTGAAAAGCATTTTTATTTTTTAAGCAACAATTTGTCAGGTCGCTTGCTGTATAAGAACATGAATTCTGATGTAATGGGACAGAATCCCAGCTTAGATCTAGGCTAAAGATGTTCAGCCTCAGGACTGTTGGCCGTTTGGGGCTTGTTAATTCTCTGTGATGGGGGCTGTCCTGTGCATTGTAGGACGTTTAACAGCACTCTCCCACACCCCCCATCCCCCCAGGTGTGACAACCGTAAATGTCTCTAGACATTGCCAGATTTCCCCAGGGTAGAGGAAGGGGGGGGTGTCAAAATCCCTGTTTGAGAACCACTGGCCCTCTGAGAGGCCACCTGCATTGCCAAATAATGCATCGTTGCTCACCATTGCTCATCAAAAATGACTTTTCTGATAGCTTTACAAACTGTTCTGCTTGTGTGCCCTGTGCAATATAAATCTGCAAGCATTCACTTAAAAAAAGTTTACTAACTAATTAGTGTCAGGTAACGAGGAAGTAGAAGGTTCGGATTTTCCCGCCCTCGCTGTGCTGTTGAGAAATATCTCCGTTGCCCCATTGATCTGTGCACGTTATGTCTGTGGCGGACCAATGCATGTAGATGCTGCAATTGGTAGAGCCCTTGGGTTTTTTATTTTGAGGGTTTGCTGGCTGTATAGGGATGTCAGTATCTCTTTTGTTCTAAAATACATTTTTAAAGTAGCGTTCATGGTTTTTTTCCCTTTTTGGGGAAGGTGCCAGGCATCGGATTGTCTCAGGTAGGCCTTGTTGGGTAGAAAATGTCCTTCCAAACACACATGGGACAGATGGGCTGCCTGTTTGGAGTTGTTTCCTCTCCCGGATGCAGGTCCTTTATTCGTTGCCGTGTGTGTATGTGTGTGTGTGTGTTTGTGTGTGTGTGTGTGTGTGTTATCTCAGATACGACACTTTTTATTTGTTAAGCATCTTCTTCTGAGAGTGTAGCCATGGCTGTCACTGTTTGGGCTTGATTCTTCTTCACATGCTTCCTTGGAAGAGAGCTGAAAACTAAAGAGATCCTTCTTTTTTGGATGTAGGGACTCAGGATATTGGGAAGTGGGGACTAGAGAGCTGGGACTCAGGAGGCACAAACCTAAGAACAAATTTCCATCTTAATTTCCATCATTGCCGTTAAGGCTGCATGGTAAAGATGGGTTTATCTCTGGGGAGGGTGGATTGTCTCAGCATGTGTGGCATTCTGCGCCCTCAAGGCCTCCCAATGAGGTCTTCGTTGGAGAAGGAGATTGCCCTCTCCCTTTCCAGTGCTTGGGAACGCTCAGTCTAACTCCTTGTGAACGTGACTGGGCTACTGGGGTCACAGGAGGAAAGCTGTTGTAGGGAATAAAAGGTCTGCAGTCCTCGTTCTGGCTCTGAGCCCCGTGGCAAGCCATTTTCTCCTCTGTGAAATGGGATCCACGATGCCCACCCTGCCTGCCTTGGGTGTGTTCCAAGCAGAGGCCGGGAAGTGGGCAGGGGATATCTCGGAGCCCTGCATGTCAGGGTAAGAAGTAGAACACGAGGCTGCAGTCTCTGTGTTCCTGGATCTCCAGCATCTTTAGAAGTTGCAAGCCATCCTCTCACTGCTTAGTAATCTTTGTAGGATTTTGCTTTAAATAAAAAAAAAGAAAGAAAGTTTGGGGTGCCTGGGTAGCTCAGTTGGTTAAGCGTCCCACTCTTGATTTTGACTCTCAGGATTGTGAGATCGAACCCCGAGTGGGGCTCCCCACTGGGCATGGAGCCTGCTTAAGATTCTTTCTCCCTCTCCCTCTGCCCCCCTACCCCATGCTCTCTCAAAAAAAAATAAATAAATAAAATAAAACAATAAAAATAAAAAGAAGCTGTAGTAGCAGCTTTCAAAATGGCCAAGCAAGGGATGGAGAAACTTGGTTTCCTCCAATAACGACAGTGAGCTTTCTTCAAGGATCCTGGAAACCCACAGCTGGGTAGAGGTGGGAGTTGCCCGGGGCCCGTGAAGGCTGTTGCACATCCCTGCTGATGGTTCTTAGCCTAAATGTGGGGTTTAATCACGTGGGTCTACTTCACAGCTGTGGCGAAGCCCCTTTATGACAGAAGCTAGTTTTTGTCTTCAATAATATATCATAGAACGCTTTCTAGTTCATCTTTCTAAAAACCAATTTGGGTCTGGCAGAAAAGCTCTACTTTCTTCTCGTGTATCCAGACATTTGCCTGAGTATGCCTTTGCTGTGACATAAAATCACAGCTCTGGAAATGTCTTTCGGTGACTCCCTTCTGGATTTTTGGGAGAGCAGGGTGTGCAGGGAGGGGTGAAGGGGTGGTGTCCCCCACCCAGTAGTTAAATCCCTTCCCCTCTGCTTGGCTTCTCTCGTCTTGTAATCCGTGCCGTGCTTAATTACCCCGTTGCACTTGCTTGTGTATGCATCATTGCATTTTCCCCCCAGAAGCCGGACATAGCTCTTATTCTCTAAGTAATGATAGCAATTGCTGGTAGGGCAGACCTGTTCCTCATCCTTCTCCGAGCACATTTCTTATGGCAGGTGTCTAGTTCCTAATTAAGTGCTAATGAGCATGCCTAGCGGACCATGATGCTGCTGCCAGTTCCTCCAGTTTTATGTCTTGCTATTGCCAAGTTCTTAAAAGGTGACAGAGCAAGAATTAGTGTCTCTGGGATGACAGGAAGGTGATTTTACGCGTAAAGAAATTGTTATTATGATCTCAAATGGTGAGTGAGGAGTTTATAAATACTTTCCAAGAATACTACTGATGCTGGCCTCTCCGACCTCTCTCTCCCCCTTTCCACTTCTCTGATGAGCACTGTGCTCCTCTTTGGAAAGAAGGGGAATTTCAAGACAAGGTTGGCTCCTGAAGATTTTTTAGAAGATGCTAGGAGGGGTTGAAAATTTTCCATAAACTGACTGTAGACACCAATTTCTGGCTTTAAGATGCTGTTTTCTCTCACTCTGGAGGGCGGGAAGCATGTTTAGGATTCAATTAAAGATCAGTGGTCTGGGTAGAAATTACCAAAGATCTGGCGTGAAGATTTAATATATTCAGTACACGCAAGGGGGTAATAAATAAACGAGTAATTGAGTCCCAGGGAAGTGAGCACAAATCAGAATCTTAAGAATTTTCTAACATTACACCTTAGAAATTGAGCTTTAATCGTTTTTACTGTCTCATCAAAAACTAGTTTTATGTTGGACAGCTGAAATGTGGCCTGATTTATGGCTCAGGGGCCATTTCTTTGGATACTTTTTCATTTACTATAACACGCTCTTCAATATATGAGAGCAATGGTACTTTTTAGTGTGAGCACATTTCTGACTTCTGGAATGGGTTAAGGGATAGAGGCAAAGGCATTTGGGAGTGGGGACCTGGGTGACTGTGGGGACAGTCCCACACCACCATGACAGTTCCCCGTCATGGCTTCTCTGGGTCTCATCCCTCTGTGACATTGAGGGGGGGGTGAGTTTGGGGTGTGGGGCTCCGGAGAAAGGGAGTGATAAGCAGTTTCATGCTATGGTCTTCCACCTGTGGTTTCTTCAGGCTGTCACAGCGTGGCCCCCAGGGCCTCCCTCTGTGTGTGGTGGGACGGTGACCCAAGTGTTGTCATGGGGATCGTTCCTACATGACCCCACCCCCCTCCCGCCTGGTGGGAGAACCTCGGCAGGTTCCTTACCGCCCTGCGCCTTGGTTCCTTCTGTGACACGGGGATATCAGTGCTTCTTCCTAGCTCTGTGAGGGCTCAGTGAAATAAGGACACAGGGCTACTTGGGAGGGGGAGGTGCGTGCCTACGAGAGGCTAGATATTTCTTCAGCCTTCCATTAATTTATGGTAGTATTTTGGTTACGCCTCATCATACCATTGTGGTAAATTAGCACAAGAATATTGGGGAAACAGAGTCACCTCATAACTGGTGACTAGTGGAGAGTAGAGTTTCTGGTTTGCAGGGTGCACATCTGCACCTCCCCCATCTTAACCTTCCTGAAATCAGGAAGAGTCTCGCCTTCGGTGATTTCATCCCTGGAGGCGCTTCGAGATGGATCTAACACGGGAGTGCTAGCCTGGCCTACTGCTCATGACAGCCGCACTCTGCGGGCAGGACTCAGACCAGAAGGAGGCAGTGTAGATAGATCTTGGATGATATTTTGGGAAGATGGGGAAAGATAACTGTATAGATGGAAACTTTTGATGAACTGAAAATGCTAATCACATCCCCCCCCCCTTTCCTCCCTTTGTCTCTTTGGTCCCTGCATGTGTTTGTTGAACCTCCTGTTGTGTTTCCTCCATTCTCCCCTGGATGTTGCTGCCACCTTCACCTCATCCTCTGCTCCTTCCTCTCTCACCTCCTCCCCTTCCTCTCTCACCTCCTCCCCTTCTTCCTCTCCTTCCTCCTCCACCCCTTCCTCTCACCTCTTCCTCCTTCCCTTCCTCTCTCCCCTCTTCTTCTCCCTCTTCCCTGTCCTCTCATCTCTTCCTCCCCTCCCCACCTGTACCTCCTCTTCCCCTTCTTCTTTCACCACCACCAACAGCAGCAGCAGTTGCAAGCTCAGCATCTTTCTCACGGCCACGGACCCCCAGTGCCCCTAACGCCTCACCCTTCGGGACTTCAGCCACCTGGAATGCCGCCCCTCGGGGGCAGTGCTGGCCTCCTGGCGCTGTCTAGTGCTCTGAGTGGGCAGTCTCACTTGGCAATAAAAGATGACAAGAAGCACCACGAGGCAGAACACCACAGAGGTGAGAGGCCGGGCAAGCCAGATTAGGACTTGGTCCTGATACTCAGACAGTGCTGCAAAGTTGTGTGCACCGCTCAAGAGAGCCCCACCCCATACAGAGAGCAAACAATGAGCTAAGAGGAACTGTCGCAAAGCTTGGCCACTGAAACACAGTTCTCCCTGGAGGTTTTCAGGGTTTACCGTGGGCATCTGTAGATTCCTCGATCTCTTTAGATGGCAGGCATCTTGACATCTTGGCAACTGCCTAGTTAATGCCAGTGGCCTGTACCATATTATGGAAAACTGTTAACTGCTTAATTGGGTAATTTTCAAAGAAAGTAATGTTGTTAAATGGGGCGAAATAAGAAGTTAAATTTGAAAGTGAATGTGTTCAAATGAAAGGTTTGATAATTGCATCTGTTACTACTTAGTTTCATAGGCTTTAATTCTAGTATGCATTAAATATTGGGCAAAATTGCACTTGACTAATTTTTTGAAGAAAAGTAATTTATTCTGTCAAGAAATAAAAAAATAGGCTTTGTGTATGGTTAAACTGTAAATCTTATGTTTACAAAATACTGTAATTTTCAGGAAATCACTGTATTAGGAATGTGCAATGACTTATATAAATAAAAGCCATTTTTAAAACTGTTTGGGGCTTGTGTTCTAATTATTCCCCCCTTTTTTTTATTTCTGTTCTTGCCTCTGTGTCTGAACGGGCATGTCTGTGCGTTTCTTGGTAACCTCGGGAGCAGACAGAGAACCGGGCACAGTAAGTACTCAAACGCGTGCTGTACAGAAACACATTGCCCTTCCTGCAATGTACCCCAAGCTGCCTTTGTTAAAACACAGCCACACAGACGCATATGCTCCCTGTCTCTCTCAGTGACCTGGTCTTTCTTTCTTTCTTTCTTTCTTTCTTTCTTTCTTTCTTTCTCTTTCTTTCTTTCTTTCTTTCTTTCTTTCTTTCTTTCTTTCTTTCTTTCTTTCTTTCTTTCTTCTATATGACTGTCCACCCCCCTCCTCCACCTTTGTCTTTTTTTTTTTTTTTTTTCCTTTTTAATAAAACCTGTGAGATGAGAGGGACATGATTTGGAGGCAGAGTTGTCTGCTTTGATTACTTACTTGGAAATACACTTTGATCAGTCTGTGCCCCAGACCCACGTTAAAAAATATGTTTATCATTGCATTCCGACTCCAGGTTGCCTGTAGTTTTAAAAGAGTATTCGTTTTTATCTTAAATCAGTTTTACAGGCAAGAGGTCACAATCCATATGTGAAATTGGTTAGTAATGTGTTATTTCTACCTAAACCATTCATTATCCTCTACAAATGCATCTTAGTTGCTAGGTTTCCATATCTAGTTTTCTTTTCGTAATTGTCCTTGGAGGGTGAACTTGAACTTAAATTTATTTTTGACCAAAGAACAGAGCGTCTGAGTAAGCTCTTAAAAACAAGGAAACTCAGTGGACGGAGGCTCTGGGCTTATAAGGGTTCATTTTTTTCACCGGCCTAAATCTTACCCATTTTACATACTGCACGTTCAGTCTGTACGTGTATCTGCCAGTAAGCTGTGGGGAGAGCGAATCTGAAATGCATCTCTCAAATGTTGTCATGAGTAAATGGAGTGAGAAATTGGCCCCTTTTCAGCGAGGATAACCTACAGTTTTTGCCTCCTTTCTTCCGCCTTTCTTTTCCTTCTGAACATGGCAGTATTTTGACCAGGTTAAATCTAAATATTGTAGCAGAATTGAGATACTGAACTTTTAAATCATTCTGATCCTTTTTTTAGCAGTTTGGGGTGGGGGCGGTGGGTAAAGCATTTGCGCGCAGAAAGTTTTTTCCCTCTTCTGTGTAGAATAGGGGCTACTTTAAAAATTCTCTTTGAGACCCGATCTTGGTGTTACTTTGTTTTGTTTTTTTTGTGTGTGTTTTGTTTTGTTTTGTTTTGAGAGGGAGAGAGATGGGGGGTAGGGCCAGAGGGACAGGGGGAGAGAGAATCTCAAGCAGGCTCCACGCCCAGTGCGGAGCCCTGTGCGAAGTTCGATCTCATGACCCTGAGATCATGACCTGAGCCGAAATCAAAAGTTGGTTGTGTACTTTACATATCAGGATGCGTTGGGGGCAATAGATAAGGTGAAAGGATGGGGTGGCTAGTTTTAAAATTCTCTGGAAAATGTTGGGAGGGAAAGAGGGGAGGAAAAATTCCAGCTAGGGAATAAAATATCCTACTCCCAAAGTGCAAACCTAAGTAAACTGACTTTGATGGAGGTGACCTTTATGTTTGTGGCTGTCTCAGTGTCACTGTAGATTGTCCTCTTCTGTGCCATGTTCACTCAATAGAATGTCAAATTAAAAACCCTAATCCTGGACCGAAGAACAGAGATGGCAGAAGATGTCGAGAATGCTGCTGTCCTGTCGTCTGCTGCAGGTTTTCATTCATTGAACTGATTCTCGGTTTGGAACTGTATTTCTAAATTAGCTTTCTGTTCTCAGTACTGTCTCATCGCCAGTCACCGTGTGTTTGCTGAGTGCTTGCGAGATGTAAGGCAACGCAGGAAATGTAGCTATAGTCAGGGGTATGTAGGCACACATATTACAAGCACTTTCTCAAAGCACTGAGGAAAGGTGACAGAAATATCGGAGGATCTCAGATTGTAGAGAGTTTCAGCAAGAGTTCTAGACAGTTGTGGAAGGGGGACCATAGTATGTATTTCTGCAAGATGCTGTGGCAGGAGTGATAGCTGAGGTGTGCGGGCTGAACCCATTTTTCCATAGCTCTGCGTGTGTGTCTGCGTATATCAAATAACCTGTTTGTGGTGCTGGCTGCAAATGCAAGAACTTAATGCACTGGGGAGGTGACGGTGGGGCTGGTGGAAGGGCGAGAGTTGTACCCTCCAAGTGCAAAACAGCCCTTGAATTTCAGTTGTTTGTAGGTCCTCACGTTGAGTTCACCGCCAATGAACTTTCAAGTCAAAGTATGTGGAGGCATGGCATAAACCACTCTGTATAATAACATGAAGTCACTGGTTACTTAACGTGCTATCTGCATGTCTCTTTCACATCCAGTGTTTCACAAGTCTTAATGATGATTTTAGTGGGCATTTTCAGAATAAATGTGTTTTCCGCCTAATTATTATAGACCTCTCTTGGTGATGATGATATAAAATGGGAAAACTACATTAATTTGTAACCTAAACATTTAATTCCATCTGTAGAGAGGAATGAAACTGTTCGCTGTCCACATAAGTGGGGTTTTGCTGCAGTTACAGAAAATGACGTAGCTCTTTAAACTTGTGTAGAACTGAATATGAGAAGCAGTGGGTAATGAGATGATGTGTACTGCTAGGGACCAAAATATTGTAGTGCTTCTCTGTTTAATAAAGTGATCTGAATCATGAAGTCAAATTTCACTTGGCAGAAAAAGTCAGTTGATTACTCTGTATTGCTGCCGTTTTAACCATTGAGGGGTTAAGGGCAGTTGCAACAGGGCCGTGGTTTTCAAACCTTATGGTCTCAGGATCTTTACATCTTAAAGTAAAATTATTGATGACCCCAGAGAATTTTTCTCTGTGTGGATTATATATTTTGAAGTTTTTCTGGATTATGAAATAAAAAAAAAAATCACTTGAACTGATAAAGAGCTACTTAATTTATGTTAGCATAAGTAACATTATTAATGAAAATTAAATATTTTCCAAAACAAAAAAATACAGCGGGAAGAGTGGCTTTGTTCTGCTCGTTTGCACATTATCTTCGGTGCCTGAAGAGAGGATAGATGTATTCTCATCAGTTTTTGCGTCCTGTCTGTTGCAGTACATTGGTTTGGTTGAGGTGTAGAAGGAAGATCTGCCCCCGTAGAGATTTGTAATGGTCTCCGGGAACCTCAAGGGTCCTTGGACCAAACGGAGAACCTCTGTCATAAATAAGACTAAAGAGTTCTGAAACATTCCACGCTACTATATAGTCGTATTTTTTCCTGCTGTTCTTTCTGTATTGAACAAACATGATAATTATATGTATCAAGTGCAGCAGTCAGGGACTTTTGTAGACCCAGAGGGAGCGTGAGTGTGTATGGATTTTCATCTGCGAGTCTAAACCTGGTTTGTAGATAGTTTATATTTGTTTATTTTAAGATTATTTGGTAGGAAAACAAACGAGCCTTACTGTAGCCTGTTTTAATGTAAACCCCCCCCCCAAATGAAGGTACTAAGGACAGTGAAAATATGGACACTATTTTTTAACTCTCTTCTTTTTGAAGGGGATGAATGACGAAGGGAATAACTTTTAAGAGGGCTATTTGGCTGTTGATTTTAAATTAAGATCTGACTATTGTTTTTACTAATTTGCAAAACTTGTTTGCTTTTTTTTTTTTTTTAAACATAAGGCTACTTGTCAGAGTTCTACAGTTGAGCAAAGAAATAGGGCATGACCTAACAAAAAGGACTTTATTTCTTATGTAGTAATAAAAACTGCAGATATTTCAGTGAATGTAAAGATGAACTGTGTTCAGTTTTGGCTGAAGGCAATCTTCCAATATATCTGCTTGAAAGACCTGGAATCAGAGAATTGACAAAGCGTTGCATGGGGGCTAAAAAACATGAGTAAGACCCTGTGTTTTGATACTATTTGTTTAATGAATATTTAACGAGCCTGTACTGTGTGCCGAGCACTGTGTGAGGCACTGTGTGTAGAGTTGACCCTTTAACAACACGGGTTTGAACTGTGCAGGTCCACTTATGTGTGGATTTTTGTTGATAAACACAGGACAGCACCATAAGTGTGTTTTCTCTTAATGATTTTCTTAACATTCTCTTCTCTAGCTTACTTTTAAGAGCGCAGTATAGAGTACATATACAAAATATGTGTTAATCAACGGTGTTATCGGTAAGGCTTCCGGTCCACAGTAGACTACTAGCTCTTAAGTTTGGGGGGAGTCAAAAGCTAGGTATGGATTTTTGACTGAGATGGGGGGGCGTGCCCCTGCTCCCTAAGTTGTTCAAAGGTCAGTTGTACTTGCTGCCATTTTGCAGTGATATCTTTTAATGTCACAGCCACATATTTGTTAAATGAAAAACATTGGAATGTGATCACTATTTGGAACATTTGGAAGAGGGATGAGATGATGGGGATAGGTGTCTGGGAGAGACTCCCGAGCACGGGGTCTGTGGACTTAGGCAGAGTCCATGCGTGGGCTTCAGGAGGTCCTTGAACCCCTCTAAAACTGTGTGCTTAGTGCTCTGGGTTGGTGTTCTTTTCTGTAGTTGTGGAGAGAGATGATAACTTTCATCAAATTCTCAAAAGGGGTCCCTGGCCCCAACAAGTGTAAGCCCTGTTAATGTATTTAGAGGTCACGATGGTGCAACACCATCATCTTACCGGTAAGACACCAAGCTCAAGGAGGCTAGGTACTTCTAATCATACAGTTAATTAATGGAGGTAGGGATTTAGATTATGTCTTTCTGAGGGACTGGGTTGTCACTCCCAAACTGACTTTATAGAATTACCGAGTTCAACTTTAGAACTTAGTTAAAAAATAGTGATGACAGCCATCACTTTACTTAATATGAGGTAGTGTCTTTGTGTTTCTTCTGTAGCTGTTCTTTCTAACTAGTTAATTGGTAGGACCAAATCCTACTAGATCCTACTAAGGACCACCCTTAGTCTTTTTTCCTCAAATCACGTGAACTCAGCGCTATAGAGTGCAAGGAGAATGTAAGACATGAGTCTCTTTGGAGAATACTTTACTGTTGTCCTTTTTCTGAAATTTTACGTTTTTGAATATCACATTAGCTCCCAGTAGCCCTGGGGCATGGGGTGATAAAAAGAACACCGGTTTTGGACAGAGGCAGACGTCAGTGGTATTCTGGCATGGACCAGGTGTTTCATCCTTTGGAACTTTCCCCTGGCCTCATCTATAAATTGGTGATGGGGGCTGCCTCACGGGGGTGAGGGGTTTTAGGGACCACAAGCGGGAAGACATCAGACATAGCACAGCAAGCCTTTAGGAATGTCCTCCCCATCCTCTTTACCTACGGGGTAGCAAGACAGCCATAAATGCATTATTAGTCACACTCAGTGTAGTTACTGGTGGTTTCTTTTCCTGTTTTCAAATGTGTGAGGCAGTTGTGGAGAAGCAGACAGTGACTGATGTTTCTCTGTGTGGAGAGCAGGAGACTGACCCCAGCCCGTGTTGAACTCGGTTGGGCTCCTGATAACTTCGTCAAAGGAGGAAATGTTTCTGCCTAACTGTTTATGAATTTATCTCCTGACTTATTTCAAGGAATTGCCTGGAAGTGAAGGATAAAACTGAGATGAGTCACCTAAAATTTCAATATTTAGGCACAGTGGAAAACACTAAGTTTTCTTCAGCAGTTGTCTCGGCAGATTTCCTTTTTGGCAAAATTGAAAACTACGTGCTTAAAAAACAGATCCTCTGGGAAAACTGCTCACTGCATCACTGCTGTGAGAAGGGTAAACCCCGGAAGAAAGGAAAATGACAGTGGTTTCTAGATGGTCGGGAGTGGTCTGTCCTGTACCAGGTGGAGGTGTGTTTTTACTGTGGATGCTGTAGCTCGCCGGGTGGATATTGGGGCCCAAGTGTAACTGGAGAAATGTTTGGGTTTTATCTCACTGTGCTCGCAGTGAAAACGGGGCATCGGTCATCTTGACTCTAAAAAACCAGAAAGCCGATAGAAAATATTACGTTACTTTGCGAGTGACGCTGGGGGTATCTATCTCGTGCTCTAGTCCCTCTCCCGGCTCACGTATTTGCTGGATCTGTATGCCTTCTACATGGCTACCTTCCTTTCTGGGAGTTCTCCTGACTGAACCACTCATCTGCATCTGACAGTGCCGAGTTCCTAGATCGAGGTGCAAGAACACGCAGGTTCCTTCCCCTATTTTGCATTCAAACTATATGAAAAGTCGCTGTGTACCCTTCAGACCCACTTCACAAGCAGGGCTCCTGAGATGTGATGCGGTTGCCAAGTGGACACATTTCCACACATCTTCATTTTCTTAACCCTTCTCCCCGTTGACAAGTGGGGATCCCGTTAGTTTTAGGGGTTAAAAATGCATTTGTTGAGATGTCAGGCAGAATCTGTGAATGACCCCGTTGGACTGCCGTGAAAAGTACAGCGCAGGGTGACGGCTTAATTGGTACCAGGTGTAGATGGAGAAGGCACACAGATGTGATGGGGGTGCGTCACTACCTAATTGTTTTAATGTTCGCCGGGAAGTTAATTGTCAGTGTAGAGTGTGCTAGCAAATTAGGTTCCCACTGCCTTAGTGTAACTGAGGATAAATGAGGTGTCATGAGTTTCCAGTCTGTACCTCTGACACAAACACTTTTCCTGCGGGGAGGAGAAAGTTCCCAAGGGGAATCAGCATGGCAGCTCAAGACATCCATTTGAATAATGTGCATTATTTTCACATTAGGGAAACCTGTCTAGCTTTTGCTGTCTCCATGAGCGGCTTTTCCTTTCAGATTTGCTGCTGGTGGCTTCAAGGTTTAGACATGGTTGGCAGAAGAGTTGCTTTGAGGTCTCAGAATCCATGAAGGAAACATGAAGGCTCTGTAACGAATGTTCTGGTAACACTGACAGGGTAACATTCCATTAAACCTGTTTCTTTCATATTTCCTGGAGTTTATCTCCCAGAATATCTCCGTTTACATGAACAGCCATTACTGTTAAATTGCTAAAGAAAAGTGGAAGTCTTGGAACCAAGACGGGCTTTTATCCGTATTGAAGCATCTGGGTCTCCCTGCCTCAATCTTGGGTGGGTATTCAGAGCATGAAATAGAAACATCATTGTCCAAAACAGTGAGAATAAAGGTAACACAGAGTCCAGATGGTGATGTTTTCTTTTGATTCAACTGAATGTTCTCTCAAGTGCAACAGACTGATGCTTTACCATTGGAAGTTCTTATATGAAGGTATGGTTTAAGGATTGCATTTGGATGTTTGTTTTTGCTTTGAGAGAAGAATTGTGCACTTCTGCCCACTAGGTTCAAACACTCTGCCAACTCTCTAGTTACCTTGCACCCAGAGGACTACAGCAGAGGCTAGTCGTGGTATGTGTGTTTACGAAACATGGTTCACCCAGTTAGGATGACGTGATCTGGATTTGGCAACTCGAGGTAGCATACACCAGTTGTAACGTGAGAAGTTCTGCTACTTTTCCTTTTCTTCTCTGAGTAGCTCTTTTGGTCTTGTAGCTTATCACACCACTGTGAGCGAGAGAAATGACCCTCAGGAAGCATGTAGTAGTGGTAGCCAGCAGTTGGCCTGTGGTCAGTGAAGGCGCACACTGAGATTTTCTGTGCTCCAGATTTTTTAAGAGGGAGAGTTCCCTTGGGGTGCATGTTTTCTCTTTTTTTGCCCCTCATCTCCTCATTTCATGTGTAGTTTCCACCTATAAATGGAGGGAAAGGTACGCCTGTGGGGCTAACGGGTCTTGTGGACTCCCTTTCTGACTCCGGTACTCAATGCTCCAGGGGGGATCTTTTTTCTCCAGAGGCCTGTCAGATATACCTCTCCCTTTATCGTTTTACTTGGCTCCATTCCCATAAGTGTGTGCAACATGTAAAGTACAGAAACTCATCATGGTTTTAGAATTTTAGTTTGTTTTGAAGTGATAGTGTGTTTTCCGGCCTTGATTTGCTCAGATTTGTAATCTCCCCTGTGGGCTGTATAAATGTCCAATTTTGAGCTCTCGTGGAAGACACAAAGTAAATAAGATGATTTTGTTTAGTTAAAACAATTTTAAAACAAAGGGAAACTTTATATATACAGTCTTGAAAATCCCAGACCTCGGGACATTTGTAATAGAAATCTGCCCAGTAATTATCGTTTTTGAAAAATTCTGGCAGACACTTAAATTTTACCAGCTGCAAGGTGAATAAAACATTGAGTTTCTTGGCTAGAATGAGAGTATATCAGTCAGTGTGGTAACACTAGTTCTCATGCTGATCAAAAAAAAAAAAAACAAAAAAAAAACCCCACTGATTCACAATTAAATATTTATTTGGCAGATTAAATGTTTGAAAATGAACTTTACTTGATGAATGCTGTTTGGTAGATTAAAGTCTTTCAAAATATGGACACTGGTAGAAGTCTGGTGGCAGCTCGGTCTTCAGAGCTGCAGGCGGCCACGAGTGACGTCGCATGAAGCGGCACTGTGTGTCTCCGGACTGCTTTGTTGCTCTCTGCTGAGGCCTGTTTTAGCGCGCATCTTGGGTTATAAATGGCAGGATTCATGAGTGGAAAGGCAGGAATTTGGGGCTGTTTTCAGGTCATTTTAATGTAGAATGTACTTTTTTGTAGTATGTTTGCGGTTTTTGTATGGTGGCATAAAACCGTGTGTGTGTGTGTGTGTGTGTGTGTGTGTGTGTGTGTGTGTGTGTGTGAGAGAGAGACAGACAGACAGACAGACTGTGGTTTGCGGAGGGCGGTCAGAGAAAGCATGCAGGGTGCATTAGGCATTATTATGTCACATTAGAATGTTAAATGGTTAAATGTTAATGGCTAAAGAGCCAGTGTGACTCTTCAGTGATAAGTATGTGGGGGCAAGGATTTTATGTACATAATTTAAGAATCACTCCTCTGGGAGTAGAGATGCCTTGACTTAATGGGAAGAGCTTGGTGATTTTAGATAAATCGCCTCCCCTCTCTGGTCAGCCTCCAGATAAAAGGAGGGGGATGAAGAAGATGAATAAGTCTTTAAAGGTTGCTTTGGCCTCTTCAAAGGTGGGATTCTAATTACCTTCTGTGTTTCCAATGCACAAGTTTTGAAAAAAAAAAAAAAAACTTAAAGTCAAGCAACCTCAGTTTCATTCTTTTGCAAATGGCTTCTTCTTAAATGTTGATTAAATGCTAAACATTAATGTTAAATGTGATCCTATCTTATTCTAGTCCAGATCTAACAAATCAAGATAGAATCAAGATAAATTTTGAAAGATCCAAATGATATTCGTTCAATACCCAGGTATAATCTCTTTATTCTTAAAACGTGTGTAAAATGGCTCTTTTTTTTTTTAAGATTTTATTTATTTATTTGACAGAGACAGCCAGCAAGAGAGGGAACACAAGCAGGGGGAGTGGGAGAGGAAGAAGCAGGCTCATAGCGGAGGAGCCTGATGTGGGGCTCGATCCCATAACGCCAGGATCACTCCCTGAGCCGAAGGCAGATGCTTAACGACTGGGCTACCCAGGCGCCCCTAAAATGGCTCTTAATGACCATCAGTATGGTGGTTACTCCACCCTGGGTCATGAAGAGCATAAGCTGGTGTGTGAGGAAAACAGAGAGCATGAGGGGGGGAAAAAAAAGAAAACAACACAAAACTTCTGGTATCATGAGACATCCAGTAACACCTGTGAAGTCACTTTTGGGTTTCTGGGGAACACACGAGGGAACCATGAAGATTAGGGTCACCTAGGCAGTCATTAACCAAAACAGCTATTGTTACTGACAGTGAAGTTCATTAGGCTGGAACCATTTGCTTAAATCAGGAACAACAATGAAAGCAGTGTCAGGGCTGGAAGATGTCGGGGACAATTACACAAAGAAGACCGGGTTCATGGGAACAGGGGTAAAAGGAAGTCCATTTTTGGCGGGGCTGCTGTGTGAATCAGCTCCCCCCCGGCTCCTGACTGTGGCTCCCCCAGGCCTTCCCAGCCCACAGTCTTTGCTGCCTTGTTTTGAATCCATTTTACAGCATCAAAGGTACGATGAGACACTGTGTTTTGCAACTTGTCTGAGTCTGCCATTTTGAATGGAGCCAATTTTCACATAAGTAGCGGTGCTAATTACTAGCCCTGTCCAAATTTAGAGGAACTTCCAGAGCTTTTCAAAACCTATTCAGATTATAGGCCTCATTTAAGCCGTTCAAGCAAGAATTACAGTAGTAACTTCTAACACATAGAAGCAGAGTCCTCAAAGCTTGACAGGCTTCGGGGTTCTAACTATAGAAATGTTACTGTTTCTAACAGAAATTGCATTGTTGCTAACAGGAGCGTAGTTTACTTTTATGTTTACAGTACCACTTGACGCCATTAAAAATAAATAAGATCATTAAAAAGCTATCTTTGAATGGCTGAGCGGTTTGGATGCCCGGCGCTGGTTATAGCAGGAAGGCCATGAAGGCGACCCTGTGGAGAGAGACTTAACTTTAAAGTTGCCAGCGGACACCGAGTCTGTGTCACATTCTGGGCACTGGGGCAGATGCAAAGTTGAGTGCTGTATAGTGCTGCCCTCAGTGCCTCTGGTCAGAGTCTGGACGAGGAGACCTTTGAGAGCCGATAAAATCTAGAACACAGGCAGGTGTATTGGGACGCTGTTTATATCTGAGCTCAAGCTGCTACTCCCTTCCCGTGGCTCAGCTTTTTGGAGTGCACGTTAGCACTTCAGGAGTTTGGTTAAGTGTCCCGTGTCCTATCAGCCAGTGGATCTGGGTCGGAGGGGTTAGTGTTTAGCAGACATTTACCACGGTCATTAGTGGAAGGATCCAGCCAGTTCACCTTTCAGCCCCACACACTGTGCTGAAGACATTACTCTGAGCTACTCTGTATTGAATTGCACCAGTCCCTCCTTCCGCTTTTATGTAAGCCTCTGCATTTGTGTAGCCTGAACGGTCTTGAATCAAAGCTCTGCTGGCTTCAGCGTCAGCCCCTGCAGTGGGCAGAGCAGCTTCAGATGGCCTCCCGGTCCCTAGTTTTGATTTCCTCCTGTGTGTGGTTGAGCTGGGAATGCTCCTGTGGTGGGGTCCACAGTTTTCATGAGGTAGCTTTGAGACCCAGCCACCTGGCTGATCACCTTGGGCTGGTTAGGAGCAAAGACACACCTTCTCCCTTACCCCCCCACCCCCGTTTTTAAAATTCGCTTCTCGTGCATGCCATTGCATTAGAGGTGGTCTGACTTAAAGGTTTCCCCCAGCCCCTTCTATTTAAAATTGTGGCAGAGAAAGGTAACATAATTGTCTGTTGCCCCTGGACATCCCCGTAATAGTTCTCCAGCGTCTTGCAGAAATTGGGGTTATCTGGGCTTTGTGCGGGAGATTTTTGCACAGCTCCTTCAGCATTGTTCGAGGCAGTAACACACCACTGAACAAATTGCCCCCTTGCATATGCTAATCCTGTACTTAAAAGAACTCATTGTAACATGTTCTGATGCTTTAGCCTGAGGGGAGGTGGGAATTGAAGGGATGTCAGATCTTGTCATGTGACCCCCAAATATCTAAAATGCCTGTTTTCTTTGGGTCAACAGTTCGTACTCAGCACATGGGAATGAAAGTATCCTGTGTGGTTGGTTGAAAAGATTAGTCCTTGTTCCTCCTTTTGCATGGGGGAGCAGGCCTCGCTGTTGAAGATTCGCTGGCTGAAACATTCGCTTTAGGTCTTGAATTTCAGTGCTGTTGGCGAAGAACACCAAATCTTATTTTCAACAGTAAATTAAAAGAATTCAAAAGAGTTCCTTCATTGCTGCTGTGTAGAATGTGATTTGCCTTTTAGGAAGCCATGCTGTTAATCCCACCTGCTCTCTCTGTGTCTTTTTCGAGGGCTACACACTGTTACAGTCACAGAATACGCCTGATAGAATAATCTCAAGGTTCCACTCCTAGGCCATTTCTATTCCTGACCGGGAAATCGCAGTGGGAAAGAATAAAAACATCCACATGTAAACAGCAAGCTCCCATCTCTCTAACCGTAAAAAGAGAATGGAAGAGCATTTTAAGTGAGTAGGGCCTGAAGGACCCACCAGGCTCTGGATGGTTTTGTTGCATAGTCAGGGTCTCCGTTTTAAATGCTTAAACCTCTATAAATGTTTGCCATCAAAGTCTTCAGACGAGATGAACTACATGGAATGAAAGGAAGTGTAGGTATCACCTTTCTAAAATAGCTGTCCCATCCAGGTTGGGTTTTCATGTGTTCAAAGAGACCTGGGAAGAAATCTTTGATTTTTTTTTTTTTTTTTTTTGTCTTGCAGAGTAATTCCCTCTTGGTCCCAGACAGTCTAAGGGGCACAGATAAACGCAGAAACGGGCCTGAATTTTCCAATGACATCAAAAAAAGAAAGGTGGATGATAAGGACTCCAGCCACTATGTAAGTAAATAAAGGACTTGAAACAGTATTTGTTTACTTACTTGCTTACCTTCTAAGTGAGCATATAAGCATACTCTAAGATCTTAGTGATAATTCCACATCCTTTGAAATAATACTATCAAGGGGATAGATTCTTTTAAGCATACTGTTTCCCTTTACAGCTGTAAACTCTGCTCTGTCAGGCTCCTGATTACATTTTAGGCTTTCTGCCTAAGTTCCTCATGAGAGGGGATACCAGCATGCAGGGGCACACTTCAGCCGGTGCATTTGCATGGGGCTCTGCTCTTAAAGGGACCTTGCCCTTGGTTTGATGCTCTGTTCTCACCATCTTCAAATTCTCAGTTTTTGAACCAGGGCCTGCATTTTCAGCTGTCCTGCCCCCTGCAAATTTGGTAGTCCGTCCTGCTAAGATAATTGGGGTAAAAATGTCGGTGTCACAAAATACCTTTTTGAATGCTATTCTGTTGACTTACTGAGGCTCATATTCGGTCTTGAGGCAGAGTTCATCCTCTTGAACAGCGAGCAGTTGGGCCACGTAAGTCCATCGTAAAAATGGAAAAAAACCTGGCAGGCATCTAGGTCAGACCCCGCAGACTGAGAACACATGACTGCGGAGGGAGGGCTCTTGACTTCCATCGAGCTGGAACCATGTTTCACAAGGAGAGCAAACCAAGTCAAATGGCAGTTGGCTTAAGTCTGAGGGTCATAAACATTGCTGCTGATAGATGACTTGGAGTTTTCTTGTGTATCCCCAAGTGTGTCTATTTCAAGATGGACACATTGTCGGGAACAGTATGAGAGTAGAAAGTGGGATTCGTTCACTTCCCATTGCTTATGGAAGAAGCGTCCAGCTACGGTTGGCAGGCGTCTTGGCAGGATGGGGCTACCAAATTTACTAGACCTCTCTGCCTCCTGCTGGCTGGTTCAAGCCGATAGGTGGCCAGTGGCTAGTATTTCTAGTATTTCCTGAGCAACAGCTCATTCCTGCCACGTACCTCATGCTTTTACATGGATTGTTTCATTTGACTTTTTTAAAACAATTCTGTGAGTTCAGTACCATCGCCTCCAGTGTAGATGAGGAAACTGCAGCACAGAGCTTGTAAGTGATTTGCCCAGGTTCAGAGTTAATGGTGAAGCCTGGAGGCGGTCTAACTCCAGAATCCATGCTCTTCATCACAATGCCAGGATCCCCAAGCTGAGGGCCTGGGGAAGGATGTTTTGCCAGAGGTCCTTGTATTGGTCCACACTGTGCACTATAATAACGTTCTAAGAACTTGGAGTTGTAGGTTTTCCCCATCCCAGTCCAAGCCTTTGTAGCACATAATGTTGCCCCTCACCTTTGCCCACAGCTGGTGTCCCCTGCAGGTACTTTTATATATGCCGTCAACTGTTCCTAAGCTACTCAGAAGGTGTGTGACATGCAGAAATCTGGAAGTTGCCAGTAATACAATTTTGAGTTGTTGTGCATGAGGCTCGTGTAGATATTTAGTGATCTAGAATCCATAGCTCTACATTACTGTTTTATCACCTGCTCATATTAAGGATGTCCAGATGTGTAAGTAGTTGAGATGATGTTGGAGAATCTGGGGTGAAGTCCTCTGACCTTAGCTCCTGATGACCGGTCCACACTGTACTGTGAAGGTTCACATTTGCAGAAGGGTCCAAAACAAAGCTAAGATTGAAATTACAGACTACTCAAAGACTCACTTCACAGTCCCATTGTAACAAATGAGTTGTTTGCTACTTTTTGCCAGTTTCTACACTAGGTGAGCCTTTTCTATAAATTTTTTTTAAGAGGGAAAACCTTTTGGCTTATGTTTTTTTCATCACCACCATCTTTTTTTTTCCCCCAAGATTTTATTTACTTGTCAGAGAGGAAGAGAGAGTAAGCACAAGCAGGGGGAGCGGCAGGCAGAGGGAGAAGCAGGCTCCCCGCTGAGCAAGGAGCCCAAGGCAGGACTCAATCCCAGGACTAGAATCATGACCTGAGCCAAAGGCAGACACTTAACCGACTGAGCCACCCAGGCGTGCCATTTTTCTTTAGATATTTATTTTATTGAAGTAATCCCTTACCCCCAACGTGGGGCTCAAACTCACAACCCTGAATTCAAGAATAACACACTCTTCTGACTGAGCCAGCCAGGCGCCCCCCCTCCCCCACACCCTGTCTTTGTGTTCTTAATACCTGAAAATATTTGTGTTTTTCTGTGGTCTTTACTAACAGAAAAAGCAAATGTTCTTTAGTTTTAATTTTTTCTTTTATTACATGAAGATATTTCTTTCAGCAGGCTGTTATTTTGAGTTACCCAGGCTTCCTCATCTTATGTTGTTATAGTGAATTGCATGGTGCCTTAACAACAGTGATTAAAGTAAATCTGGTAACACACTATTGAAGAAAGTAAACTGGGTCTTCCACATGTAAAACTCTAGGTACAATTAGAAAAAAACACATAGAAGATACGAATTTACAGTTGAGGGTAACTTTCTAGCTGGACTTGGAGGCCCCGCAGAAAGCCAACGTGGCAAATACTTGCACTTGTACTTATTAGTACAAATTTTCAAACTTTCATGTATTTGTAACTGACAGTGACTCAGTAAAAGGATTGTGTAGATCGTAAACTAGTGACCTGCTCCTTTTTGAGAATTAGGGCCCACTGTGAGATCTTCCTTCTTTCATAGCTCATTGTATCACTGTATGGCTCCATCTAAAGGACAGGAGGCCTTTTGGCTAAGAAAGTAGACCTTTTCAGTCTGCCCTCAACTTGACGTAGGAGTGATCGCATAGCTGAATAGCTTTTGCAAGTTGTACAGCTTTATGAAGAGGGAATAAACGTCCTACTGCAGGATGCCAGTGTCTTCCAGATTTTACCATCCTGTGTTCTTCCATCTCTCCTAAAATATTCCATTATGATTGCAAATTTTTTATTCTTAACATGAGGTTAGATCTTGGTCCGTTATCCCAGCCAAGTAGATAGCTTTTTTGTTTTAGTTTTTAGTGTTCCTTTTTTCCCTTTCAGTAATTAGTAACCCCATGGGAACATGGTTGAAGTTTGCCTTTATAATAACAAATTGGCTGTGAACACTAGATTTGTTGGCTGTCTTCAAGATGATACACACAAAGAAGGGCGTGAAATCGTGTTCTTCATTTGACCTCCAGTGGGAAAAGAGCCCTGATAGAAGGCTGTGGGCGGATTTCAGATTATAAGAGAGATGGAGCTGTTGCAAACATTTATTGAGCTCTTCCTGTGCACTCAGTGTTTGCAACTTGCCCTCAGCCGTATGGTCTCCAGCAGGTATGCTAGTGTAACAATTCCTGCCTGGGGCTTTGGGTAGCCCCATGTCAGATAAAGGGGGGGGGGGGGCGGAGGCAGTATTAATGACTAGGCCTGGCAATCCGGAAGGGAACCTGTAGGCATGTCCTGGGCCATTTTTCAGTCTGTCTGTTACCAAGAACTGTAGACATCGAACTGGGCCTCCAACCCTTTAATAAACGGCATTAACATCTCTTTTTCCAGGACAGCGATGGTGACAAAAGCGATGACAACTTAGTCGTGGATGTGTCTAATGAGGTAACTACTCATTTTCTCAAACTATTTTCAGAGTGACTTTGGAGAAACAGAAAGTGGAGCCATGGTATTTTGGTTTCTCACAAGTTTACACGTTAAAAACTTAGTGGTTGTTCACAGATGGAGCCATAGTGGTCTGACAAGAACTTTTGTTTCCTTTTTAAAAAAAAAAATCTGTTTTCCCAGTCATTTCAGATTCCTAAGTTGGGTGCCTGGTGCTCCTTTCCTTCCCTCTGGGCAATGTATTTGAGCTTGAGGACGCATAGGATTGTTCCTGGATACCTTTTCCTCTGTGCTATCTTCATGGGTGTGTTTGCAAACACCATCCTGTTAATCATAACAACATTGCTAGTCAGGGTGCACACTCCCAGGTCCCCGAGATCTGAAGGTCTTAGAACGTCCTCCTTTAATTTAGAGAATTAGTGTGGAAATACAGTCCGTAAAGGGCAAGGTCTGTCCGTTATAAGTGAAATCACACAAGCTTTGCTTATACTTGTCGAGGACCCTTCTTCTCCGCGAGCAAGCCCTGCCCATTCACCCAGGGAAAATGGGATCGACAAAAACCGCCTGCTGAAGAAAGATGCTTCCAGCAGCCCAGCATCCACGGCCTCTTCGGGAAGCTCCACTTCTTTGAAATCCAAAGAAATGAGCTTGGTAGGTCTCATGAGCCGTCACTTTGCCTATGTAGCAGTGTATTTTTCTTTGCGGTTCAGAGGACCCTAAAGTATTTGAAATGTGGGCTTTTACTGAGTGAGAGGTATATTTTTAAGTGTTTAAAAGTGAGACGACTCCTCCTGCTCTTTGTCCCACACGATGTTTCCTTTCTCCCTCTTGGTAGTGTCTTTTGGGTCGTGATGAGAGAGAGACAACAAGCTTCCTTGTGCATTGCTTTCTTATTTGGGGGATGTACAACCTTGTAGGAAGTTAGAGTCCTGTGTTTACCTTATTTTAGACTGACCCACTGTGTCAGGGCATGTTGGGATTGGGTGTGGAGTCAGAATGGGAATGTACTCAAGCAGCGTCCAGAGAAGCCTGGAGCAGGTGCAGGGTTCCTGCTTTCAGCCATTCGACAAATAATGTGGAGCATGTCATCTGTTAACTTATAGAAACTGAGCCATAACAGTCCTGCATTTGATTCTTATATGGCCTTCCTAGGCCTTATCCCATTTCACCGATGGGGAGGAAGGCCTAAGGAACTTGCCAAGTTTATGCTACCTGTCAGATCCAAGGCCAGAGGGAGCTGCGGTCTCTCCCTAGCCCATGCATGCTGTTTGCTGCTCCGCAGCGCTCCTCATTCTGGGATTTAAGAGTGAAAGGTTGAGATGCAGAGGATGATGGCCCGGGACCCTGTTACTGTCACACTCCTGAAGGCCTCTGTGCTGGTGGGTCCACATCTGTTATGTAGGCAAGTGAGTGGCGGTGTTTACCTCCACACACATCTCTCAAACAGATGGGACTCCTTCTAGGGCTTTTGCCTTTGAGATGCTGATTTGTTTCTCATCAAATCCAGGGCCCTGCTGCCTCTCACTGTTAGTCTCAATCCCACTGCCACTAAAAGGCAAGATTAGAAAAAGGATCCTCCCTCTGACATTCTTGGTGACCCGGCCATTTGTTTCTGAGTGACTGGGAATTTTTTGCTGGGTGGTCATCATTCTAAGTTGGCCTGGATCCAAAGTCCACACGCCTGATGGAAAAATACTTTTTAAAATAAAATCTGCGGAGGAAGAAGTGTGATCATGTTCTGTGTCTCTAGCTAGAGTTTTAATTCTGGCAGGAAGAGGAAAGGTCAACATTTCTCGCTCACAAGTTAATGCTGTCAACATTGTGTGGATTTATGAAAATTGGCTGAGGGAGTAGCTAGAAGGTGCCCAGTGTCCCAGCTGCTGTTGTGATAAATTGTGTAATATGGCTTGGATTAAAAATAATACTCATTTAATTTGTTTAATGATACCAGCATGAAAAAGCCAGCACGCCTGTTCTGAAATCCAGCACACCGACGCCTCGGAGCGACATGCCAACGCCGGGCACCAGTGCCACTCCAGGACTCCGTCCAGGCCTCGGCAAGCCTCCAGCCATGGACCCCCTCGTTAACCAAGCGGGTAGAGCCTCGCCTCTTGTTGTGCTTTGTTTTGTTTTTCCCTTTCCCGGCCTGATTCGTCGTCTGTGCACTCCTGACGCCATTTCCCCATGAATACGAAACACACACAACTGCCTGTCTCCTTCCTATCCCTGAAAAGCCACGATAAGAAACAGATGTCGTCCTTAGGTTCAGCAGCTGCACACTGTTTGGTCTCCGACTGTTTACATTTGGCTTTCTTTTCTCCCCACCCCTGCACCCCCAAATAATCTAAATCCTAGGGACTTCAATAATGTTTCCGATAATTATTCCGCATGCAGGCTCCTTACCAAACTATCCCCGCGTGTCTGAGTTCGCAAATACTGACTGAAACAGCTGGCCCAAGTGTGCTGCTTGCTTTCTTGAGTTGGCTGGTTTTCTCCTGGGGTCTGTCCCTCAGGAATCTGTGGTCTCCCTGTCAGTAGAAATTGGGAGGGTTTCACTGAGGCTCCAGCCTGTGAATCTAACTTTATCTTTCTTAACACCTTGGGCCCAGAGGAAAATAGGCCCCAGAATATTCCTCCTAAACCCAGTCTTTGGTTTAGGTAATAAACCCAGGGCCAGGTTTTCATTTGGGATTGGTAGCAGGCCATGGAAAGTTTAGACTGAAGGAGAAATCTTGGATTTTATCAAAACCTTTTGAGAGTAAGTCCGGTAAACAGGTTAAGTGCCCTGTGCCTTGGTTTGCCTTCTGCGAATTGTGTACAATACTGCTGTTTAATTTTAATTAACAGTTTCCCAGTGCTGCCAAGCCAAGGACGAACTGCGTGGCAGTGCTTCCCCTGGGGTCTGTTCTTTCCTGGAGATGAATTCAGCTGAGTTGGTGGTGATGAAACCACCCACCCACGTGCCCACTCACCCAGCCACACACACACGCACGTACCCTTCCCAAGCTTTCCTTCTTGACCTCGCCCCGCATGAATGGCACCAGAAGTGACTCTCGAACTGACGGTCAGGCTGGACCACAGCAGTCGTCTGAGTCATATCACGTGGCTTGTGCTTCCTTTCAGCGGCCGGCCTGAGGACGCCGCTGGCGGTGCCCGGCCCATACCCTGCCCCGTTCGGGATGGTGCCCCACGCCGGCATGAACGGCGAGCTGACCAGCCCCGGCGCTGCCTACGCCAGCCTGCACAACATGTCCCCACAGATGAGCGCGGCCGCCGCCGCCGCTGCCGTGGTGGCCTACGGGCGCTCCCCGATGGTAGGTGCCGCGGGCGCGCAGGTGCCGCGGGCGCGCAGGTGCCGCGGGCGCGCAGGTGCCGCGGGCGGGCAGGCCAGGGTAGGAACCCACGCCTGCGGCACAGAGGCCCAGTGTCCCCCGCCCCACCCGCCGCCAACAGCTTGCAGCTTCATGAGGTTAGGGCGCGGCGCTTCTTGGTTTACTGTGTGGATGAAACAAGACAGTGTTTAGGAGCTACTTTGGCGGTTCAGGGGACATCTGGTTTTCTTCCCCCAGGTAGTTTTTTTTTTTTTTTTTTTGGAAGGCAATGGAATGACTCAAGTAGCTCACAGAAGCCTTTTCATTCATTTACTTGAGGGTTTTTTTTCCCCCCTCTTTAATTCTTAGGAAAAAATATTTGAGAAGCTGTAACTTTTTCTTTCCATGCCTATATTATTCTTTAAACCCAACAGAGTGACTCAGGTGTAAGCAGTGATCTTAGGGCAACAGGGAGAAGACAGAGGTGACTGAACCCTGCAGCAGGCCCAGCTTGCCCAGCCTTTTACAACTATGTAAATAGCCTTTTTTTGACCGACAAGATACAAAACTGTATGCAAATGGCAAAATCGACTGTAATCCTCGATTGCATCAGGGAAAGGAAACATGATAACCTGTAGCAAATAGAAGTCCCTATGTATTTCTCTTGGCTGTTGAGAATAGCTCATGTTCAGTTTTCTCCTCTCCCCTCTTCGGATGGCATGACCTCCAGCAGTTTGGGCCGATAGTGAAGTTTGTGGGTTTTTCCCCTTAAGTTGCACTAGTAAGAAAGGCTGTGCATTGGTGGGTAAGATAGTTTAAAGCAAAGTAGGCAGCTAAGGGACTAGATACGTTCATTAGGGTGCACTAAGTAGGGAATCCATGAATGTTTAAACAGTGACTTAGACCAGTGGTATGAAACTGGGGGCGATTTTGCCCCCCTAGGGACATTTGGTAATATGTGGAGATACTTTTGATTGTCAGAAGTGGGGAGGGCTATTGGTATGTAGAGTGTAGAAGCCAGGGGTGGTGCTAAATATCCCAAGACAACAACCCCAAACAAGTCTCTGGCTCAAAACATTGGTAGTGCCAAGGTTGTGAAATCCTGACTCAGACAACATGCTGCCCTCTGTACTTTCTTGGGCAAGGCAGGACATCCTAAGTCCACAGGAAGTATTTACTATTGGAAGCTGGTTCTCGATGTACAAATAGACCACACTCCAACTGACTCTCCAGAAAGAAGCGTGGCCTGTTGTATTTATAGGTGGTTATATTACTTCTTGCGTTGCAGTTTTTCTTTTGAAAAATGTTAGCACATGTACTGTTCCTGTTTATGTTGCTTTGGAGATACAGGAGTTTCTAGTGAAAAGTGTTTATAGATGTTCTCAGAGTGCCTACTCTGCATAAACTGAGTCTTCAGTGTCTTATTTTTGTTTCCAGGTTGGGTTTGATCCCCCCCCTCACATGCGCGTACCTACCATCCCTCCAAACCTGGCAGGAATCCCTGGGGGGAAACCGTAAGTACCTGTAACTCTTCAGTTTTGTTTTAAGGCAATTACTTAGTCATGGCTATTAGCAGACTAGAATTCCAAAGGGAGCACAGGCTTGGACGTTTCCAAGGAGATTTCTAGTGTCTTTTCCTGAGGAGTGTTAACACTTTCTATAAATAGGCACCTTGTAGGTGTCATGCCTCCGTCTTCTCACTATGGGTGATCTCATGCATTTAGTTATTTCTGGAGAGAAACTGTTGTAAACGGGGGCCAGGAGGGAGGCAAGAACTGGGGGTGGTTGGCCCTCCCTGCTTGACCCTTCAGAAAGCCGTTCTGCTTTGCCTTTGGTCAGAGGGTAGTTGCTGGAGGTTTTCAACAGGACTGTGCTGTGGGCAGTAGTAAGCTGTCACGAGCTCTTGAAATCTCCGAAATTTGAAACATGTCGTCCCTTTACCCGGCTCAGTGCTACCTTTTCCTTATTTTGGTGGAAACTAGAGTGTACAGAGGGTAGTTGTGGCATCTGTTGGATCCCAGCATTGGAGGTGCCCCCCTCCCCCAATAAAGTTTGGTGTGTGCCTTACTCTGAGAGGTCCAGAATTACAAAACGCAGAGTGGCTTTGTGGGAAAGCATGAAAAATAGATTAAAGGGGCAAAAGAGCATGCAGAATTGGAGAAACCTCGTTGGTTATTCTTCCAGGGTAACTTAAAATCACTTGCTTTCCGTATGTTAGTAATTAGAAATGAGATTTTGAAGAATTCCTAAAGTCCTTAATTTTCATACAAAGTAAAATTGAAATATGGAGGGGGGTCTGTCTAACTTTGCAACACATACTCTGCTCTTCCATAGGACCTTTTACAATTTTGATTTTTGCACATAGCGCTTGTCATAGGCCTTCAGTTTATTTTTCTTAGGCTCTCTACCTTTGCGTGGTTGCTCTTAGGTGTTAGTTACGCACCTGCTACGTGTGGCATATTACATCACGCTAAGTGGTCCATTCAACTACCTGGTCATCTTTGTGTGATTTGGATTGGGGCCTTTCTTCAAGTAAACCAGCAGCATGAGGAAAAGTGGAATTCCTTACTCCATTACCTGCTTTTTGGAAAGCAGAGTCCCATGGCTCTGCTTTACGTGCATTATAATATCTGTTTCATGATAATTTGATTCATGATGAAATGAAACTTTTTCTAGACTGAGAACTGGTAGAGATGTTAAGAATTTGCAGTGACAGCTAGCCTCAGGCAAGAGCAGGATTAAGGGGTGGGACAGTGGTGCAAATGCTTGCTTACCTGGCAGATCCCTTCTGATGGAATAACCATGAACTGCTATGTTGCGTATTTTCTTGGGTCTGCCCCTCTGCATCCAGCCTGGGATTCCCCCGGGCACTTAGTGGGTATTTCTTATCTGTGGTCTCTGGCAGTGTAGCTCTTGTGTGTCCTACAGACTGGTGAGTGGATAAAGGGCAAATGAGTAATGTGATGAGAGGAGATAATTAATAGTAACTGATGAATCTTCAAGGAAATAATAAGCAAATAATGCCAAGCTCAACTGACCATTAGGGAAAGCCAGTTTCAAGAGTCGGAGGTGTGGGTGTGTGTCTGGCAGCCAGGACCCCACCCTGAATGTGAGGCCGATGGGATAGGGTGGGAAGAGCTATGAGCTCTTCTGATGGTCTTGAAGGTTAGTGTGCAGAGGACCATTAGCTCAGACCTAGCTCCTTACAGGTGTGTGTGTGTGTGTGTGTGTGTGTGTGTGTGTGTGTGTGAATAATGCAGTTAGACACAAAGTTGAAGCCTTCTCTGAGTGATAGCACTGGTGTCATGCTTATTAGTGCCAAAATATTCATGCCCTTGGCTTGTGATCACCTTGGATTTCTTTGGGTTCACAGCTACCTTAAGCTAGAACACGACGTGCTCAGGGTCAATGACAGTGGGCGGGGCAGCAAAGTTGTGAGAGTCACTTATGAGGGTGAGTCTCTGGATCGGAGTGGTTACTGCTCTCCAAAACAATGAAAATATATTTTTTAGGATTCTCTTTTATTTTTTTATTTTTATTTTTTTTAAAGATTTTATTTATTTATTTGACAGAGATAGAGACAGCCAGCGAGAGAGGGAACACAAGCAGGGGGAGTGGGAGAGGAAGAAGCAGGCTCATAGCAGAGGAGCCTGATGTGGGGCTCGATCCCATAATGCCGGGATCACGCCCTGAGCCGAAGGCAGATGCTTAAACGCTGTGCCACCCAGGCGCCCCAGGATTCTCTTTTAAGTTTGAGGGGAGCCATGTAATGTGAGAAGGATCGAGTTGATATCAGAGGGGAAAATGGAGTTCACCATTGTCTCTGGGATCTGGGCTATACATCTTACTCCCTTTGTTTTACTCCATTCATTAGTAGGAGGGGGCTTCCTGTCCTCATTGTTGAGTAAAGTAATACTCCCTGGGGCAGTGCTTCTCAAAGCTTCTATGATGACCAGTTTTTTTCCAACATAACCAAGACTGGTACTCTTAGACAAATACAGATGAATAGGGGAAGAAGGATACCCAATATAAGTGCCACTTTGTTTTTTTTTAAAGATTTTATTTATGTATTTATTTGAGAGAGAGAGCAGAGTGAGAGATGAGTGGGGGGTGGGGGGTAACGGGAGAGGGAGAAGCGGACCACCCACTGTGCAGGGAGCCTGACTAGGGCCTCCGATCCCAGGACCCTGAGATCATGACCTGAGCCAAAGCACACACTTAACCAACTGAGCTACCCAGGCTCCCCAGTCCCAGTTTTTTATTACAAGAGTCAGCCGTCATGCGTTGACTCTGCTGAGTTGCTGTATAACCGTTTCCAACACTTCCTTTCCCTGAGCGAGCTGATCTCCGTGCAGATGGTAGCAAATGTTTGCAGACCACACTTTGAACAGCTTTGGTCTGAGGCACTTAAGAGAAATGGTGACAAACCAACAGGGCCAGGGTAAGGGTGAGCGAGGTGTGGCGAAGGTTTGCGAATGTCATCCTCTAACAAATACCAATCAAAATAATATTTGGGTAGGGCGATGGGTGGTTACTCACGGACATGTGGGCGAGAACTGTGTGTCAGGCTTTGTGCTAGATGCTGGGCAAGCTCCGGGAACGAGGATGTTCATCTTCCCCGTCCTTGGGGGCCTGCTGATGTGGAAACGTTAGAGGGACAAGTGCCGCGGTACGTTGGTGAGGTGCTGTGAAGGCAGAGCAGTGGGTGCTAGGCAAACATGTAAAGAGTGATGATGGTGAGGATGGGAAGGGCTTCCTCGGGGTGAGGAGGAGACCCCGAAAGCTAAGCATGTACAAGAGGAACAAGCCCACAGAGCAGAGTGGGCAGAAAAGATGCACCATTGCAGGTAGAGGGGACAGTGTGCCACATGGTCCGAGCACATGGGAGCTTGAGGGATTCCTGTGCAGATGGGTGAGTTCCTCCGAGCGGCAGAGCCAGGAGAGTTCCAGTGGGGCTGGGGGGGCCTTGAAAGTGCCTCTCCTATAAATGCTCGTCTGTGGTTCTAGTCTCCCGTGATTGTCTCACCACGTGGCTGTGTGCCTCTGCCTGAGCATGTCTGGTGACGGGGCCTTGCTGGTGCCTGGAGCAAGCCGCTTTCCCTGGCTGTGTGAAAACTGTTCCAGCCCCCGAGCTGAGGTCTGTCTCCCTGGTACCTTTATCCATCAATCCTGGTTCTTTCCTACCCCTTGAGACCACACAGCGCACCATTCATCCATCATCCCCATGACAGCTCTTCAGATATTTGGAGACTGCCGCCTCGCCACGAGGCTCTTCTTCTGGCTGAATATGTTCATTGCTCAGCCCTGTCTTGTGGGATGTGATTTCAGGTTCCCACACCATCTGCTCAGTGAAATCTAACGGTCACCTCCCTCTTGCCCTCTCCCACTGATTTCATTGAAACCTGCTGCGTAGGCATAGGGGACCCTATTGGAAGCTCTCAGCCTAGTGATGGAGAGACCACATTAATCACATAATCACAAAATTGAATGCATAGTTATAATCAAGAGAAGGGCTATGACCAAGAGAAACGCTATTCTGTAAAAGCATGTGACAGGCTTCAAGGAATAAGTGTTTTCTGAGCTGCTTTAATCCCATAGGGGAAGAAGAAAGAGCATGTGCAAGGGCCCTGTGGCCTTACATTGTTGGGGTTTTTTTGTTTTTGTCAAAGTGGAATAGAGAAGATGACTATTGTTGCCACTATTCTGTACTTGGTGTTAAAGTGACGTAAGATCTCAGGAGGGTTTCCCAACCAACCTGGTCGTTTTCCTTGTCTCCACCCCCCCCCACACCTGTCTCTCTTAACTTCTCTATATTTGTTAAAGGCATCATCCTCATTCTCTCTGACATCTGGGCGTGAACTTTAGCCTGTGATTTTTCCTTGTTTAAGTCACATTCTACCAGTCTTCTTCATTGTTAAAATCCTCACTTAATTCCTACTCACTTTTGTCAGTAAGGTCTTAGGTAAGTTTTCCCCTTTATAAAGTGCTTACCTGATTAGGTTCCTTTCTTGCTCAGAGATCTTCAGCACTTGCACATAAACTCGTGATGGGGCATTCAAGGCCCCTCTGGTACTGTTACCCCCGCCTGCTTTTCTAGCCCTATGTCATGTGTTCTTTGCATCTTGTGCATGGGCTGAAAGAGAACCTTCCATTTGCTGAAAGCCTTTCCTCCGCCTATCTGGAGCAATGTCCCTTCTCACCAGTCTTACCTCTTTCTGTGGGAATACTTTCTGTCCTTCAAAGACCACTTCCATTGCCGCCTTAACATTAAGCCTTCACTGATGCCTTGCCAAATGTGATCCCTCCCCAGGGGCACCCTGTAACATCTTGTGACACTTTGCACGCCTTGGCCTTGAGTTACCATCATGTGTGCATGTCATATTCCTACTGCTTCTTCCCTACAAGAATTGAAACTCCTGAAGTCCCCCTGTCCCCTTGAGCACAGACACCCAGTAGACAAATACGTGGTGCATTGAGTAGGTGGGAGACGAGTCCGGGATTGCGTAAGACTGTGACTCATCCTTTCCAAAGGAGACTCGCAGTTTGCATTTTAGAGTGCAACACTGCTGATTTATAAGAGGTGACCCCGACTGTGTTTTCAACCCTCGAGGCGAGATTTAATTGGTATTGTTTGGTCAGCTTCACTTGAACTCACTTTTAGTTTTAGGAAATGTGTTCCCCTGATTTTCATGGAGATCCCCGGTAAAAGAAATTCTGAAGTTTAGTTAGGTCAACATCTCTTTGCTGTGCTTCTCACTGCCGTTCCCCAAGACCGCGTTCTGGCCCCGAAGTATCACTTTCCCTTCCATCCATGCCTGGCGGCTGTGCCCTACCTGCCTCGTGTAGTAGCACCTAGAGGTCAGTAATAACTCAGACTAATAATAGTTTGGCTTAAGATCCTGCTTCGTTCCAGGTTCCTTCACCCTGTGTTTTAACGCTAGACATGTAATTGAGAAATCTTACACCCACTCGTTTAGTGTTTAAATAAATCTTTAAAGTACCTTTTTGGAGTTGGAGCCTATAGAGAAAAGAAAATCTTAACTACGTATGGGGTAAAATTGCCTCTTAGGAAAACATGTTATGCAGCAGTGAAGAGAGGCCATCCTGGCTTCCAGCCGAGGAGACGTTTCCATGGCCAGCCCCCTCCCCCTCCCCCACCCCATTTCCAGTCCTGATCTTGCTTCTGGTTCCTCTGTTGACCATGCCTAGAATCCACAGCTGGCTTATTTAGTGGATTTGAAAATTAATTCAGCCCTCTTTTCACTGGTTATGATATTTCAGTGTTTTTTGGTCTATTAAATGCCAAAAGTAACATGCTTGTTTTATGCCTCATTATCACATTTGGGTTTGGGTTTAATTTCTGTTTTTCTACTCTTTGATCTTCTGGGAATGTGTAGCTAATTTCTCCAGATTATATTGACATGGGAGTCCCTTTCTTTTGATGGGGGTTATGTGTCACTACTAGGGAGTTGGCTTCCCCGCACATCTTTCTCTCCCTCTTCCCCTTCTCAGAAATGCCTTTCAGTTTATTAGATGTGAAGTGTGCTTTGTTTCTTTCTTGCTCACATAACGCTTGTTTGCCTGTAGTGGTTGGTTCCTTTGCTAGAATTTTCAAGTTGAGCTTTGAAAAGGCTGTATTTTAAACTTTTCTTTGTCTTACTTTTCATCCAGGAATCTCTTGGTTTGAATCTTTGTCCTGCATGGGAGCCTTGTTGCTGCCCAGCACATTTACAAGTTTTCAGACTTTTTTTTTTTTTAAGATTTTATTTTGATTTCTTTTAAAGATTTTTTTTTTAAGGATCTTATTTATTTATTTGACAGAGAAAGAGAGGGTACAAGCAGGGGGAGCGGCAGGGAGAGGGAGAAGCAGGCTCCCCACTGAGCAGAGAGCCCGATGTGGGGCTCGATCCCAGCACCCTGGGATCATGACCTGAGCGGAAGACAAATGCTTAACTGACTGAGCCACCCAGGCGTCCACACGTTTTCAAACATTTAGTTGGTAGAGGAAGTAGGGCCTGGAGTTCAGAATCATAAATGCTAACTTCGCTAGAGAACCTCCTAGATTTTCAACTAGACCATCTGCCGTTTTCTCTGGAGACTTTCCTGGGGTAATTTTCTTTTTCAAGTCCATTTTAAGAGGTTCTGCATTTGCCTTTTCAAAAAATGAGAATAGTTGTACGTTAAAGTCATAAATAAGGAAACACACAGAGTCTCCCCATCTTAATGCTTTAAGTTCTCACCTTATAATTTAATTGTTACTAAAGCCCTCTATTCATGTAGATATGCTGTCTTCCAAATAGGGTAGCAATTGTGCCCTGACCTGCATATTTGCTGTTTGGGAGGATGTCGGGATGCCAAACTGGAAAAGTCCTGTGTTTAATAGATGCTGTGGGTTAGATATGCAGACCTTAAGAAATGTTAAAGGTAAAGCTTGTTATATCGGGAGTGAAGGAGATTTTACCATAAAAAGATGAATTGTATTCCCAAGGCCCTATTTTCTTTTCCAGAAATCTTAGAAATAATATGGCTCTGATTCCCTTGTGACTTCACATCGCAGTCCCCCTGCCACCACCTTCATTATACTAGTTCTTGAGGCTAAGAGTATCATCCACAATCATAAATTACATTATTCTCATCTACCTTCGGATGACCCAGATGCCCCAGCCCTCAAATCCTCCGGGGCCAGGACTGTGTAATGAAGTGCCCTGATGACATTGACAGGAAGGTTTCTCTTGTGTAGGTCACATGTCTCCATCCCGACGGGCACGCGTTATCCCTCTCGAGGGGCTAATGTCCAAGGTAGTGCCAGTGTGAAGCTAGGGTGAAGATTAAGAGCTCTCCTTTTGTGGCGGGCCTACCCAGGATGCTCTGAACTTGAATCATGGCCCTTCCACTTACTAGCCCGGTGGGCCAGTGACCCTCTCCTGTGCTGCTGCTTCTCCTCTCCAAGTAATAAGGGATAGTGAGCTACGTCCCGTGACACTAGAACTAGAGGTCGGATCTCTGTTGGGCATCATGCTTTTCTTCCTATGCAACTTCATTTACACCACTCCTCATCAGTCATGTTTATTGGGTAAGTTTTCTCAGGGCATGTTGTAAATATAGGGAAACGAGGCACAAGTAAGGTACATATGGCCCCCACAGCTTATTAGTGATTAGCTGAACCTCTAATCTGTGTCTCCTCCTTTTTTTTTTTTTTTTTTTACTCTATGGTATGCTTTTCAGCTGCCAGGCACAGGATTGTGTTTTTTGCCTGTGACCTGTGGCAGCTTCTGGAAGGGTCTCGCATCCACTGGGCTCTGCTGACTTGGGGAAGGGCCATGGATTTCCTTCCATCACTGTGGTTGCTTTCACTGCCTTTTGTTTTGTCCACATCGGCTCTCTAGAGACCACTTTCCCCCCTCGGGAATGTTGGTACCGTCTCTTAGTGACATTTGGTAAGACGACTGGAAATTTCTCAGGGAAAGTTGGCCGGCAAGACCCAGGTGGTTGGAGGACCCTCCACTTTCTTGTAGCTTACTCTCCTTGCCAGAGTGACCTTTGTGCCTCAATTTATAAGTGAGTAGGGTAGTGATGAATGACTTGGGGTGTTGAGATAGAGCGCCAGCTGTATGCTGACTAGTGAAGTCAGCCCACCTGTCCCTGAAGAACTCTGGAGTGGGGACAACAACGAACGAGAAGTGTAAACACATGCCGCAGACCACAGTGTGATATGTGCCGTAGCCGAGATTTGCAGGAAGAGCCAGGACCCCGGAAAAGAATCCTCCCGCCTGGGGAGGTTGTGGCAGACTGAGGAGGAGAGCAAGTGACGAGCACTGAGGAGGGAGGCGGTGCTATTCTCGGCCGGAGGGAACAGTTTGTGCACAACTCGGAGACGTGACAGCGTGCGGTATTTTAGGGGACTGGCCCGTCGTCCCACGTGGCAGGGAGTTTCGGATACAGGACGGTCACACGAACTGAGGCCCAGCCACAATACATCGTGAAGGGCTTGGCGAGCTCCGAACAGCGCGTGAGGGTTTCTGACATGATTGGATTTTTGATACCTGTTAAGACAGCACGAGATTCCCCGTCGAGAGTGCCAAGTCCACAGGCCACGGGGTCTTGGCCACAGCCATTATCTCCGGGGACCGTGGTTCTTCATCACTGTTTACTGGATCCTGCCGCTGCCCTTCCCATCTATTTCCAGCAAACCAATGACTCTGTAAACACCTGTTTTCCTTTGGCCGCAGAACACAGCATAGTTTTGTTAGCAGCAGTCGGTCTGCTCGGAAAAAAACACCTTGCTTCTCCAAAGTGCAGTCTTGTTTTCCAGCTTGCCACTGTCCCTGAGAGGCTTCCCGGTGGGGACTCCTTCCTTCAGGTTCCTTCAGCTCTGCTGTGTGCCCAATAACGGAAGCGGCCTCAGCTCTGAACGAGTTTGACTTCATTCTGTTTTTACATCTGTGCTGTCCAGGGGGCTTTATTCTTTTCAATTCTCCAACCAGATTTCGGAATTAGGTCCTGATCAGCAGGTGCTTGTGCGGAAAGCTGGGTTCAGGTGGGAGCTCAGTACTCTGAGGCTTTCTTGGGCACAGGTGGGGTGGCTGGCGTGGTGTAGCCCCTAGTGAGTGCGCCAGGAACTCATTCTTTCTGCCTCACGGTGTGCCACGGTCCTAGCTACACGTCCTCTTCTCCTCTTTGCCAAGCGCTCTCTCTCCACTCTCGTCCTTCAGGATCTTTGGATTTCCTGATTTTCTTTGCCTCATCATTGCCATGTGCTTTCCTGACTCCCACCCCACATCTTCCTCCCTTCCTGCATTCCTGGCCCTTATGTTGTCCACTGGTTGATAAAAGAGCCCTTGCTTGAGCATACCCTCACTCTCCTCTTTTTGTTTTTTTGGTTTTTTTTTAAGATTTTATTTATTTATTTGACAGAGACAGCCAGCGAGAGAGGGAACACAAGCAGGGGGAGTGGGAGAGGTAGAAGCAGGCTTCCAGTGGAGGACCCTGATGCGGGGCTCAATCCCAGAACACCAGGATCACGCCCCGAGCCGAAGGCAGACGCTTAACGACTGCGCCACCCAGGCACCCCGCACTCTCCTCTTCTTAAGCCATGGGTGTTTGATAATGATGCTCCCGTTTTCTGAAGGCCCTGCAGGTGTGGAGCACGGTGTTCAATGGTTTTGCAGCTCTTTTCACCCTTAGAGCAACCCCTGCATCCCTTCTGCTTGGTTATATTTCTATCTTATGGATCAAGAACAGACACATTATAGGCTGCAGGTAGTCAGACCAGGAAGGATGGGCCCAGTAAGGCCAGCGAGCCAGGCATCTCCCGTACATTTAACTCGAGTCTGGGCTCTCGACTTGGCTGTGGACAAACAAATAAATCTCAGCTTTTAAAATTGAGATAGACACACAGAAAAGTACATGAATCATGTGTGTGTAGCTAAGTGACTTCACCAAGAGCACTGAAGAAGCCCCTCTTGTGTCCTCTCCAGTAGCTGAGGGGAACCACCCCTCTGGCTTAACATCGCGGGTGAATTCTGCCCGTGTTTGAAATTCTATAAATCTAATCATTCCATATGCATTCCTTGGTGGCTGGCCTCTTTCTGAATTCAGGCTTGGGAGATATTTATAAATCCTCACTATGTGTTTATAAATTCCCCTTCCTGGTTGATTTTACTTTTCCTGGCTCTTCAATAAGTAGAGAATCGAAGTTTCCTTCTGGGATGTCTTTAACGTCGTCATGATATGCCATCAGCGCGGCCTTTTCTCAACGATACACTTGTGCTTCCTGTAGGTGGGTAACTAATTCCAGACTCTCTTATGCTCCCCTGGTTTTTCCTTGCAGTTGATCCCTCTTTGAAACCCATCCGCCCTTTGTGTCGTTCTGGTTTGTTCATTTGATTAGGCTCTCCAGCCCCGCGGGCGGCACCAGCTTCCTGCGAGGCCCCCTGTGACTGATGTATTAACATCCATGTGCGTTTCCCCTGGGACCCAGAAATGTTCCCAGCTCTGGCAGCAGTTCACTGCTCTGTGAATCAATTTTAAATTGCCTCAGTGTGATGATCACAGACCTCCTGTGTGGTTTAAAGAAGAAGACACCTGGGAGAGAAGTGGGTGTCTTCCAAAAATGCGTGTACAGCTCTTTGTTTGCGCTTTGTGCTTCTGGTTTAATCTGGAACATCTAACTCCGTAACAAGAGGGGTTCCTGTTGAAGCAAGGTAAAATTTTCTTCCCCTAAAAATCCAGAATTGCTGAAAGGGTGCTTGATAGAAAGCTTGCCTCCCTGGAGGCGGCAGGCTTGACTATGGCAGACAGAGAAACGAGCCGTCACGTGCGCCATTATTCTCAAAGCACAGGAAGCTTTAAGAGGCAAGTTCTGTCCCCATGTCAACCACTGTTCTAACCAAATATGTTCCGTTTGATCGTTTCATCAAAACACTCTGGTCATTTCCCCAGCTTTACCTTGTTCGTTTGGCCTTTTCAGACCCAGCTCAGGGTGCCCGATACCTGGGTCACATGATTGCTACTGGACCTTGGAGAATTCTTCTGGAACATGAATAGAGTTAGACTGCAGTTCTTGTGGTCCCATCTTCAAGGGCAACACAATGCTGTTTGAGTCCAACTCCAAATACCCCATAATAAATGGCACAGGTTCCACTAACTCCAATGCGAATGTATTAGAATAATCATGTGGGCTTGATGTGTTACCAAGGACACAAAAGGATTAAAAATAGGGGAGTTAGTGGCTTGTTTGATGTAAGGGCTTTGAGCTATAGTTGTTTTGTATATTTATTTTCTAACACACTCTGTAGGGTTCCCATTATGTGTGCTCAACTACTCAAATTAAGAGTAATGTTAAGGATTTGGTCCAGCTGTATTAGTTATTGGAACCAGTTTGTCAGGAAATAACATACATCTAAGATCGGGTCATTTGGTTGAGAGAAGGGGAAGTTCTTTCTCAAGCCTTCATGTATTTGATATTTTGCTTCCATAGAGTGAAAATAATAGCGTATATTTTCTTCTCAAGTTTAGGGAAGTACGTGGGGTTTATGTGCGAGCAGGTTGGAAACCTGATACCCTGTATCAGTTTTCAATTTTGTGCATGCTAAGTTATTTTGCAAAATTTGAGTTAGCATTGGAATGAAAATTTGAGTTCTGTGTTAATACCCATGGTCTTTAGATCTGTAAATGGCCTGCAAGGTGCCAATGACAACTTCCAGAAAGGGCCCAGATTTATCCCAGAGGGTCACGGAAAGGAGGAAACTCTACATCCTTCATTTGTTATGTATGCAGGCCTATAGAAAAGGCTTCATATTGAGCTTCTAGAATGCCTAGTGATGTTTCAGATAAGAAGAAAGTGAAAGCAGTCGTCTTCAAAGTCCCCTGTGCATAATTCATCCTTTTGGATCTTGGGGGTGGATATTAGCACTTGTATCTTCCACCCTCTAAAGTATCTTTTCTTTGTGCATGTTTTATAATGTTTGTGATCTATTAGTGCTTGGAGTTTAAGTCATTAGATCATAAAGCGTAAAATAGGCTTTAAGATTTTGGGGTGGAAGCAAGAATGTCCTAGGATTAGGTTTGTTCTTACTGAACAGGGGAGGAAAACAATAGCTTAAAGCAACATTAAAAGTTTATTTCTCTCTCCCATAAAAGATACCTGCTGTCAGCAGCCCAGGGCAGGTATCACAGCCCCGTAGTGTCATCCTATCTTTGTATTCTGCTTCCTTCAGCAAGTGATTTCCATCTTCAGAGTCACCTTGTGGCCCCCACAGGCTGGTGCAGCTCTCGTCACCTTGCTCATAGTTAAGGCAGTAGGAAGGAGTAAGAAAAGAGGGCAGGCAGGAACCCTGATGCTCCCCCCTTTTAAAATTCCTTTTCTTTTTTTTTTTTTTTTTTTAAGATTTTATTTATTTATTTGACAGAGACAGCCAGCGAGAGAGGGAACACAAGCAGGGGGAGTGGGAGAGTAAGAAGCAGGCTCCCAGCAGAGGAGCCTGATGCGGGGATCGATCCCAGAATGCCGGGATCACGCCCTGAGCCGAAGGCAGATGCTTAACGACTGCGCCACCCAGGCGCCCCTAAAATTCCTTTTCTTTTAATAAATAAACTTTATTTTTTAGAGCAGTTGGAGGTTCATAGCAAAATTGAGCCAAAAGTACAGAGACCTTCTGTATCCCCCGGGGCCCCTTTCTCTGAAGTTATGAGCTTAGTGCCACCCAGCAGCACATGTATGTTGAGCCGTGTACATCTCAGTGGTGAGACGTGGCGAAGCTGGGGAGAGTAGCCAGGAGTAGCTTTGCTGCCTTAGGTAAAACTGGGGTTCGCGGCCAAGGGAGACAGGGAGATTGTCGAGGGGAAAACTTGAAATCCATCATCAAGCTATTTGATGTAAGAGGATCTTTTATTATTGTCTCTTGATTATGCAAAAGAGTAAATTCAAGCCTGGAACTGGTGCATTTAGAAAACTGTTTTTGTTTGTCAGTGTTGAAATACACTGTTTACTGTGTGAAATTATTACGAGTTCTTAAGGGCTTCATCTGAAGCATAAAAAAATAATCATTTAAAATTATGCTAAGAAATCATACAATTATACAAGGTACATGGAAGGAGGTATTTTATGTTAATTTGGAAGCACAGTTAGCATTTTATATGGGATTTGAAGAATACTTTATGGAATGGTTAGGCACAATTGAAAAATCGTTAAATATTTTAAAAATATAGTTCAATATACCTGTCTTTTGGTACACCCTAGACTTCCGTTATTACGTATTTTAAATTTGCTCCTTCGGTAAATACTTGAGCTTCTGCCAATTTCAAGAGAATCCTAAAGAGACTCGTCCCTTCTTTGTCTTCCTCACGGATGCTGTTGAGGTGATGACCAACTGCTTTATGATAAGTGTTTTCTCTGTCTCCTCTCCAAAAGTGCATACTCCTTCCACGTTACTGCAGACGGTCAGATGCAGCCTGTCCCTTTCCCCCCCGACGCCCTCATCGGACCCGGAATCCCCCGGCACGCGCGCCAGATCAACACCCTGAACCACGGGGAGGTGGTGTGCGCCGTGACCATCAGCAACCCCACGAGACACGTGTACACGGGCGGGAAGGGCTGCGTCAAGGTCTGGGACATCAGCCACCCCGGCAACAAGAGCCCCGTCTCTCAGCTCGACTGTCTGGTGAGCGAACGTGAACTGGCACACGAGGGTAACGTCTCCCTGGAGACTCAATGAGGAAATGGCTGTTTGGGCCTGGGTTTTATTCCCATTATGAGGAAATGGAAGCCCTTTCTGTTTCCTGTGTTAGCTATTTAGCTCCCCCACCCCTCTCCCTGAAATGCGAAAGTTTCATTTGTTGCTCTTTCGGTGGTTAAATCCCAGAGTTGATGGATTTCTTTTAAAAAATATTCTACAGTAGTTTACAGAAGCTGTCCTTGTTTGAATGTGTATTCAAAAGGGGGTTTCCCATTTAATGGATGAAAGCACAGCGAGGCCTGGACTCTGAGCCCTGCAATCCACTCAACTTTTAATTTCCCTGCAGCCTTCGGATAAATATTGAATAGTAAACATTTGATAATGTGGCATAAAAAAGTATTCTGAACAGGGTCTGTGTTTTCAGGGAGAACCTGGGAGGGCTGGCTGGGTTTTATTACCTTGACTTCAGGGAAGGTTAATGGATCACACTGCAAGAACACGGGGCAGCCGCCAACGAAACAGGAATGGTGAGAACGCTTTCCCGGAGCACCCTAATCCCGGGCTCCCGGAGTAGGAGAATACCGGTTTGCATTTTTCAGGATCATAGAACGTGTTGGGACATGCTCCGATCTCTATAAACTGTGACCCCGGAATTTACAGCCCACATACCACTGGCCTTAAGCAGAATCAGGGCCACCCTGCCCCTGATACGGGGCCTGCCTGCACTTTGCCGTGGTGGGTGGTGCGGCTTACCCACCGCCTGCCTAGCCGCCACCGAGGATTCCGGAGCCAGAGGTTTCAAAAAGAACAGCAGTGTTTTTGAGATACAAAAGCCTTTTTTTGAGTAGTTATTGATTTACTTTTTAATCAGATAACTTTAAAAAATCTCCATTAATGAAATTTCAACATGTTCCAGCATAGGCTGACATTCTTTACTTGTAGGAGTATTTTGTGATAATAGCCCATGGTCAAAGCATAGCGAAAACTTCAGTGCTATCTATTTGGGTTGAAGGATAGCAGTTATTTTTTTCAGGGAAGGGAGGGTCATTTTAGATCCACCTTCCTTCTTTTTTTTTTTTTTTTTTTTTAAGAGGTGGAGGTAGGGGCAGAGGGTGAGGGAAGGAGAGAGAGAGCATCTTCAGCAGGCTCCACGCCCAGCACGGGGCCTGATGCAGGGCTCGATCCCAGGACCCTGATCTCACGACCTGAGCAGAAATCAAGAGTCGGACACTTAACTGACTGAGCCACCAAGGTGCCCCTCCCACCTTCCTTTTTTAGTATGTGCTGGTTTTGATAGGTGCCCTCTTTTATCAGTGTCTTTGGACTGAGAGGCTTGAACATGGCAGCAGCCGTGTTCCCCCTCGAGGGAGCAGCTCCGTTAAAGTCCTGATAAGGATCCACGTGGCTAATGAAGAGTCAGCACAAGCCTTAGGTAGAGATTTAAGAGTAGTGAAAACCAGAACGTGGGCAGCAGGTCTGCACTTTCCAAACAGTAAATAAGGGAGGGGTGATGAGGTCAGAGATGTGTAAACTAGCTTTGAAAAGTGGTTTCTTCACAGAGAAGTACTTGTGCACCTTCCTCGAATCCACTGATCACCTGGGTTCTCTCTACTCATCCGGAAACTGGATGTCAGGAAAAGTTCCATCGAAGTGTTTGCACGTGCCCAAGCGGGGCTCTGTTTGTTTTGTTGACTATTTCCAAGGGGAAAGTTACAGTTGGATCCCAGTCTTCGCTACAGATCTCTTGCTTTGCTGGTGTCCACGATACACCACTGTTTCAAGTCAAAAACCGAGATCGCAGTGAGAGAGTATGGTATTGTTTCTGCTTGGTCATGCATCGTAGCAATTGAATTATGTTTATTTCACAGAACAGGGATAACTACATCCGTTCCTGCAAATTGCTCCCTGATGGTTGTACCCTCATTGTGGGAGGAGAGGCCAGTACTCTGTCCATCTGGGACCTGGCGGCTCCGACCCCACGCATCAAGGCAGAGCTGACGTCCTCGGCCCCCGCCTGCTACGCCCTGGCCATCAGCCCCGACTCCAAGGTCTGCTTCTCGTGCTGCAGTGACGGTAACATCGCCGTCTGGGACCTGCACAACCAGACGCTGGTGAGGTGAGCAGATGTGGTTTTCCGGGGTGGGGGTTCCCTCCTTGGGTACCTGGGCCTGAAGGCCTCCTGTCCCCTCTGCTTCTCGGGCTGCACCCAGGCTCTCAGCCCATGTGAAGAGCCTCCTGTGTGCTGGCTTGGAGCTCTAGGTGTTGGGAGTGTGAAGACAAAACTGTGACAGTGCCCTCTGGGGAGCTCACAGCCTTGCTGCCATGCTCGGTGTCCCCACACTTTCTGTTTACCTCCCCAACATCCCCATTCTTCAGCCACTTACAGATGCCAGACTTGTTCAAAAAATATTCCTGACTTTTGCCAACGGGCAGCATACATACCACGGATTACATGGCGGTACAGAGGGTCCTTAATACTAGGTGTTTTTGGCTTTGGCTAGAACCTTGTTTGTGCAAACAGGAGCCAAGTGATAAAGGATAACAGAAAATTAACAAAAGGACATCAGAAGAGTAGATTCCACAGGCGCCTGGGTGGCTCAGCTGGCTAAGCATCTGCTTTCGGCTCAGGTCATGATCCCAGGTCCTAGGATTGAGCCCCCATGGTGGGCTCCCTGCTCAGTGGGGAGTCTGCTTCTCCCTCTGCCTCTACCTGCTGCTCACCCTGCTTGGGAGCACACACTCTCTCTCTGTCAAATAAATAAATAGTAAAAAAGAGAGAGAGAGAGATTCCATGAACTTCACCCACAAAATGATTTTAAAATATACATGTTTCTCAATTACTAAAGCAGTGCTGTCCAGGGGTCATTCCACCCAGGAATCTGTCCTCTTAACTGTGGTGACAGCTGCAGTCCTGCCACCTCTGCGTCTCTCCTTGGGTCTGGCCAGCTCCTTCCCTCCACTGAAGTCCGGGTTCACACCAGAGATGTTACAGAAAAGTCTTTACAAAGGGAAGCACTAGTTAGACATTCCAGGTAAACCTGGCATGTGTTCCGCTTTTTTGTTCCATATTTTCTCTTTGCTCAGAAATGCTCTTTGTTTATGGCATGGTGTTGGACTGGTGGATTATTTAGCAGGGCTCCTCTGATGCTTTGGGTCCATGTGCCAGAGCGAAGGGATGGACTTTAGAAGTCATGATAGCAGCTTAGTCTCCCTCCAAACCTCCTCCATAGGAATCCGGTGTCACCGAGCCGGGCTCTGTTCCTGCGTGTAAGTGACGTTGTGGCTGTTATTTTTCTCTTGCCATGCGCTGGGCAGCTCAGAATGAGTAGAATGGACACACGTAGCTGGAGCTGACAGCCCCTTCAAATTTTTAGCCTAGCTAGTGTTTGCTGTTTTATTTTTTTGATTTCTTCTTTAAAAACTCAATAAATAGCACTTTCAAACTTTTAATGCTAAGGCTTTTCAAATATTAATCCATTTAATCCTTATAACATCTGCACTGCTATTATCCCAATTTTCCAGGCAAGGAACCTGAGGCACAGAAAGGTTAAGTCTGCTTGCCTGGCTCACACAGTCGGGTGTGGGGGAGAGAAGATGGGGTGCAGGCATGCTGTTCTCATGTCTGTGCTCTGAACCCCTGCTCTGTGTCGGCCCCCGGGAGTAAACACCTGCTGGATATAATGGGGTCATGCTTTATGGATGTCTTGCTCGGTTTGAGTTGGCCACATGAGTCTAATGGCTACTCTGTGTGAGAGGGTGGCCTGGAGTCCGCTGAGTCTCTTAGTGTCTGCCGAGACCCAGCACGGTCTGAAGCTGCCTTCTGGGAGCCTGAGAGTAGCACCAAGATTTGTGGGCGGAGGGTTGGAGGAGCACCCACTAGGCGCCTGAGGTCCGTGGAGAAAGGCGTTTGTAGTCAAGGAGTAAAAGTATTTCCTGAGTTCTAGAGAAGGCAGAGGGTGAAATGCAGATTGGTCTTTGGGTTTCCAGAGCAGTTTGAGGGGAGGAATAGCAGAACTTTCAGAAGATGTATCTGGGACTTCAGTGGTCCTGCATGACCTGTGGGGGTCTTGGAGGAAAGTGGGGCTGGTTGGGGTACATACGCATGGGACAGGGTGGGGACGGTCGGGTGTGCACGGGGAGAGGACTAAGCTGTTCCTTCAGAACAGCTTTTGGGGGCACGGTTTTTGAAGTGATCATTCTTATCTTGTCTCAGAATTCGTGGCAACTGGTGCTTTTGTCTTGTCTTCCACACTCTTTAAATTCTAAGCTCAGTTTATATATAAGTGGGAACAGTGAGGTGAGGGGAACCTAGAGGAAGGACAGACATAGAAACTTTGGGTGTTGAAATTCCCAAGCCACTCTGATGCATCCCACCTGGTTCACCGTAGTGATTGGGCCTGTTCTGGTCACGTCCCCGCTGGCTCCCTCTTGCATGCAAAACCGGGTCCGGATCCACAGATCACCAACCCCACGGTGGCTCACCGTGGCCTCTCCCCCAGCAAACCCCCCCCCCCCCCCACACCCTTTGGCTCTGCATATCCCTGTTGGGTGATTGTTCTTGGTAGTGTTTTTTGACGGAAGCACAAGACTTCCCTTTAAGAGAACAACCTTGCACTCAGCTTCAAAGCAGAGTCCCTGCTAAGGTGCCCGTGGGTCAGGTTATCAATTAGCTTTGTCTCATGCTGGCCCCTGAGTCAGGAGGCCAGCATGACCCTTTGTCTCTGGGAGTCCAGATTTCCTAATGCAGGGCTTTTTCTAATACAGAAAGCAAGGTTGAGTAACTATGTGAGCTCATGCTTTGTTGTCATGAAGGGCATTGCTGTGAGGATTCACTCATGGAAAAGTAAGTGCTTCTGGACCCCGAGCTCGTAATGTAGTGATGCAGGCCTACATCTTTCTTTACCGAATACACTCGGGAGTCCGTGTGTTTGTCCTTTTTTTTTTTTTTTTTTTCTTTAACACTCAAACACTTTTCCAGACCTGGGAGGAATTTTCCCTTCCAGACGGATTTGTAAGAAGAGCCATAAGAGCGTATTTAAGTTCTCCCGTGTGATGACCTAAAATGGCATTCCACGTCTTTAGCACTTGGACCTCGAAAAAAGCTAAGGAAAATCTGCAGGTGCTGCCTCCTGCTCAGGGGAGGGTTAGTGTGATGTTGCACATCGGCACTCTGAAGAGATCACACACACACACCGAGTCCAAAACCAACAACACAACAGTGTTTACCTTGAGCTCTGGCAGGAAATCAGTATTCAATCTGGTTTGTTTTATCAGGCAATTCCAGGGCCACACAGACGGGGCCAGCTGTATTGACATTTCTAACGACGGCACCAAGCTCTGGACGGGCGGCCTGGACAACACGGTCAGGTCCTGGGACCTGCGCGAGGGGCGGCAGCTGCAGCAGCACGACTTCACCTCACAGGTGACGGGCTCCCCACCCCCACCCAGGAGTCCAACGTGGTCCATGTGTGGCATCCTTCTCCCTCCCTCACACCCCACTGTAGCAAGAACAAGACAGACCAGCCTTAACTTTGAGACACCGATTTAAAACAAACAGAAACCCCCACGGACACACAAGCAATGTCCCCGAAATGCTTAGAGTGGCTTCTAAAACCCTGTCGGTTAAGACCTGTTAGTTTCATGTATGTACGAGTTCACCGAAGGAACTCATTCAGTAAAGAACCGACAGTCTGACCTTTTGTAACACATTCCCACCGTCCAGTGTGGGGGTGAGAGATGATTAGTTGATTCACATATAAAGAGAGCTTGAAAAACAGGCAGAGTTACCATGAGGAGTCGAGAAAAATCACAACAGCTCTGACAGTTAATTCATTTCCCTTGCATCGGGGAGCTTAAAAAATTGGGGCGGCATCTCCGCGGAAGCCCATTTTATTATTCATCCCTGGGAGAATGGACTCGTGGCTGACTCGACTGATGGAGGTTAGAAATGGTATGAAACGGCCACTTTGTGGGCTGTGGAGCTCAGTGAGACGTGGAGCCTCTGAATCCAGACTTGTTTTGGGAAAGACGGTGCCATTTGAAGTGTCTTCTGTGGGTGGAATTGTCCTTTTGATCATTCCTTGTGTACAGCTGTGCATATTACTCAATTTCATGTCCCCGTTAATCTCCTGTGGGGTTCTTTATAGTCTTCCTCAGTCCAGCCCTTTTCCCAGTACGAGTTAGGGTACTGTTTTCAAGGTCTGTCTTTAAAAAAAAAAAAAAAAAAATTCTTACGGAAAATTTCAAATACACACGAGTGCAGAGAATGTCTTAGCATATATGGACGTACAGAGGAGTGTCCACTAAACCCCACTTGCCCGTCACCCAGCTTTGCGGTTGCGAACCCACAGCTTGTCCCCTGTATCATCCCTGCCCCCGAACACTGGATTCTTTTAAGTAAATCGTATCATTTCATCACAAGCATCTCAGTTAGTATCTGCAAAAGACAAAGCCCACAATAAAACACATACACACAGATGTCGTTATTATGAAGAATAATTTCTTAGGGCGCCTGGCTGGCTCAGTCAGTAGAACACGCAGCTCTTGATCTCGGGGTCATGAGTTCGAGCCCCACATTGGGGGTAGAGATGACTTAAAGAAGTAAACTTAAAAAATTATTAAGATAATGTCGTCACATGTGATGTACATATTCCAGACTTTCTGATTGTTTCCATAGAGGTGTTCAACACTCGGCTGGTCTGCATTGGGTGTCATGTCCTGTGGACTCTACTGCAGTGTGGAGTTTGCTGATGACATCCCCCTCTTCTTGCTGTTTTACCCCCGTTTCTTGTTGTCATTTCACTTCTCAGTTTATTGGGCAAAATCACTGGCGAGCCTCTCCTGCTTCTTACAGATATTCTCCCTCGGATACTGCCCGACCGGGGAGTGGCTGGCTGTGGGCATGGAGAGTAGCAATGTGGAAGTTCTTCACGTAAATAAGCCTGACAAGTACCAGCTGCACCTCCATGAGAGCTGCGTGCTATCTCTAAAATTTGCTTATTGTGGTGAGTGGAGCTGAAAGGAAACTGGAGGGCGCCAATGGCCTCAATGGAAAATACTTCCAAAAAAAAAAAAATACAGTAGAGATCCTGTCTGGAAAAAACGTTCTCTGAGCAGCTGGATGCAGTAATTCTATTGTCTTAGTATGTCCCTCAGAGCATAGTGATGTCCGTTTCAGCCTGTTTTCCTAATGTGAGAAAAGTCAGCAGGGGATGCAGTTGCCTAATACAAGGTTTTGATACAGGTTTTTGTTTTTGTTTTTGTTTTTTTTAGCAGGTTAGTCTGGGGCAGAGGTGGAAGGCAATTAGTTACCATTCTGAAGGGGGACAGGATTTATAGAAGCTTGGGGCAGCCACATTTTAAATCCTTACGGACTGAGCAGGATAGGACTCAGCTTGCCCCACACTGTTACACTCTGCGGTGAAGACGAAGAGAGAGGAAGTTCACGTGGAGTCAAATACTTATTCTCGGGACGGATGGAGGGATGAGTAGCTGTTAGTCACTGAGCACATTCTGTGTCCCATAGTTCATGTCTGGCATTTTACTTAAGTTCATCATGTAATCCTTCCTAGTCTTATTTCATCATGAGGAAACAGGCTAAGAGGACAGCAGCTTCATCGATTCACTATTTGAGGACCCGCTGTGTGCTGGTGTGATGCTGTCCGAAGTGTATACGGTGGCTCGTGGGGCTGACACGGTCCCTGCCACTGCTTAGACAAAACCCAAGACCACAGATGGTTCACAGTGGAGCCCTGATTTAAAACCTGCTCTCTCTACTCCCATCCTAGCCCAAGCTCTTGGCCATGATAGTTCATGATTAGAAATGCTCTGGGGGCGCCTGGGTGGCTCAGATGGTTGAGCGTCTGCCTTCGGCTCGGGTCATGATCTCCAGGTCCTGGGATCGAGCCCCATGTCGGGCTCCCAGCTCAGCAGGGAGCCTGGTTCTCCCTCTCTCTCTCCCTCTCCACCTGCTTGTGCTCTCTCTGTCCCTGTCTCTCTCTCAAATGAGTAAATAAAATCTTTAAAAAAAAAAAAAAAAGGAAAGAAATACTCTGAGTATGATGAAGTCCAGGTTGCCAGGTTGCTAACAGTATAGGAGGAATTTTAATCTTGTTCGCCTCCATGTTCCTTTGCTAACTCTAGGTAAATGGTTTGTGAGTACTGGCAAAGACAACCTCCTCAATGCTTGGCGGACCCCCTATGGAGCCAGTATATTCCAGGTAAGTCAGTGTCCTTCCCTAGAATGACCGTTTGATCGGGGCATTCACCATGACTCCAGAAGTGAAGGTGCCTCCGGAAGGAGCAGGGCCCCTGAGCATCTCCGTTCACATTAAACCTGCGCCCATTGTTTTCTCTTCCAGTCCAAAGAGTCCTCGTCTGTGCTCAGCTGTGACGTCTCTGTGGATGATAAGTACATAGTCACTGGCTCAGGGGACAAGAAGGCTACGGTCTATGAAGTCATCTACTGAAAACATGATGTGGTTTAACGTTTATAGTTGAATCGGGCCAAAATGTTTTGAATTTGTAGAAATAGAAAAATTGTAACTTTAAAAGGAAAAACAAACAAACAAACATGAAAACCTGTTTCCAAACCTTGACACAAAACTACTTTGAGTCTACAAAGAGGAGGCGACGAGTCCCATCAGCTGAAGGTCACCTATCTACTTAGACCAAACGGAGCACCGAGGCAGAGTGGACAGAGGGGCCGAGGGCTGAGGCAGAGCCTGTTCTTTCCTGTCTGTGTGATCTGCCAAGATTACCTTCCTGTTCCTTGCAGTCCCCCTCACGTTCTGTGCTTGGTAGGGCAGTGGTGTCTCCAATGAACTTGTTTCCTGGTTTTGCATCTTGTGAAATGTTTTTTTGTATTTTTGTTGAAGGTTAAACATTTGTATAAATTGTAAATATATTTGGTTTATTACAGTAAAGGCTTTAGTACCAATAAGTGGTTTTCCTTTTCCTTCTTTGTTGTTTTTATCAAAGCTTCGGGATCGTTTGTGTGGGTTTTATAAGCAAAGTCCACACATTTGCAGAGGAAGTTTAAACATGCACTTTTGAATTTGCAGATAGATTTGGTTGTGGACTCGCACTGCACTAGAACCTAGTCCACGCTTCTGAGTTACTGCGGACTCAAGACTAGGAATAGTCAGAACTCGAAGGTTTATTAAGGACACTCTTATTTGGGAAGCTAAAGTAACTTCATCAAGATTCATGTTTTTTTAAAGATACTCTTGTGATTGGAGGTCCCAAATTGAAGCTCTGCTTTTTCTTGGTGACTCGCTGGGAGACAGACCATTCTCTTCTCGAAGATAGTCCAGCATCTTCAAATCATTATTGTCTCCCTTGGCAAGCATCACATCTCAAGACATGTGGGTGACTTGTGTTTAGTGTTAAGACTGATGATGTTCACAAAGCTGTGGGATTCATTAACCTGTAAAGGAAAGGTGGGCTGCCAGCTGGTTTTGTCTCGTTAATACTTAATCTGTCATATGGGTCGACCTGAACCAGTCACGCCCAGCACTGAGCCCCGTTCTTCTCATTAAGGCTTTCCCTGCAGCTTCTAGCCATTGCGATCTCTCATTAGTCTGGTCTTCCTCTTGGTGGACCAGCTTTTATTAATTTGATTAGATGAAACCCGTAACCCTAGGCTTTAATAAGTTGACCGTGCATGTTTCCTCCTGAAAAGACTATACGACTCATTTCTTTGTATATCTATTATTTACTGTTATATTTTAGAAAAGAATGGTTAATATTTTTAAACCAGGTTTCCTGGCTATTTAAAAATAGCACCTAAGGAATTTTTAATGTTCTTGTTTTCTTAGGATCCAGCAAGTTGTTGGCAGTTTGTCTTAATATTTTTCATTTGTTATCCAGACCTTCTCGTTTTTATACATTTAACATTATTTTGTTTGCTTTTTGCCAAAATAATATTTGTTTATGCAGAGAGTTTGTTAAATATTTTCTCTTCTCATTAAGTGAACAGCAAAGCCCTAATTACTAAGGCTGATTTCTCTCTCATCCCTTGTATAATGAAGTACGTTTCTATACTACAGACTCTGATGGCTTATTAATGCACTATTTATCTTTTCCATTGCCTCTTCTTTCCTGCCTGCCTCCCTTATTTTCTTTAATAGAAGGGAAGAAGTTACATTTCTACAACAGAGACCGACCAGTACAGTGGCTTAGAGACAACGGGTTTGTGTCTCCCCTTAGAGACCCAGGCCAGCAGTGTAGCTCCGTGTTTTTGTGCTTGCTTCCCTTGCCCCCACTTCCAGCCAGCAGTGGGGAAATGGAAAGTCCAAGGAAACAGATGTCCTTGCAAGCAGGACTAAAGAATCTGGTCATTATTTCTATTGGTTGGGACTTAATCACGTGGGAGACTGGGAAGTGGGGTCTCTTGCTTGCTGTGCAGCTGTGTGCCCATCAAGGAGAAGGGGGCACATTTGAAAGGACTCTGGGTTAAAGAAATACTCCTGCGGTCTGTTGGTGCATTTTTTCCTTCCATGCTTTCTTGTTTCCCAAGCTTCTGACATTCTTTCTCTAATGAGATTTTCTGAGGGTCTAGACCAGCTCATCGACTATCTTGAATCTGATGAAACCACTTCATTTACTAGTGTGATGTTGGAAGAGACATTCTAGAGCTAGTCCTAGTCCTCTCCTCAGGGTGTTTGGAATCGTGGGGAATTGCCGAGACAATTGCTTCCCTACTCATAAAATGGGAATGATACCATAGTCCTGCCTGCTTCTCCCAGTCCTGGGAATCAGAAGCAGGTATGTGGGGGCGCCTGGGTGGCTCAGTCGTTAAGCATCTGCCTTCGGCTCAGGGCGTGATCCCAGAGTCCTAGGATCGAGCTCTGCATCGGGCTCCCTGCTCCGCTGGGAGCCTGCTTCTTCCTCTCCCACTCCCCCTGCTTGTGTTCCCTCTCTCGCTGGCTGTCTCTCTCTCTGTCAAATAAATAAATAAAATCTTAAAAAAAAAAAAAAAGAAGAAGAAGCAGCAGCAGGTATGTGAAGCAGGACAGAGTGGCAACTGTCTCCCAATTGGAGGGTAGGAGTGGGAAAGCGATTTCTTCCTAAACTGTGAAATTAGGGGTCACACTCCTGTCCCCACGCTCATGTCTGCCTGGAATCACGGGTTGTTGAAATCCTGGTAAGCCAGATGTTGGTATACCCCATGCCTTGAATATAGATTACAATTCAGGTTCAGTAAATTCAGATTCAACTAGACATCGATCGCCTGTATGTGCCAAGAGCCGTGCTAGGCAGTTTCATCTATAAAAATGCTAGGAGATTGTCATCATCCCTGGATGTATTTAATCTTGGTTTTTTGTCACTCTCAGTCTTTGCACCTTGAATGCAGAGTTTCTGCCCTGTAGCTCTTCCATGGAACTGAAGTTTGCTGGGTAAAAATTGAAATCCTAGTCAGATTAGGTTTGGAATGCCATTTTGTAACTAGAGGTTTCTAGCACTTAGAGTAAGGAGAAGATATTTCATCAATATGATAATTAACTTTTTTTTTTTTTTAAGTTTGTGCTGTTTGCCAGGTGGTAGGGAAGTGTTTGACATAAATTACAATCTTCACAGTGGTTGAGAGATGGGATTTTGATGGCCTAATTTTTTTTTTTTTTTTAAGATTTCATGACCAGTAAGTAGCATCTGGTTTTAAAGGCATCGAGCATTCATACAGGGATTTTAAAAATGACACTTGTGCTAATGGCACGCAGAGGTTGTGACTTTCCCAAATGAGTTTTCCAACAAATCGGAGAGATCCGATTCCTAACCTCAGCATGCTGTTTCATGCCATCAGGAGACTGCTGCCTCCGTCATCAACTTGAAATTGAGGGATGACATTCCAAACCCTCCACTCTGCTCTAGTTCCACGGACTTTTTCTTCTCAGTTATCTTCTCTTCACTCTTCGCTCAGCAATGAAATTGTCAGATCACCACAGTTTCGGGCTTCCCTGAGCAAGATGAAGCTTAGGTAAGGGTTATTTTCTGCCCTGGGGAATTTACTCTCCAGACAACCAAAGCTTTGGCTTCGTATTTTGTCCTGGAACGTGAACAGTTAAATGCTTGTTAGCTGGGTTCACATTTCTAGAAAAGCTGTTCTCAAACTTTAGTCTGCATCAGAATCACCAGGAGGAACAGATTCGGATTTCTGGGTCTCCATCTCTCTGTGTTTTGGAGTCAGTAGGTGAGGGTGGGACCTAAGAATTTGTATTTCTCCGCCTTCCCAGTTGATCATGAGGCTGCTGTCGTGGAGACCACACTTTGAGAATTGCTGATTTAGAACAGTTGTCTTCACAATGGAGCTATCAGTGTTTCCAAAAACTATCAGGGTATATTCATATTCTCTTAAGACTGGAACTCTCCCATCTTTTAAGCTTTGGGGTAAGGATTAGAATTAAAATGACAATAAAATGCAAGACACACTGTTTTGAAGTGGCTGTGCTTGCATTAGTCTTTGCTCCCAAAACTAAAGCTGAAGCTGAATATTATAATACAGCTAAACGCAACTTGAGTACTTTAAAAAGTTGCTTTTTTCACCTCGTCATAATTTAATCTGAGTTTCATGAGTCTTCTATCAGGGTTAGAAAACCTACTATAAGGACCTAATGTAGTGGAATCCTTAAGAATGCTTAATTGGAGTGGTGATGCATAATTAAAAATTAAAAATAATTTAAAAAATAATTAAAAGTTGTTCTTTGAAAATTGGAATACTTTGTGTAAAACAATAAGCTGCTGACTTTATAGAATGTTTTTATTCTTCAGATTATCATATTAGATTCAGTCAATCCACCAGCATTTATTGAGGATGTGACCTCGGCCTTTGGCAAGGCGGCTACCAGGCTGGTGGCTGAGGTGAAATGATTCCAGTGTGAGCGGTCTGGGGAAGAATCGGCTGATGGTGATGGAGGGGGATATGGGTGAGGCACTGTCCTAAGGAAGCCCAACAGTAAAGGATTGACAGGCAGCTCTCAACAGTCGTGGATGTAAATTACTCATTTGGCATCAGCTGTCTGGGACAACCCATTGTGCCATTCCAGCAGGCGTTTGGAAGAACTGTTGTGTGCTGGGCACTGGGCCAGGGGCTTCCAGATGTTCCCGCATGATAACTTTTTTTTATTCATAAAAGTATCATATACCTCTGATTTCAGTTTGGAAAATATAGCAAGGTAAGAAGAAGAAAATAAACCCCATAATGGTGCCCCTTCGAAACAATACTTTCATACCAAATATGTTCAGTATAATATAGGTGATTAATAATAATGAACATTTGTTGATTAGTTCCCAACTACCAAATACTCAAGGACATTTGAACACTTTGTATTCTCTCACTTAATCTTCAAGAACTAAGGTAGTTATTGCGTTCAAGATGATTTAACAGATAAGGAAACAGGCACAGAGAGACAGTAACTAGCTGGATATCACAGAGCTAATTGTTGGTTGGAGTCAGATTGTAACCGAGGCAGCCAGACTGCGAAGCCTAGTGTCTTAATTCTGTTCTATCGCCTTGTCTGTGTGGTTTTATAATGTGTTTCTCACTTTCTTTTTCTTTTCTTGTTTTCAGCTTGAGGTGTGATTGAAAAAAGAAGTGTTAGATGTTTAAAGTGTGCAGCTAATGATTTGATACAAGCATATATTGTGAAAGGACTCCCCCCATCAAGCTAATTAACGTATCCATTGCCTCGAATATTTATTTTGGGGGGAGTAGTGAGAACACAAGTTCTATTCTCTCAGCAAATTTCAGTTACACACTACAGTGTTATCATCAGACCTTGTTCGTCTTAAAACAGAAAGTTTGTACCGTTTTACCAACCTCTCCCTTCTCCCCCCTACTTCCCAGCCCCTGGCAATCACCCCTGTACTGTTTCTATGAGTTCAACATTCGTTTTTTTAATTGTACATATAGGTGATACCGCACAGTATCTTTCTCTGACTTCTTTTTTTTAGCATAGTGACCTCTAGGTTCATCCATCTTGTTGCAAATAGCAGCATTTCCTTCTTTTTAAAGGCTCAATAATCGTGTGTGTGTGTGTGTGTGTGTGTGTGTGTGTCTCACATTTCCTTTATCCATTCATCCACTGATGAACCCTTAAGTTGTTTCTATACTTTGGCTATTGTGAACAATGCTGCATCAATCATGAGAGTGCAGATACCTTTTTGAAATAGTCATTTCATTTCCTTTGAATATAAACCCAGAATTGGAATGGCTGGATCACATGATAGTTGTATTTTAAAATTTTTGAGGAACCTCCATACTGTTTTCCATCGTGGCTGCACCGTGAGCGTTCCTACCAACAACGCACCAGCAGTTCCCTTTTCTCCACATACTTGCTAGCATTTGTCTTTTTGATAATAGACGTCCTAACAGGTGTAAGGTGATATCACCTTGTGTTTTGATTTCTATTTCTCTTAATAGTGATGCTAAGCACCTTTTTATGTATCTGTTGGCCATTTGTATGTCTTTTATGGAAAAATATCTATTCATGTCCTTTGCCCATTTTTTAGTCGGGTTATTTGGAGGGTTTTTTTGCAAGTCAGTTGACTTCATTTTTCTTTATTCAAATTTATTCACAAACAACTCACAATGTTGGATTTACTATAATTTGCTCATTTCTCATTTGTTAGGTATGTAGGCTATTTCAAACATTGAGATATTGTTATAATCCTTGTAAAGAAAATGTTCATATATAATTTTCTCTCCTTATTTCTGTTCCTTTCCTTAGAATTAATCCTGAGAAAAATGGAATTACTGCATCAGAAGATAAAATGTTATTTCAGATCTTTGATATACACTGCCAAATTGCTTTCTAGAAATCCTGGGCCTATTTATACTACTCCCAGCAGAGCATGGTAATGCTAGCTTGCCTCAGGTCAACCACATTGTTCTTACTCTAAAAAATATTTGCTAATGATTGGGCAATAAGCAATACCTCATTTTCCCATTTAGTTTTGCTTGAGCTTAGATTCATTCTTTGAAAGGATCCTGACGAGGTCAGCTCATTGACCATCCGATCCCCATACTTAAGAGATCTGTCCCATTAGCGGATCTAGGAAACCTTTCATAGAGCCTGGATAGCTTCTTTTACAGACCTGAAGTGGATGTCTAATTCTCTCAGGATAGGTTTCTGTTACATAAGCTTGTGTGTTCTATTTTCAATATTAAGAAAGTGTGTTCATTATTTTCCACCATTATCCTTTGCTTGCTTCGAAGAGGTAATTTACAAACCCCAGTGATGGTAAACCTTAGTAGTGAGTTAAAAGTAGGGAACTATCACCTACCTCTATATCGTTTTTGTTGTTTAAAACCAAAGGTTCTTTTGTAGTTGTAGGTATGATGCTTTACGTGTAATGAGAATGTGAACCGGAAATAGCCCACTGCACACTGATGTGTTGGAAGGACACCAAGTTTGGAATCAGTCACAGATCCCAGGTGTGATATGGATTTATCATTGGGTATCACCTTGGGCAACTCCCTTAGTCCCTCTCAGGACTTTTCTTCAACTACAAAATTGAAATAAAAATACCTACCTTACAGGGCTGTTGAAGGGATTAAACAAGTACCATTTTCTGATAACAGTTTTAACAAATTTGAGAATTTCTAAAAAATGTTAAAGAATTTTCATCTTTTTTTTTTTTCTTTTCTTTTGAGACTTTGTTTTGAGAATCTAACACAGCACTGGTCGTGCTTCTCTTTTATTTGCTATTGGAGGTCAAGTTTAGCTGACCATTGACTTCATCAGCTGGCTTTTAATTGTGAATGTCTTGGGCATTGAGTTGATAGTCTCAGGGCAGACTTTAACAAAAGCTTGCCCATTAGTAACTGGGACAGTCCCTGGTAACTCCAGTTCAGTCTGTTCAAGCATATCTGAATATCTTGTAAAGTCAAGCCTCTGTGTCCAGGACCCTCTGCACTGGCATCTTTCCCCAGAAATAACCATACTCAAATATCACCTTCTGAAAAGGCAATTTGTAAAGAAACTTGGAATTGCATGTTCAGATGGGAGGGGTGCAGCCGTCCTGGCACCGTCTGCTGACAACTTGTGTCTGTTCGCTCTGGGCTCTGGGAAAACGCTGGCTGTGCCAGTGAGTGGACTTTAACTTAATAGGTTCGTTCGGGAGGGTTCCCTTCATTTCTTAGAACACTAATCTTTCGGACCATCCTGTCCAAGAGGAAAATGTGTGTTTCAGTATCCTTTAGAGTTCGGGGGGTATGCATCTCTTGCCATTTTAAAGGCTATATTACGCGTTTCACCCAAAAGGAGTGAACTCTAAGGCTTGCAGAATTTCCACCTACTCCATTAATTGTTAGGGTGTCAGCAATTTTTTTTTTTAAATATTTATTTATTTGACAGAGAGAGCACAAGTGGGAAGAGCAGGAGGAAGGAGAGAGAATCTCACCCAGACTGCGCTAAGTGCAGAGCCTGACACGGGGCTCGATCTCAGGACCCCGAGATCACCACCTAAGCTGAAACCCAGTCGGACATTTAACTGACTGCACCACCCAAGTGCCCAGGGTGTCAGCAATTTTTTGATGTACATGGCCATTGCCCTTGCTGCGAGCAAGCATGCTATTATTTCTCTGTTTCTCTATTATCCTCACTCTGTGTCTAGTTAGTGAAGTAACCAGTCTAACAACCCAGCTTTACTATATGCTATGCAATAAGCAACAGCCAACGTGCAAAGCCACTTGTAAAAGTGAGGCAGGAAGGATCCAAAAATCAAATTATTGCCATTTATATATATAAAATTGAAGGAAGGGGCCACAAAACATTTAAAAAACCCAAAACATCTCCATCCTAGTATTTCTATTTTTGATGTATTTCCCATGCATTCATTCATTCATACATGAGCACAGCACTCGTTCCATTTTGCATTCTTCTCTTCTCATTAAGCTATCAGGAGTCTGTTCTTTCCCCATATTTCTGGACAGTCTTCAGCTCTTTTTATTGGCTCCATCTAATGACTCACCACTGTTTATTAGACTACTTCTGCAATGTTGCATGACTATTTTGACCACATTTCAGCTCTACTAACTACTGCTGCATTAAACATCTCCACATATAGAACTGCTTTCTTCTTCCTTTGAACTATTTCCTTGGAATTATCTCAGGACTAGGATTGCTAGATCATAGGGTGTGAACTATTTTTCATTTCTGTAGTTGGCTTTCTTGTTTGCACAAAAGCAAAATCTCAAACCAAGAGTTTTACTTTTATCAAGTGTTTTGGCTATAATATTTCATGGGAATGTTTTATATGCAAAATTAAAGAAAGGCACACACTGTTTCCCTTTCCATAATACAAACCATCAGCATTCAGATAAGGTCTACGTGCTGAAACCTGTGCCCTCCTGTGCCTTTTCTTTCTGATACTGTATGAAGTGACCCATATCCTACTTGTGCATAAAAGACAGTTGATGAGAAAGACAAAGCTCTTGTTCTTTGGGTGAGTGATTCATTGGTTGATTGCCTGGAGTTTTCCACTTGGGAGCAAATTCCTTCTGTGGTTTCCAGAGCTTGAAGAGACATTAGTTTGCTTTTCAATTTACACGGCCATTCTACTGAATCCACCACGCAGCACTCTACGATTGTAATAGCCCCGATACATAACTTCATATTGGGAATGTAAAGTGCAACCATTCTTAATAGTTCAGCTTAATGGCCACTCTTTCCTTTCCCCTATGGTTTCTTGTGTATTATTATTATTTTTTAAGCAGACCAGCCATTTTAGTGCTACCACATTCTTCACTGAACATACCCCTCTGCGGTGAAAATCCTTTCAAGAACAACTTATAGTCCCTTGGAAAGCAAACCACTTAGGATGAGAAAACATTGATCTACAGGGAGAGATGACCCAATGAGTCCTTGTCTGGAATTTTCCTTTCCCATTTTTTCCCCTTTAAGAAAAGCGAGCATGACATATATATGAGAATGCATGAGCAGGCTGTCTGCGCTATGGTGAGAGGAATTGTGTGGACCAGTGGGGTTTAGGTAGTTACCTCGTGTGATGGCAGTTTTTAAAATTGGTGGCAGGCTACCACCTGGATATTTGCTTTACTTGAATGACTAGATCCTGAATTAAAGAAAACCTTGTATATATTTTTTAAAACCTTAGGAAGTTTCAGGTGCCTTCCAGTTCCTTTTCTTCCTTGTATACCTCTTGGCCGATCCCAGGAATCATAGCTTTGTGGGCTCTCCCCTTCAGTGCTGTCTTCTGAGATCAGCAAAGAAAGAGTTCCTGCTCTCAGCTCTTAGGGGGGTGGCATCCCTGATTCTGTTACCAGGGAAACCAGTTTCAGATGGGTGCAAAGAAGGCAAAAGGTTCAAACATCTTATTTGAAATAATGAAATAAGAATGCAACCTATAACTCCCCCTCTCCCCACCTATCTAATGTCAATTTCCATGGCAACAAGATCAGAAAGGCCGCTGACAGCCAGCCACTGACAGTAAACTCACGTGTCTCTCTAGGTGGCAGGCATCCTTTTGATAACCGCAAATGCCAATTTGTTCAATCCCATGACATATCATTGGGCTGGAAAGACTCTTATTTGAAGAGTGAATAAAAGAGACTCTACCTAGCCAAGATGTCTGTCCTTCTAACTTCTATCAAACAAATAATTCAGGAATATGGTTCAGGTGATTTCTATTGCTTTCCATGATAGCCACTTTGTCGATGTGCAAACCTCCTTGTCTACCGTGTTTGTCTTTCTGATTTCTGAACTAATACTTCACAGCATGATGACCACCTTCTCTGGGCTGTAATTTACTATATCAGATATTTTGACACTGGAATGTGTGGACTTCTGAATTTTCAGTGCATAGAATGTAAATGTTAGTGTTGATTTTAACCTCTGTAGTAGTGCCTAAACATTTGGTCACATTGTTATACTAATTTATATCCATTTTAGATGTTCTGCATTCTAGAAGACATGGACTCTAAGGATGAAATAGTTGGAAATCTTTTTTTTTTTTTTTTAAGATTTTATTTATTTATTTGACAGAGAGAGTGAGAGCACAAGCAGGGGGAGTGGCAGGCAGAGGGAGAGGGAGAAGCAGGCACCCCGTGAATCAGGGAGCCCAACGTGGGGCTCGATCCCAGGACCCCAAGATCATGACCTGGGCCAAAGGCAGACGTTCAACTGACTGAGCCACCCAGGTACCCCGAAATAGTTGGAAATCTTAACGTACACATCTAAATAGTTAAAAAGCTCTACGTGGTCCCTAGAGCTGAATCCCCTACTGGTAAGCGATATACTGTTAAAACTGCTTTGTCACGATGGAATATTACTCAGCTATCAGAAAGAACGATTTCTCAACATTTGCTGCAACATGGACGGCACTGGAGGAGATAATGCTAAGTGAAATAAGTCAAGCAGAGAAAGAATTATCATATGGTTTCACTCATTTATGGAACATGAGAAGTAGGAAGATCGGTAGAAGAAGAAAGGGATAAAGAAAGGGGGGTAATCAGAAGGGGGAATGAAACATGAGAGACTATGGACTATGAGAAAGAAACTGAGGGCTACAGAGGGGAGGGGGGTGGGGGAATGGGATAGACCGGTGATGGGTAGTAAGGAGGGCACGTATTGCATGGTGCACTGGGTGTTATACGCAACTAATGAATCATCGAGCCTTACATCGAAAACCGGGGATGTACTGTATGGTGACTAACATAATATAATAAAAAATCATTAAAAATAAATAAATAAATAAAAAATTTTAAAAAAAACTGCTTTGTCATGGCCATATCCAACTGAACATTTCAACACGGATGCCCATTTCCTAGTAACATGGACACATTAGCAGCAGTAGGGACTCTTCAAAAGGAACGGAGGGCTTCAAAAGGATTTCAGCCCTTACCGTTGTGTAGAGACGCTAGGTCACTTAGATTATGACTTTTTTACCTTTTCAGCCGGCTTTCGTTAAAATAAAAATACAATTCAGTCTACCATCTTCTCTGGGCTCTTCTACTGACATTAGGCTTAAATTATTCAGATGATATCGACTACGTTTTTAATCAATGGATTATTTGCACTTAGTAAATATCAGTTGCTACCTGTTAATGGTGGTATGAAATATATGAAATCTGAAATTTTTTAGCACATACCTGCCTGTCTGATAAAACTCCTCTATGGAGCAGTATTCACACATGATGAGCTCAGCCCTGAGTCCATGCTGCCCTTGTTAGCTACGTTCCTCTTAGCATTCATAGCTGAGGGAAGCTTTCCCACTAGCCACAACTCAACACGTTTTCTGGGGGCGAGGTGATGGAGAATTAGTTGAGTTGGTTCAATGACCCACACAGAAAAAGTGCTGACGTGGATTTTTGTGCTGGCCTTTCTTCCCCCTCATGGGGGCAGAAAAACGTTAAGATACCAGTTTTAGCTAATACTTCCACAAGCTAAAAAACATTAAACTTACCACTTTCTCTGTTCCTCTTTCTCTATCTTTCTTCACATTGAAGGTGCAGTGGGCGAGGCTGACATCCCCCCCGGGCTTGACAAAAGCCCTTGATGCACATGTGATTTCTTTGAGTTAGGTTGAGAGATACAGAAACACGTATAAACAAGAAATGTGTGTTTGATTTGAACAGAAATTTCATTGTACGTAATGCGTGGTTCCTTGTGTCGGCGATTGACAGCTGTTCAAAAGCAGGTTATTAAACAGCTTGCCTTGCGCAATTGTGAGAACTTTCGGAATTACTTCTTGGCATAGTCACAAAAATATCAGTAAGTATCCTGTTGGAGAGTCAGTGTTTCTCCTGGCATTTCCATAGACTGTTTCACAAGGTTCTCTTGTCATCGTTATTCATATTCTGAGCTACTTTAGTTTATGGCTATTTCGACATGAGGAATTGTAATTCTGTAATTTGCCAGAATCTCCTAAGTCATTTGGATCAACATTTCAGTGACTCTAGGATGTGAGGAAAATCCTAGAAGAAATACATGCTGATCAAGTAAAACTAGAGTTGATAAACACAGGAGAGCAAACCCTAAAGTCACTATTGAGTTACCCTTTAGTTTTTGAACTTGAAATAGAAAATAAGCACAGTGACATGTATCCACGTGTAAGGGACGCTGCCTGGTGCACTTTTTTTTACTGAATCATAATGTTATTTTAATCACCAGTAGAATCCCAGAGCAAGTGCATAGCTGCACTGCGCTCCATAACAAGAAAGGCAAAGGAAACCAGGTTTTTTTCCAGCCTGAATAGAAAATATTTTCTTTTTCCCATCCAGGACTCAGTGGAAGCATTTACTACCTACAAGCAGTAGATTTGATTTCCAACTTTTGAAATGTTAGAGGTAAATGTACAAACATGGACAGGCCCAAAACACCAAATCTACTCAGCCGACAAAACAGATAATAGCATGCTTTTAAAAGACATGAAAGTTTAGAGGATACTTCAATTGTGTAGAAAGCCATACTTCATTCAGCAAGCATTTACTATGTTCAGGTAACTCTGGAAGGTGCTATTTGAGGGACAGAATAATACTATGGCTAACGTTTATTGAGCATTTACTATATGTCTGCTACTTTACTAACTACTGTATTTGCCAAATTTCCTTTGAGAATAATAATATGACGTGGTTTCCGTCCTAAAGGAGCCATGTTCAGGGCCAGGACTAGGCTAGATGAGGAAGGACCGTTCTTGGGCTCCAAGTTAGGGTGCCACCAAAAAACTCAGTGATCAAGATAAATGTTTTACTGAAATTCTTAAAATGTCAAAAATTAGTGCAAAAATCTGTGATGAAATGAAGCAAAAAGAATTCACATTCATTGCTGGTGGGAGTACAAAATGGTACAGTCACTTTGGAGGACAGTTTGTCAGTTTCTTAGAAAACTAAACATACTTTTACCATACAATCTAGCAGTCAGTGCTCCTTAGTATTTATCTAAAGGAGTTGAAAACTAACATCCATACAAAAACCTCCATATAGATGTTTATAGCTGCTTCCTCCAGAATTGTCAAAACTTGGAAGCAGCCGTGATGTCCTTTGGTAGGTGGGTGGATATGATGGTTAAGTGTATGTGTCATCTTGATTGGTCCCCAGTGTGCCCAGATATTTGCTAAAACGTTATTCTGACGTGGTGTGTGTGTGTGTGTGTGTGTGTTTGTGTTTCTGGATCAGATTAATGTTTGAATTGGTAGACTGAATGAAGCAGATTGCCCTCCCCTATATGGGTGGGCTTCATGCAATAGTTGAAGGCCCAAATAAAACAAAAAGACTAAAGACAGAATTCATTCTTTGGCTGTGTTCAGACTGGGACAGTCTTTGCCTGCTTTTAGCCTCTGACTTGGATTGGCAGTACACCATTGGCTCCCCTGGGGCTCCAGCTTGCTGACTGCAGATCCTGAGACTTCTCAGTCTCCATAATCTCATGGGCTTATTCCATAAAATAAATTTCTTTCTCTGTGTCCATATATGTGTGTGTGTATATATATATGTATATATTGCCTATTGGTTCTGTTTCTTGAAAAACCTAGGCCTATATAATAGATTAAAAAAAAAAAAAACTGTGGCATATCCAGGCAAAGGAATAGTACTGAGCACTAAAAAAAGACGAACTGTCAGGCCATGAAAAGTCATGGGGGAAACTTGAGTGGATATTACTAAGTGAAAGAAACCAATCTGAAAAGGGTGCATACTTGGGGTGCCTGGGTGGCGCAGTCATTAAGCGTCTGCCTTCGGCTCAGGGCGTGATCCCGGCATTCTGGGATCGAGCCCCACGTCAGGCTCCTCCGCTGAGAGCCTGCTTCTTCCTCTCCCACCCCCCTGCTTGTGTTCCCTCTCTCGCTGGCTGTCTCTCTCTGTCAAATAAATAAATAAAATCTTAAAAAAAAAAAAAAAGAAAAGAAAGAAAAGGGTGCATACCGTATGATTCCAACTCTGTGACATTCTGGAAAAGGCAGAACTACAAAGAGAATAAAAAGAACAGTGTTTGCTGGGGGGGGGGTAGAGGGGAGGGAGGGATGAATAAGTGGAGCACAATTTTTAAGGCAGTGAAAATTTTCTGTCAGGAACTAAAATGGTGGACACACATCATTACACGTCTGTCAAAATTCACAGAATGTACACCTCTAAGAGTGAACCCTAATGGAAACTTTGAGTGAGAACGATGTGCCAGTGGAGGTTCCTCAGTTGTACCAAATGAACCACTTGGGTGTGGGATGGTGATAGTGGGGAGGCTGCGTTTGCATGGGGGCAGCGCGTATATGGGAACTCTGTACGTCCACTGAATTTCACCGTGAACCTAAAACTTCTAAAAAATAAAGTTGATTTTTAAAAATCTGTCATAAACACAATATAAACACAATATGAATATTTTAAGTAAAGGCATATCTAACCCTGTCCTTGCACACTGCTGCCCCCCTCACCTCACCCTAATTTTGATCCTGTTTGATCCTGGCTTTACTTAAAATTTTGACACTGTGTTCATCATGGATTTTTTTTGCCTCAGATTTTTTTTTTTAATATTTATTTTGATTACAGAGTTTTCTGGCACCCCTTTAAATTTTGTGCCCATAGTGAATGCCTCTCACCCCACTTTCAGCCTTGAGTATGACAGATGACGTACACACAGTTAATTATAAAATAAGGTAACAAATGATACTTTCCATTAAGGTAATTGTTAGAGTCTCCAAAGAGAGGTGTGAAAGATATTCCATTAGAAGCATGGGAAGAAAATATAGCTTTAATCTATAAACATAGATTTACTATTTATATACATACATGCCTGTGTATATAAATATTACTACTTCAGTATTTATATATTTATATGTAGATATAAGTTGACATATTTATAAAATAGTAAAATAAGCCTTACTAATATTTAAAAGCAGGTGTAATCCCTGCTGAGTCCGTATGCCGACCACCACGTGCCCCACTCAGTTCACAAGGTGCCTCAAGGAATGGCAGGGGCAGTGGAGTGGGGGTTGACAGTGGTGTCCTGAGAGCGAATTGTCACATGTTGCAAATTCCATGTGCGGGTGAAGTAGATTTCTGTATTAATCTAATTTTAACCAACTACCTTAACCACTTGTAGAGGTGACTTAAAAACCTTCCAGCAGTGGAGCTGGAGGCTGAAAATAATGCTGAGGACACAAACATACACAACGAAAAACGCCCGTGCTGATCCTTGTCCTACGTGGAATATTTGGAACTCTTCGTCAGATAAATTATGAGAAAAAAGAGGCGGGAGAGAAGAGGGCTTCATTAGATCTCACAAGAAGTTTTTCCAGAAGGAAAGTTCAGAATTATCAAGAAGACCATTTGAAAAAAGAGGTTTACATTTACTCTGGTTAAGGATGCACTTGAACTTCACGTGCTGGGTTTTTATGTTAAACGATCAGAGGTGGGAGTATGTGAGAGTTCTTTGTATCCCGCCCCTGCCCCACCTCACTACCAAGGGGGGAGTAGATCGCTATAATAATGGCCTCAGGCATTATTCCTCCCTGTGGCCACGCCTCTGTGCCCTGTGATGTTGCTGCTAGCCCCATCAAGTGTCGGGATCTATTTTTCTGCCTCCTTGAATTCGAGATAGTCTTAGGACTCCCTTTGACCAACAGCAGAGGACGGAAGACATATTGGGTTATTTTCTCTAACCTAAAAGGAGGCCTTTTAGCTTCCACTCACACTCGGAGAATCCCGAGGTCATCATCTATGAAGAATTCTAGTGTAGCCTCCTGGGGGCTCAGTGTTCAAATGGTGGATGAGGGGCCCCACCAACAGCACCAATGGCCTCAGTCAAACCATCAGATGACCATACTTGAATGATGCGACCAGAAGAACAATGACCCAGACTGCCAACCAACAGAATTTTGAAAATGAATAAATCACTGCTTCAAGCCACTAAATTTGGGGTGGCCCATCACACAGCAACGGGTGACTGAAGCAGCAGTCTATTAAAAATGGAAGCTGGCCTCCAATAGAATGTGCCCACTTTTGTAGGAAAACAGGTTCAAAAACATGACACAACCTTTCCTCTAGGCTTAAGCAGTCCCTGTACTCTGTCCTCATGGGTGTTCTGAACAGCATCCTGCATGAAAGGGTCAGCAAGTCTTCTAGTTGAATTAGGCAACAAGTCCTTGCAGGACCACAAGGCATTTTAGAAGTGGAGAGGTTCTGAAGTTATTCTGCAGGCTTACTGCCTTGTTCCTGCAGGATGGTGGTACATGTATATAATTATAAGCCTGAATATACTTATTTTTCCAATGAAAAACTTAAACCTAACATCCCTATGCTAATTAAGGAAACTTGGCACTGATTTAGATACTATTTTTCAGAATCCGGAGTATGGACTCTTGATTAGGGTTCTTCACTTCCTGGAGCCCTTGGAGTCGGGATTCCTGAGTAGGGTTCATGCTACTTCTCAGCTACCAGGGAGATTGCCATTGACCTACGTGCACGTGTGGATCACTGATTTTATCAGTCTCTTCCCTCACCTCTTTCTCCAGGTAGCAACCCCAAACTTGAGTATTCTGTCCTGTACAAGGCTGTTGACCTGAAAGAGGATAGAACTCTCCACGGGAGAAGGGCAGGGCAAACAATGGAAGTTGGAGGGGTGAGGGGGAGGGACACCCAGGGACCCGCCCAGGAGGAGTTAGGATAAAAGCAAGAAGGCCTGGTCTGACCTTTGACTCCCATTCAGTGTTTTTAAGTATTTCCTAACGTCCTTCAGGTTGTGGCACATAGAGAACAGGAAAATATTAATAAGCTACAATGGCGGAACAGAGTCTGCTGATGGTGAGTATCACAACCACAGAGGGGACTGTGTTTTCCAGGGTGCCTCAGGGCAACCAATGGGAGATCTGGCTATTTGTTAAAAACAAAACCAAAATACCTCCTTTATGGCATGTATATATAATTAAAGCAAATAAAGGTTGACTATTTCAATAATCAGTAGGAAAATTCTCACTACCCCTTGAGATCACTGGAGATTTCTTAGGCTGGGTATGCCTGGGGCGGTGAATCTGCACCCAGCCACATTTAGTCACGAGAACGCAGTAGGAATAAGCCAAAGAGTGTAAGAAAAGAGACAAGTCTAAATTTAAAATTGCATACTGTAGAAAAAAGATTCCTTTATTACTTCCATAAACTCAGCAAATTAGACACTAAAATCTCAATAGCTACTTATGGGTTAAATGAGAAGAGCTACCAGAAGAGCAACCATCCTCAATTAAATTAGGAATAAAAATGTCCCAAGTTGCCAAATTAGCTGTCTCAAATTAGTGGGTCTAAATAAAATCCAGTCACAAGGGTAAGGATGGAAAGTGCATATACTGAATGACTGCTGTGTTCCAGAGACTTCCATATCTTACTTTCAGCCCACGATGTAGGGGTAACCTACTAAAAGTTCAAAACCCAAACTTGAAGCCCGAAGTCAAAAGAGCTTGCTGAACTCCATGCCCCTGAGGGACTGCTAATTTGTCTTCTCTGTGTCACATCCGTTCTTCTCAGAGTAATCCCGTACCAGTTCCTTCCCTTTCTTCACATCCAGCCTTGGTTTAACACACTCAAGCTTCTAATCCCAACCACACCTGAAAACTGCTTTTGACAAGGTCTCCAATGCTCTTGTTGCCAAACCCATTGACCAACGTTTTATGTGTTTCTTGTTCAGAGTCTCAGCAGCTTTTAAAATAGTTGATGACTCGTTCCTTTTAGAAATTCTCTTTTCTTGGCTTTGGAGTAAGTAGGGGTCATGCCTTTCTGGACGCTGGCCTCTCCTCACTGGCACTCCCTGTTTCTTTACTACCCTTTAGACATACTCGCCTTTCTTTCTGTTTCTGAAACATGCCAAGCTTGTTCAGGTTTCTCTAGTGCCTTTGCACAAACTGTTCTTCCGTCTTGTTGCCGCATGGAGGTTCCTTCTCATCATTCACCCAACTATCTTTACCTCAGAGAGTCCCCTGACTTCATTATCTACAGTCACTGTCTCATCTGTCTCCTGTTATTTTTTTATGCATGTACTTGTTTTAAATCCTTATTTGTGGACTTGCTTACTATTTTTCTTCCTCCCTAAAACTGTGAACTCCTTGAGAACAAACTTGCTATCTGTAGCAACCAGAGGATATACACTATAATAGCTAGCCTCCAAGATGGCCACCAGTATCCTATTCAGGCCTTGTGTAATCTCTTCCTACATTGAGTCAGGAAGATGTGACCAATAGAATACTAAGAAAGTGACAGCATAGCATTTTCTGCCTTGGTCTTTTGGGTGACTTCCTTTGGGGGAAACCAGCTGCAATGTTGTGATGTCACTCAAGCAGCCCTGTAGAGGGGAACTGAGGGCTCTGCTAACAACCAGCACCAATTTGCTGACCATGTGAGTGAGCCATCTTCAAAGCAGATTCTTAAAGCCCAGCCAAGCCTTTGGTGGACTTCAGCCCATCCATATCTCACTGCAACTTCATCAGAGACACCAAACCAAGCTAGGTCTGCTCAGCCATGCCCACCCTAAATTCCTGATTCACAGAAACCATGAGAGATAGTAAATCAGTATTATTATTTTAAGCCATTTAAGGTATTCTTGTTGTTTGTTATACAATGTTAGATAATTAATACAAATACCTATATTTTATCCACTTGAAGAGAATGCTCATACCAGCAACTGAATTCCTGCCCCTCACTTAGTCATATTTGGCTTCAGTGTGAATCCACATTATATCATCAGCCAAGTATTTATTGATCACATGGTATATGGGAAACACAGACCTGAACAAGGTATGGTCCCTGTTCTCAAGTAGCTCTTGATACAGCTTGGAAGATAAGGTAATAGCTATTGATATAATTTAGGAGACAAATAAGGGCATGTGAAAAGTTAATGGCATAAAATAGAAATGTAGGGGATAATGCTTACGAAGAGAAGTTTTCATGGTAGAGATGGGCATGAATGTACATGATAAAGTGGTCCAGATCTAGAATATTTGTGGTTCTCAGATTTCAGAGTGCATTGGAATCACCTGGAGAGCTTGTTAAAACTCAGATTTCTATACCCTATATCCACAGTTTCTGATTCAGTCTGTTGGAGTGTGGTCCAATAATTTGCATGTCTAACAAGTTCCCAGATGATGCTGATGCTGCTGGTCCAGGGAGAACACATCATGAAGGCTGCAACTCAAGTTGCAGCGTGTTAGGAGTGTAGATTCTCGGGCCCCACCCCATACCTACTGATTCAGAATCCGCATGTTAACAAGATCCCCAGGTAACTCGTGGGCATGATTAAGTTTGAGAAGCACTGCTACGGAGGAAAGAGGTCATGCTCTCTTCCGTAAGCTGCGCAAGTGCTGGATTTGCTAAGCACGTCTGAGGTCAGGCATGGCCTGTGTGTATGAGAGTATTCTTCTCTATGGTCAGCTCATTTTGGTTTCATTGATTTTCTCAGGCAGATCATTTTTTTTCACTCATTGATGTTTGCTGCAGCTTGAGCCTCCCTCATCAGCTCTCTGCAGGTAATTTCAATTCGTTTTGATTCATTTCCTCACCAGCTTGGCATTTCTGCCCTGGCACCAGATGATGCTACTAATTGTGCTTGCCTGTGAGTGTCTAGATATGACACAATCGTGGAAAACTGCAAAAGGTCAAGGGGATACTGCTCTCTGCAAAAGCAGAGAGGCCTAGATGCCTTCTGGAAAGCCAGAGAATTTGAACCAGGGCCAGGCTTTGGGGGTCCAGTGATGTTCATGCTGTTTGCTGAGTGAGAAGCTGGTGACAAAATGAACATATCTGTGGCAGTGCTTTGAACACAACTGAAAAATTCTATGCTAACTCGAGGAGGAATGGGCTGTTTTCCACTGGTGATTATAAGATAGATGTGGTGACATCAGCTTCTCTAATGTTCAGCCCAGGAAACTTTATCTTGAGCCTTTTGTGCTCACATGGAGGCCAAGCCACTCCCATGAACAGAAGGGGCTTTTGTGTCCGTGTTGTCTTGTCAAGACATAGGGAAAGAAAAGCCTGCCATTCATATCTGCTGGTCCCAAATTTTCCTTCCTTCCTTTCTTCTCTTTTTTGTGGGTTTTCATATTTTATCCCATTGACTGAAATCACACCTTAGCTACCTTCTTCTGGGAATAACAAGTTCCCTCTTTCAAAAAGACATGTTTTTTGGTGGTGATGGCTTCAGAGAGGTATACTTATCTCCAAATTCATCAAGTTGTGCACATTAAATGCATATAGTTTTTGGTCTGTCAATCATACCTTGATACAAGTGGTTTTAAAAATAAGTAAACGAAAAGGCATTCCCTCCCCCTCTTCTTTCAATAGTCATTTAGCACGCATTCCTTGTCTCTGGGCAAAGATGAGACAATCCATTTCCTTAAGGAAAAAGACACATTTATTTTCAAAAACTGCAAAAGAGTGTGGTATGTGTTATATAAATACTGCTGCATTTATATAATTATTCAGTTCTCTTAGGCAGAGGTTCCCAATTTGTTCATGGCATCCTGTAATGTTTTCATGGTACCCCAGGCCAAAAGAAGTATCTAACAGTTCTGCTTATTAAGTAGTTATATCCAAACAAGTTAATAATACTTGGGTCCTATAAACTTAGTAGCCATTTAAACACACATAAATTGAAGGAAAGAATGCTTTTTTTTTTTTAGATGACCACAGTTACTCATGGATGTGTACACCAGTTGGGAACTAAACAATTTGTCAAATTTTAGAATCAGATTGAACCACCACCCCTCGTTTCCTGATCCGTACTGATTTTTTTTGATATAATGTTAAAACTGTAAACTAGCTCAAGCTAATCATTTATACAAATCATTCCTCTGGCAGTTGTTAAGTACATCTGTGTGTCCCTTGAAAAGTTAAGATATTGGGGCACCTGGGTGGCTCAGTTGGTTAAGCATTGGACTTTTGAATTTGGCTCAGGTCTTGATCTCAGAGTCGTGAGTTCAGGCCCCACATTGGGCTTCACGCTGGGTGTGGAGTTTACTTGAAAAAGAGAAAGAAAGAAAGAAAGAAAGAGAGAAAGAAAGAAAGAAAAGAAAATGTAAAATATCTCTTGGTATCCCTGTGAGTAGAAAAGAAAATATAAAATATTTCATGGTGTCCCTGTGAGTTTGCTGGGGTGCCCCAGGGGGCCATGGCCATGAAGTCTTATGGAAATGTTAAAGACATAGGCAACTCACAAAATCCTGGGGCCCCATATTGCCCACTCTCCTCATGGACTCAAATTTAAGGAAGCATATTCCAGTTAAGAAATATGATTAAAAATGTGAGTTCATTTTTTTTTCTGAATGTGTTCTTGAAATGCTTTATCCCAAATAATTCAAATGTTTACACATTTCAAGGTCTCTAATATTGCAAAGTAATTAATTTTGTTGGTTCAGCATTTTTTTGGTCATAAATTCATTTATTGTGTTATACATACAGTAAAATAAACCTATCAAATGTCAGCTGCTGAATTTTTACATAGATGAACACTATTGACATTTGGGCTGGAAAATTTGTTGTTGTGGGAGCTGCTCTGTGCAATGGAGGATGCGTAGCAGCATCCCTGGCCTCTACTCTCCAGGTGTCAGTAGCATGCCCACCCGTTACGACAACCAAAGATGTCTCCAGATGTCGACAAATGTCCACAGGGGTAAAACCACCCCAAATTGAGAAGCACTGGTTTATACCCATGTAACCACCATTCTCGGTTTGCCAGATTTAGCAAACACAAGAAACTCGGTCGAATTTGAATTTCAGATAAACAATAATTTTTAAAAACTTGTCCTTGATTTTATCTGGCAAGCTTCACAGCCCAGATCGCGTGGAAAAGCTTCCCGAACCACAGGCCCCTTCTTTGCGCCCCCTGTCGGTCAATAACCCCAAGGCAAGCACGGTTTTGGAGGACGGAGGTCTTTACGTTCTCGCGAGATCTGCAACAGTATTTAACGACACCTTCCTCGGTGATGCAGTTTTCCGCTCCCCTGAGTGGTCTGAAAGCCTCATACTGGCTCCCCTGAAGAATTTCTTAGAACCCAACCCTTGTACCTTTTCAGTGTCCGACCCCGTCCTCACTGTCCGTGACCTGTGGCGGCTTGTCCCGCTTGGTGCCCTGCACGTCCCTCTGCGCGGGGAAGCGGCTCCGAGGACTCATCCACCGGCGGACAGCGTGCCGCATTCCTGTCGCCTCTCACGCCCTACTTGCTGCCCTTTTTCTGCCTTCTGTGTCACCACAAGACGAGAGCTAGGCTGGCAAGGACAGACCTCTGTGTAGGTAACGGGTTTGGAGGGCGTGTTTGGGAGGAGCGGAAGACAGGCCACCCTCACCTGTCACGTGGTGGCTTATGGGGGCGGACATTTTTTCTGGAATCTGAGTGGCTTCCGCACCTCAGTTGCCCCCCGCCTGTCCTCTTGCATCTAACTGTGGGGTGAAACTCAGGGGCACGGCCTCGGTGTCCTGCGTTCTGGAAGCGGGAACCAGCTACAAGCTGCCTCCTTGTGTGGGCTCCGGTCTACCACACACTCATTTTTTGCCATTTGTTCACACACTGGATTATTTTGTTTTTCTGTTCTTAATACACAGGTGTCCCGCCATTCACATGTTATAGGTAGTCATTGGAACAATTTGGGTATGCTCGAATTTGCAGAAATCCACTGAATGTTGCTGGGAGTTGCTGTCATGACCTAGGTTCAGGTTTTGACACCAATGAGTAGCCCTGCGACCTTTGCTATTGGATGCGAGTCAAGGAAGTTTCCAGAGAAGGTGATGTTTGAACTAAGATTTTGAACTCAGATTTTGCTAGATGGTTGTGACTGAGGAAGCGTGTTCTAAATCAAGTTGTGAAAGTTCAGAGGAAAAGTAAATATTTCAGTATGTTTCTTTGATGGGAAGAGGGAGGAATAAGGTTTGAGTCCTGGGCAAAATGGTGGGTATTTGGGTAGAGCCGGGAAGCAGATGGGCTGAGGGTAGGGCCTTAAACATTTTCTGTGGGTCACAGGGAAACTTCAAAACCTCGTCAGTTTTTCATTTTAGACAGATCACCCTGGTAGCTCTGCGAAGGTGGGCTAGAGGGAAAGGTCAGTTAGCAGACTTGCAATTTTGGCCAAAGGGGTTAGTCATTCACCTCTTAGTATGAATTTATGTATACCCAGTGCTTCCCTCCAAAACTCTAGCTGAGATTAGCAGTAAAGACATGGGAGTTTTATTGAGGTACTGAGATGACAGCAGGGCATTTTGAGACAGTGGATACTACTAGGGAGTTCAGGCTTGGGGGAGGGGTATATCTCACTGCACAGAGTTGGCCTCTGATAGCTTTTAGCCATTGAACACATGAAGTTGGGGCAGGGAGGCAAGCATGGAATTAAAGACAGTGAAAGGGACAAAGATGATCCATATCATGAGTCAGCCTGGTGTTGGTATCAGCTGCATTGATGGGTATACCAGTATGGGATTGTTGAGTATTCTGAGAATCTGGAGTTACAAAGGTGTGACATCTCCTGAACATTTGTTCTTGTATTTATCAATATGTCCAGGAATGAGTCTGAGATTAAGAGAACAAATAGTTTGGAGATTAAGTAATCAAGCATTCAGCTGTGGCAGTCCCTGTGGTGCCTTGTTTGATCAGTTTAGTAGAAGCAAGAGACAGTAGTTTACAATCACAAAGCACAACACTGCTGTCCCAGAAAGGACTGAGATCCGGGTAGGGGAAAAATGAGCTAGCAGGCTGGAAAGATCACGAAGGGAAGTTAACCCATAGCATGGAAAACTGAAAAATGACTTGTTACATCCCTTGTCATGGGTCTAATTTGTTTAAAATCAAATCCATCTGCTCATTTCACACCCTTTGTTCCACTTCCTTGCTGCAATCCACAGTGGATTACTCCATTACTTTAAAAACTGGCTGAACTTACAATAAGCTAATAACTTATTTTGTGGTTAATGGCGTCAAGGTATTCTGGAACATGACCAACATTTATTCTCCCTCCTCTCTCTCTCTCTTTTTCCCTCTCTCTCTCTCCTTCTCTTTCCCTCTCTCTCTCAAGAATGAACTTCTTAGTGCAGCACATTGACCGTGAAAATCCTTTAAGTCTCCTTCACAAAACATACTGTTTACAGTCTCTGAAGTGACACAGGTAGGGGAAAAGGTTTCTGTCATTCCACTAGGCCTTCCTTTTACTCCCCACATAACCTGCAAATGCTCATTTCCCTCCCATGCACCATACATTACAAAAGACTTCTTGGCTCAATTGATTCTGTTTATGATCTCCAAATCTTAATTTCAAATGAAGCTTGCTCTTTTTCAGGAAAGAATTATCTTCTATGCGATGAACCAGAGACCCCCTGAGGCATTCATTTGAGATGCATCAATTCCCTTAAGGTCTCCTAACCCATTAAAATATGTACAGTATTTCTGGTTAACTAATGGATCATTGGAAAAATGGAATTGCTTGCAAGATATAATTCAAAGAAATGCATTTGGGGTTGTTGGCCAATCCATTCATAGGAACATTTGCTGATTGGGAAAATATTTTATATTTTTGGCTTAATCCTTTGCCAGATCACACAAACTAGTAAAGGTTGTCATTTTTGATTCGTTGGACCTAATTCTGAAGACAGAGCAGCAATGGAATTTGTGATTTTGTCACTGCTCTTGATTAAGAAATGAGTGGCTGGAATTTGAACTCGGTTGGATCTGTACAATCTGTGGATATTACCATTTTTTTCCCTTGTTGAGTACAAGTTATTGCTAGATGTTATCTTATATTCACTCCTGTCTTTTGAAGGGCCAGACATTTTAGAAATATAATATTTATGAAATTAGATATTCAAATGGCAAGTGGTTTAAAGCTGAGGAATGGGTGTTGAAAGATCCCAGCACATGCACTCACAGTAATTTTACATTTTTCATTACTGAGGTAATTAAAAAATTCCTTAGGGCTGAATTATAGTAAAATTTTATGTATCTTTCTACTAAGCATAAACTAATTTTCTTTCCCACTGGACAGTGTTAATTTAAGTAGGAAATATTTTTAATTCTGTCTCATTTATTCATATTATAAAAAATTGCAAGCTTTACTAATTTCATTCAACATTATTTCTAAGTATTCTTAAATTCAGTAACTGATGGGCATTTAGTCTTAAAGATTAAGCAGAAATGAAAGATGTAATTTTTTTGTCTCAACAGTGACCTTTCCTAGTTCATTCCTAATTCTTAGATGCCCCCATGACAGTCATAGAGCCTGAACCCTTTATATCTAAGTCCATGAAGGTCAAAATATGCCCATAAGTTTTTCTTTTAATTTTGACATTGAGGAATATATGAAGTACTGTGTGATCTTGGACGGGTCCTTAACTTGTCTTTATCTATGAAGGAATTATAATGAGCTAAATTTTCTCCCTCATGTAATTCTTCAAGTAACAAGTAAAACACTCAACAAAGCCCTTTGATTCTTTCAGGCCACAGGGTGCCATTTTGTGTCATATGGTTCCAGTGGTATTAAGTTTGGAGCTCACTTTTCTGATACTTATGGAAAGAGAAAAGTGAACACAGCATCTAAGAAGTGGTGCAGAATCTGATTAAAAACCATTATGTCTAGAAATGGCAAGAAGGAACTGAGAGCATCCATTCTGGTGTAATAATATTCTATAATGGCTCATGCATTTCAAAGTTATGCCCAAGAGAATGCAATGACAGAGAAAGGGAAGGAGGGAGGGTGGAGAGAGAACACTGTACCCAGTGCTTGGACTGAATCCATATGGATCCTTGAGAAACTGGAGGGGTTTTGCATTTCATGTTGTCAGGGCTGGCTTAGGCCGGGGAGGAGTGTACATCCACTGTTGACCTGGGGGAAGGAGAAGGATGAAAAGGAGGAGAAGAAGAAAGGAGAGGGGGAGGATGATGAGGAAGAGGAGGGGGAGAGGAAGAGAGAAGAGCTGTCATTTATTGTCAGCCTCCTCTGTGCAAGGTGCTCTGCCAGTCCTGGCCATAATGGGGTGAGCTTCACAAGTATTACCTCCTGTGACCCTTATAACCACCCACACTATAGTAGATAAGGAAATGAAGTGTTCTGACTAAGTCACTTGGCTAAGTTCCCATAGCTCATAAGATTTAAAGTGTGTTTCGAATGGAGGGCCCATTCACATGCTTTTTCCACAGTGTGTCATCATGTCCTTAGAGGTTCCTTCTGGGTGTACTTTGATGTCTATTCCACCCCTCTCACCCCATACCTGTCCCAGTTGTTTTTTCAATCAGCGAGGCAGGAGGGTCAGACATGCAGATGCCAGGCCTTTGCCCAGATTATTCAACTAGAACTTAGATAGTGACTGGTTTATACCAGAGGGTATTTGCATTTTAATATAGGGACTCTTGATTCTATTCAGTTCAGCCAGTCATTGTATACCAAGGACAGGAACAAATATGGACGATGAAGTTTCGGATTTCATAAGTAGCAAGTGGAAGAGATCATTTAGAACAAAAAATCTTACTGGGATCCTTCGCATTTCTCCTACTTGAGTGAACCTCCGCTGCCTGCCCTCAACACCTGTGAGCCAGGATGATCTGCTGAAACCAACCCCACAAATCCCAAGGTTTAATATTGCCACATCAAAACTTTTCCTTTTCCAGCTCTGAGGTGATCCTTTTTGTTTTCTTCTACACATACCTGGTGTGATAGCTGAAAAAGACAGCATCATAACACTACTTTTTATGGAGATACCAACAAATACAGCAGAGACTAAACAGTTCTGCCAGTGGCCACGTGTTCTAGCCCAGAGAAACGAGAGGTGTTTCTGCTTCAGTTTTACTCATCTGTGAAGAACAGTTTGTTTTAAATGTCCCAGACTTCTCTGAGTTCTTGGAGTTACGTATCATTTAGAAATGAAGCTCATGAGATTAGGTATGAATTCTGCATTTTTCTCTGACACATACTCTGCTTAACACCCTGTCCTGTGCAGACCCTGGTAACCCTAAGGCTCCTTCCAGCCTTCTTATACCAGGGTGAGGGTGGAATTATGTAATATTACCCAAATATTAGTACAGTCATTACAGCATAGATCATGTTGTCCAAAACATTACTGTTCATGTGCTTTTCAAGTGATGGTCTCTAGATGCAAATAATGAGAGTGCTTTGGTTACTATTTCCACATTGATTTTTTCAAATAGAACCACTTTAAGGAAAACAGAGCTGAGTCTGTATCTCTGCCATTTATTTATCTGCACTATTTAACTCCATCTGAGCTGTTCTGCTTTCCCCCTCAATTTACTTTTGCAGGTAGTCTGTTCCCCCTTTCTTCACCGTTAGCATTCAGATCCCGGGGCACAATGTCTTACAACGCATCTGTTTGCATGCCTGTCTCCTCCACTAGACTGAAATCCCTAGCAGCAGGAACCTGTCTTAGTCATTTTTGTGCAGCACCTGACACAGAGTAGTACTCTTGTAAATTAATTGAAAAAAAAATCCTTGAGTTGATAAAACGGCTAGGTGTTTTTGTAATCAGACTTTTTTTTTTCCCCTTCTCTTATCTTTTGTAAATCTTTCAGGTTGAATATGTGTTACTTATATAATGTGGAAGAATATTTCAGTAAAATAAGGGTGCTTCTTCCGGATCCTATGAAAGCATTTCCAGTGTTGTATTAAACTGTTAACTACTTAAAAACAAACTAGGCGGAGCATAAATTAGTGTCAGGAGCATATTTTGCAAATGTTTATATTATTTTTTGAAATGCATTCGACTGTACACAAGCACACGGACCCGTTAGCTAGAAGAAATAACTTCTGTGCTGGCCAAAGGGCTGCAACCTGTTGCACAGCATCTTCTTCGTTCCTTTTTGGCTCTTCTTTCCAACCTTCCCATCCCATCACTTGAAAATCACCAGCTTAGCCCTAACTCCATAAACAGAAATTATTGAATGCTAATAATTTCTGGTAAGCAATTTAGGAGACATTTAAGTCCCTAATATATATGTGATCCCCTTTTTTTTACTGCAATTTCCAGGGAAAGTGCTACAAAGTGATATGTGGCAATAACAAAGTCAGAAGGAAGGGAATATGAAATTCAGCGAGCAGCGTGAATGATTTGCTGTTAGCATGGGGCCCAATAACACTACAAAGCTATAAACTCTGTCGATCTAGATTGCCCAGTTAGGTGGCAGAGATGCAATTTGTCTTTTCTGAAGCCGCCTGCTGCTTGCTAGCTCCATCTCCTGTCACAGCCTATTAGCTCCCCAAGAAAATTGGTAGGAAATTGCCTGCAGATTGTAGGAAATTGCATCTCCAGGCCCTGGAAAAAATGTAGGATAGCACAACACTGACCCTCCCAGAGCAGCTATTAATACAGCAAAAAGTGACCTTTGACTTGCTGGGAAACGACTTTGCTATTTGCTGAATAAAGACTGTATTATGTGTGGCTGAAGGAAGGTGCAAATGATTATCCTAGCGAGGCTCGAAGCCAACCTGCTTTTGAAAGCCTAAATATTAGTTAGAAGAATTTTTTTTTTTTTTTTTGTTTATTTGTTTGTTTTAGGTGCAGAGGGTTTGAGTGTTGTGGCTCTGCAGGGAGAAAACGGTCCAGTTGGCTTGTTTTTGAAAGCACCTTTTCCTGAAGGTAAAAAGAAGAAGTAAATTGTCCCAAGGAAATGCTCACAAATCTCTCAGGCAAAAATTCAGGAAGTAAATCTTTCAAAGATGAGATTAAAAAACAAAGATGAGGGGGCGCCTGGGTGGCACAGCGGTTAAGCGTCTGCCTTCGGCTCAGGGCGTGATCCCGGTGTTATGGGATCGAGCCCCACATCAGGCTCCTCTGCTATGAGCCTGCTTCTTCCTCTCCCACTCCTCCTGCTTGTGTTCCCTCTCTCACTGTCTGTCTCTGGCTCTGTCGAATAAATAAATAAAATCTTTAAAAAAAAAAAAAAAAAAACAAAGATGAGCACATTGGAACATTGTTTTGTTTCCCTCTCAGTTCGGCTGCTGATGCATCTGGGGCTTCCCCACCCCCCTCCCTAATTGCATTTTACAATACAGGCTATGTCGACTCACTTCTGAATTATTTTCTTTATAGACCATCCCCGAAGTTCAGACATCAAGATAATTCAGTGTTCCACAGGGGTACATATTGTGCATATTTTAAGCATCATTAACTTTATGTTACAAAAAAAAATCAAGATCCTGACATGGTATTTACAGGCTTGCATTTCCACCTAGAAGGATCTTAGCTCCCATTTACAAGCGATTTTTTTTCGGAGAGGGAGAACAGCATTTTAGCTGCTCCAGACTAAATAAGATGCCTTAATTGCCTTTGAATCCTAAACATTGTCCCCTATTCCTACCCTGTCCCCTAGTACTGGATCATTCACTTTCAGTGCCCCGGGGAGCAAATCCAAAATGAGAGGGTGGGATGCAGATACACCAGCTTTTCTCTTCCTTTGTAAAGGACAGTGTTACCTCGTTTATTACTTGCACTTATTAAAACATAGCTAGATGAGACTCCTTTCAGCTTTCCCAGAGTTGAGAGGTTTTCTTTAGATTTGCTGCTTTCTTACACTTGGTGCTTGTTTCTAAAGAAAAGTACTAGACACCATGTCATATCTGAGAACACTGAATTTTGCCCATGAATTTCTGAGCTTTTATATGAGCTCTGATACTCTCTGCCTATGTGATCTTTTTTTAAGCTTGTAGTGCCTCAGTTTCATTATGTAAAAAACTGGATGTTCTCTAAGAACCTTTGAGATGTTAAATTTTGTGATAAAGTGTAAAAAGGTTGGGGGATAGGATTGAAGGCTGAGCTGCCACCCTGCTTTCTGCCTGTTTCTTGGGCTTCTTGACTGACTGTCCTTGGAGAATGGGTTCTGTTTGGCAAAGGATGTGTTTTGGAGTCTGCAGGCACCCAACATGCAACCACCTAATTTACAATCGTTATACATCAAGACTTGCTATGTCTATAGAAGAGCCCAAAGAACTTCTTAAAACATGCCCCTGGGGGCATACTGATTACCAGGGCAAGAGGATGTTGTGTGGTAGAAGGTCCATTTCAGGAATGCCGCTAGGCATTAGAACTTAGTTGATATTTATAGCCCCATGTTATAGACTATGGGAAGGAATATCAAAAGAGGTCCAGTTAAATTTGAAAATATTATGTTAAGTAAAAAAAAAACAGACACAAAAATTCACATATTATATGATTTCATTTACAGAAAGTATTCAGAAACAGGGAAATCCATAGAGACAGAAAGCAGATGAGTGGTTGCCGGATGCTAGGGGGTGTGGGGGATGGGGTAATGGGGAGTGACTGTTTAATGGGTATGGGCTTTCCTTTTAGGGAGATGAGAATATTTTGGAACTAGATAGAGGTAATGATTGAACAACCTTGTGAATGTACTAAATGCCACTGAATCGTATGCTTTAAAATGTTTGATTTTATGTTTTTTTTTTTTTTTTTTTTTTTTTTTTTTTTTTAATTAATAATGATTTTTTATTATATTATGTTAGTCACCATACAGTACATCCCCGGTTTTCGATGTAAGGCTCGATGATTCATTAGTTGTGTATAACACCCAGTGCACCATGCAATATGTGCCCTCCTTACTACCCATCACCGGTCTATCCCATTCCCCCACCCCCCTCCCCTCTGTAGCCCTCAGTTTGTTTCTCATAGTCCATAGTCTTTCATGTTTCATTCCCCCTTCTGATTACCCCCCCTTCCTTTATCCCTTTCTTCCCCTACTGATCATTCTAGTTCTTATGTTCCATAGATGAGAGAAATCATATGATAGTTGTCTTTCTCTGCTTGACTTATTTCACTAAGCATTATCTCCTCCAGTGCCGTCCATGTTGTAGCAAATGTTGAGAACTCATTCTTTCTGATTGCTGAGTAATATTCCATTGTATATATGGACCACAACTTCTTAATCCAGTCATCTGTTGCAGGGCATCTCGGCTCCTTCCACGATTTAGCTATTGTGGACATTGCTGCTATGAACATTGGGGTGCATATGGCCCTTCTCTTCACTACGTCTGTATCTTTGGGGTAAACACCCAGTAGCGCAATGGCTGGATCATAGGGTAGCTCAATTTTTAACTTTTTAAGGGACCTCCACACGGTTTTCCAGAGTGGCTGTACCAACTTGCATTCCCACCAACAATGTAGGAGGGATCCCCTTTCTCCACATCCTCTCCAACAATTGTTGTTTCTTGCCTTGTCTATTTTTGCCATTCTAACTGGCGTAAGGTGGTATCTCAGTGTGGTTTTGATTTGAATTTCCTTGATGGCTAATGATTTTGAACATTTTTTCATGTGTCTGTTAGCCATTTGTATGTCTTCATTGGAAAAGTGTCTGTTCATATCTTCTGCCCATTTTTTGATTTGTTTATTTGTTTCTCGTGTATTGAGTTTGAGAAGTTCTTTGTAGATCTTGGATACCAGTCCTTTATCTGTAGTGTCATTTGCAAATATATTCTCCCATTCCGTGGGCTGCCTCTTAGTTTTTCTGACTGTTTCCTTGGATGTGCAGAAACTTTTAATCTTGATGAAGTCCCATAAATTCATTTTATCTTTTGTTTCTCTTGCCTTTGGGGATGTGTCATGAAAAAGGTTGCTTTGGCTGATGTCGTAGAGGTTGCTGCCTATGTTCTCCTCTAGAATTTTGATGGATTCCTGTCTCACATCGAGGTCTTTCATCCATTTGGAGTTTATTTTTGTGTATGGTGTGAGATAGTGGTCAAGTTTCATTCTTTTGCATGTAGCTGTCCAATTTTCCCAGCACCATTTATTGAAGAGACTGTCTTTTCCCCACCAGATGTTTTTTCCTGCTTTATCAAATATTAGTTGCCCAAAGAGCTGAGGGTCCATTTCTGGGCTCTCTATTCTGTTCCATTGGTCTATGTGTCTGTTTTTGTGCCAGTACCATGCTGTCTTTGTGATCACAGCTTTGTAGTACAGCTCGAAGTCCGGCATTGTGATACCCCCAGCTTTGTTTTTCCTTTTCAACAGTTCCTTGGAGATTCGGGGTCTTTTCTGGTTCCATACAAATTTAAGGACTATTTGTTCCAGTTCTTTGAAAAACGTTCTCGGTATTTTGATCAGGATAGCATTGAAAGTGTAGATTGCTCTGGGTAGCATGGACATTTTAACTATGTTAATTCTTCCGATCCATGAGCATGGAATATCTTTCCATCTTTTTATGTCTTCCTCAATGTCTTTTAAGAGTGATTTATAGTTTCTAGAATAAAGGTCCTTTACGTCTCTGGTTAAGTTAATTCCAAGGTAACGTATGGTTTTTGGTGCTATTGTAAATGGGATGGATTCCCTGATTTCTCTTTCTTCGTTCTCGTTATTCGTGTACAGAAATGCAACTGATTTCTGAGCATTGATTTTGTATCCCGCCACGTTACTGAATTGCTCTATAACTTCTAATAGTTTGGGAGTGGCTTCTTTTGGGTTTTCCATATAGAGTATCATGTCGTCTGCGAAGAGAGACAAAAAATGTTTGATTTTATGTTATGTGAACTTTACCTCAATAAAAGAAAGACATCTAGTTAAATTGATGAATAAAGGGACAAATGCAAGAACATAGAATTACTTAAAATTTAAAATGGAGATTTTAGCCCAGGCATACAAAGCACCCTGTAACTTTTTTTATCTGCCTTTGTTTCCACTCTGATCTTTGACCATGATGATGATTTGAGAAATGACTGGACGTTCTGATGTCTGCAGTTCCAAAAGCCAATGCCAGGTCTGATTTTGAGATGACTTATGAATACCATTTTCCTGCAGGTGCCTTCAAAATCAAATTAAGGTACCAGGTCTTTTCTGAAAGGTTTCCAGTCCTTCCAGTTGAAAGAGATCTCTGCCTTCTCTGAATGAATGATATTTATCTACCTTTTTAAGAGCTTTACTCGCTCCCTATCTTGGATTATGGTTGTTTATTTTTCAGACATGCCTTACCTCCCCTACTTGAGGCCAGAATCACATCCTTCTCACCTCTCTGTCCTCCCAGACACCAGGGCAGTGTGTACTCAGTAAACATTTGAGCTTTTGCTCTTGTTTTCTTCTCTACCTGAAATGTCCTTTGTAGGAGAATTCCACAGCAATTCTTTCCCTCCTTCTGTTTAAGCTGCTGGATTTTTAGGGATCTACCCATTCCCCATTTGCAGTGTCCAAAATTCAGGTTGGGTGGAATGCCTCCCCGAAGGTATGCCACCCCTCCAACCATCTTCATTAGCATGTTCCAGATTTGAGACTCTTTCCATAGAGATTGCAGATTTGGGCCCATGTAAAGAAACCCGGAGCTGAAGATGACCATTGGCTATGGCATGGGAAGAGCTTGCCTGGGAATAAAGCCAACATGAAGAAAAGCAAAGCTGAGCAGTGGAGAGAGTCTGGTTCTGAGAATATTGTTTGGATACTAGTGTTCTGCCAGTCTGGGGCCAAATTTGTCCCTGGTCTTCTCAGTTTCACGAGCCAACTGTTTCCTCTTTTTTGATGAAGCCAATTTGAGTTTGTCATTTGTCATTGAAAGACTCCGGTCTGATGCATTCTTGTTATCTCTTTACCGTGTTCAAAACATCCTTTAAGGCTTGGGTAAGATCAGATATTCCCTGGGAAGTCCTCACATCTCTTCTTTTATTTTTATTTCATTTGCCTGGTTATTTACTATTCTACTTTCAACAGAGATTTATTGAGCATTAGAACAAAAGCAGATATATAAAAGAATAAGATTGCTTTTGGTTTGAGGGAATGATATTTACAGAAAGCCTTAAATTTAGGCAATTTTGTATAATTTTATCTCCTTTAATCCTTACATTAGTCTTATGAGATGAATATTACTACCTGCATTTTATAGATGGGGAAACTGAGAATCAGAGAGGATCAGAGGTTATAAAATTATTCAGACAAATGATCTCACAGTTTGACCATCCTGGACTCTAATTTGAGCATCTTCTTCCTTTGTTCTTCCAATGCAGTCTGCCTTGCATTATTATTATTATTATTATTATTATTTTTCTTTTTTACTAGATTCTAGATCCCTTAAGGGCAGGAACTGTGGCTTACTTATTCTTCTGTCAACTACAACCTTTAGCATAGTCTCTTGATGACAGAATTCCATAAGTATTTTTTGGGTGGCTTGATAGATGAGTGAACCAAAGTTGAGGGAATCATTTGTGTCCTCTGAAATCCAAATCAGAATTCACATCTCCAGATTCGAATGAGGTAGAAATGCCAAAATGCTATTTCTGAAGCTCAGAATATTATACACTGTATAGCCGTTTACTTCCTCTGAGGCATTACCCCCATCATGGGAGCATGTGTGGAGCCCTCAGGACTCAGAGTCAGTAAAGATTTACCATTAAGTGAATGATGTTTCAAGTCAGGGCCACTCACTTGCAAGATCATATGTATAAAATTTGTAAAAGTAAAACATTTGAAACACGTTAAGATCATGGTCTCTTTCTTACATCTCAGGCTGAATTCATGAGTGTTCAGAATGGTTTGATATATATCCAGCTAAATTCAAGGGACCAGATGAAACGAGGTCCCCTACTCTTCTGCCATCTTGCCTCCCTCCAAGATCATGGTCTCTTTCCATTCCAACTTTCTTCCCACTATTCTTTCTCTTGCATGGGGTGGTGTTATAATGGCCATATGTGTTGCGAATCTACTACCTAAGAGGAAATTGAGCTGGGGATACGTGTAGTTTGGGTTTGGTGAGATGTATTTACATGCTTCATAGTCACTTTTAGAAGTACATAGAGAGTGTTTATTTAAAATGAGAGTTAGGCTAGGTGTCCTGCTATGGGAATGGCTTCCCAGAATGTTCCTTTTGCCCATTGTGCCAACTGGTGTTGTGCCATGAAGACGTGAGGAAGGAGTGGTCTTGCACTATGAGTGTGTTTCATAGTCCAGCACTGTAAGGGTATGAGTAGTGGAGGAAAGACAAAATTTGAAATGTACAGAGACAGAAACTAATAGGGAAAATTTGTCCAATCCTCGGTTCTTAGTAGAAAATTTGGTTCTCATTGAAGCCTAGTAAATGAAAGTTCTTTCCTCTCAGGAATATAGTCTGATAATGTAACATACACAGTTATAAAAATACTGTAATTTTTTTTGTCTTCTGTGGTGGGAATTGAAGAAAATACAAAATTGGTATAGGGCCTTGCAAGGGACCCATGGGAATGAGGGGCCCTGAAGCTGAAGCTTCGTCTGCTTCATGGTAAATCTGCCTCTGAAAATGCTTTTCGGAATTGCTGTTGTGTGAAGAGATAGATGGTCAAGAATGAAGACAAAAAGTTGTAGGGAAAGTATTAGGGCAGTGCATCAGGAAGTTACAAATGTCAGTTTTTTATACATCTTGTGACTTTTGTGATATTTTCCATTAAAAATATTATTATGTGGGACGCCTGGGTGGCACAGCGGTTAAGCGCCTGCCTTCGGCTCAGGGCGTGATCCCGGCATTCTGGGATCGAGCCCCACATCAGGCTCCTCTGCTGGGAGTCTGCTCTTCCTCTCCCACTTCCCCTGCTTGTGTTCCCTCTCTCGCTGGCTGTCTCTATCTCTGTCAAATAAATAAATAAAAAATCTTTTAAAAAAATATTATTATGTGTTGTGACTTTTTTCATTCTGAAGAAATACTCAGTAAGTATTCCCTTTATTAAAGAGCTCCTCGCTCTCTCTGACAAAAATGTAAAAGCCTCCAGGCCTGCAAAATCTGGATTTGCCCCTGCTGAGAGTAACTATCAAATGACTTTGGTTTGGTCATTTCCCTAAACACTTGTGAAATTCATCTCACAGTATTTCACATCCTTCTGGAGAAGTATTCACTTTCAGTTTTGTTTAGGCACAGGGGACATGGCATGTTTGTAATCTCTGTGCTTGCAAATTCCAAAGTGATAAGATTCCTCTTGCTTTCTAACTGTGCAGTAATTTCTTTGCATTCTATGTAATAACCTCTGCTTCAGGATCTGGGAGATTTTTTGCCAATGAAAAGTACACAAGACAAGACTTTTTGGCTTAGCATTAAAATATTGAAATTGTGTATTGTAGTGGGGTACTATTAGCTACAATTTATGCACAAAAAGGCCAAGGCCCAGGGAAAAAATTGCTTTACCCAAGTTCACGGCATAATGAATATCAGAGCTGCAATTACAATTTTCCAACTCCCCAACTGTACATGCAATTTGCAGGTTTACAATCCTATACAAAAAAACTGACAGAGAACACAGATGGGCTTCTAACCCCTGCTAATGAGAGCATCACTCTTCATTGCTGGGATAATTAAGCAAATATTTAGTGGTCAGAAACCCACCCAGACTTTAAATAAAATCAATCAAACTCCAGTCCCTTGGGAGATGTTGATTTTGGAATTTTTTTTTTCTTAACTCTGTGTAACTTTGTGTGTGTGTGTGTGTGTGTGTGTGTGTGTGTGTGTGTGTGTGAGAGAGAGAGAGTGTGTGTGCGTGTAGTTCTCATTTTTACGATTTAAAGCAGAAGAGCGTTAGTTCAGTTGCACTATGCCCACAAGAAAAGCCACATTCCCCAGAAAGACCATGCTTCTGACACTCAAAAGGCACCAGGTCAGGAGAGCATTTTCTCTTTGTTGATTGCTCTTTTTTTTCCTCAGAATTTTCCTTTTTCCTTATGGAATTAGACCCTTTAAGTAAATTGCAAACAGTTCCCCCTGTGTGAAGCAATGTCTAGCCTAACACACTACCTGACACAATCATTGACATTTCTTGTGTAAATAACAGCAGCTGGATTCAGCCCTTTCAAGAACGAGTTGAAAAAATAATGAACTGTTTTTTTTTTCCTAAGATGAAACACACTATATGTTCCAGAAATTAGAAGTGTCTGAGGTAAAAAGAAGAGCAAATTAATACACAATTATTGTTTATTTTTGTTATAACCCATCCATTCAACCTTCCACTCCAAATTCTCCTTACTCAGCTATACCTTTTTTTCCACAGAATTTATCACCTAGGAATAAACTATAGGATGTATTTATTTATTGAGACTATAGTTTATTATTTGTCTCTGCCTGCTAGAAGGTAAGATCTAAGGGGACAAGAATTTTTATCTGGGTGTATCCCAAGCACCTAAAGCAGCACCTGGCATACAATAGGAACTCAAGAAATAGTTGCTGAATGACTATGTGCTATGTTTCAGCACTTGGAGAGCAAAAAGTGAATATAATACTGCACTTTCCTCTGAGAAGCTTTATTTTTCCAAGGATTGAAATTCCAGAATTTTGGCATTAAACATTTATACCATTTTTCATATCTTTCCTATTTAGAACCTTGATTTTTTTGAGGCAGCAAAATGTCTAGTGAAAATGGCCCATTGTCTAGCCTTTCCTGCAGCTTTTCCTTCAATTCTGGTCAGCAGGACCGAAGTTGAATTCTATTAGGGATATCTAGGAAAGTTTTGCTTTCTTTTCTTTTTTTTTTTTTTTAAAGATTTTATTTATTTATTCGACAGAGATAGAGACAGCCAGCGAGAGAGGGAACACAAGCAGGGGGAGTGGGAGAGGAAGAAGTAGGCTCATAGCGGAGGAGCCTGATGTGGGGCTCGATCCCATAACGCCAGGACCACGCCCCGAGCCGAAGGCAGACGCCTAACCGCTGTGCCACCCAGGCGCCCCTTGCTTTCTTGATATAGACATTTCATTTTCCTCTTTGTCACTTGTTTCTTCTGTGTGTCTGAAATGTGCCTGCAGGTAAAGCTGCCATATTGAGACCATGAGGATGAAAGCAAAGTGCTAAAGATGGCCATGTGAAAAAATAGAAATAGAGAGGATGGCCTACTCTTCCACTTGTTACAAGAGAAAGATAAAGCCCTATTTGGTTAAGCTTTTTTATGTGGATCTATGTTACATTGAGCCCCAGAACAATCCTACAAAATACACTCATGTCAAATTGTGACTTAACTAAATATCTTTAATATTTTTCATAATTCCAGTCTTTCAGAGAGTTAAGGCCATTGGGTAAATTCTGCATTTTGGTGTCTTCCTATCCTGGGCCCAGGGAGTTCCAGAAATAAAGGGGAAAGGAAGAAGCCAAGTGAGGGTGATTGCTGTATGACCTGCTATAAGGAAAACACTTAACAGATAGCTCTACGTTTGTTAAAAAGCTAGATGACAAAATGTCTTCTCTTTAGCAGCAGTCACTTGTTTGCAAAGGTGTTTTGTTTGTTTTCCTCTTGTCTTGTGGCACTAGATTATTGTAGATTTATTGCTGTCCATGTTCAGGGACTAAGTAGCGATACTGAGAATTCAGATTATAGGGCTGAATCATTTGGAGATCTCTTGTGCTGATATAAATGGTTGTTGCAACTCAGCAAAAGTATACGATACAGGTGTATGTTTGAGTGTGCAAGAGAATGTGAGACTGTCCTCTTTGTTTCCTGAAACTAGCCCATAACAGTTTTCTCTTTAACTTAGCCAGAATAATCATTCTCATTAGTTACTGCTATTTTGATATTTGCCCAACAGCAAGTGTTATTTATTTATTTATTTATTTTTGGTTGATTACTTGGAGGCACAACATAATAAAATATCCCCCTTATAACTTAGAAATTGCACCTCCCTGTGTTGTGGATTTTCAGATTTGGTGTTGTGATTTTGTTTGTTTGTTTTGGATATAAAGCTAATCCTATAGAGAGAAACTTAAACTTCTCTTCTGCAAAGAACATTTAGTAACATTAGTTGTGGATTTGCTAGTTTTTTTTTTTTTTTTTTTAAGATTTTATTTATTTGACAGAAGAGAGAACGAGAGCGCCCAAGCAGGGGGAGCAGCAGGCAGAGGGAGAGGGAGAAGCAGGCTTCCCGCTGAGCGGGGTGCCCGGTAACAGGGCTCACAGGACCCTGGGATTCTGACCTGAGCTGAAGGCAGGAAGGCAAACGCTTAACAGACTGAGCCACTCAGGCATCCCACTGTTTTTTGTTTTGTTTTGTTTTGTTTTAAAGATGCTATCTTAACATGGAAAACCTCTCTTTTTAAACCTTTTCAAAATTTAAGATGGCAGATTCCTATGCTTCATTCATCCAAAAGAAACCATTCAGTTATTTCCCTGTTTTTCTACCTCTGCAAGGGGGCTTTGGCACTATGCTCTTTTGAGGAAATTTGTGTTATGAGGGGAAAAATGAAAGGAAAGAGATAAGAAACAATGAAGCTGCTTCAGTTCTGATCAGTTTCATCTATTCTAGAAACTTCCACGTTTCCCCCAGAAAAAGAACTCCAATTGCAGCTTATTATGGCTTGTTCTTGTATTCTTCTTCCCCTTTTCTTATTAAAAAATTGATTCCCAATTTCAAATATATTTTTAATCTTATATTTTTTAATGAAAATGTAAAGACAAACAAAATTGATTTACTCCACAATAAAACTCAAAAATACTATCACTAACCAGAAAGATGTCTGAGGAACAAGTATTACCTTAATTCTCTCTTGGAGGTCATCTCAGTATTTGGCGCTAAAGACAGAGCTTATTCCCACTCCCCACACCCCAGTATTCATTCTTCCACTTCTCTTTATCAATAGAATCCTGGAACCCAGAATAAAGATGGCATATGCAGCTAGGTAAGGTCATATGAGTAAATTGTGGCCAGAATTGGTGTGTACAACTTCTGGGAAGTAGAAGTGGTATGTCTTTCTCCTTTTCTTCTCTTTCATTCATGGCTTGTGAATGTGATGGCTGGACCACATAAAGGAATTTTTTTTTCCCTATGTAATTTCTTGGGAGTCACACAGACAGAAGGAATTCTTCTCTCATACCGAAATAAATGGGGTTTCTGGTTAGAAATTCTCATGGTATAATTTTTTTCTACTTCATCTAAATCCAAAGCCAAATATTAGTGAGGCATATATGCCCAGCATCTCTCTCTGTAAAGTGTATGGATGTTTTTTTTCCTCTGCCCTCTGAGAGTCTATGTATTTGGGTGGGCGGGGGAGGGTGGTGTGTGGAGGGGGTACTTTATGCCAAAGCTTTTCAATCTGACCTGTTCTTATAGGAGAGCTGGAATACAGCCCAGGGCAAAATGAGTCATAGGCCTGGCCTTTTTTTTTTTTTTTTTTTTAAGATTTTATTTATTTATTTTAGAGAGAGAGAGCACATGAGTGGTGGGGAGGGGCAGAGGGAGAAGGAGAGAGAGAATCCTAAGCAGACTCCGTGCTGAGTGTGGAGCCTGATGTGGGACTTGATCTCATGACGCTGAGATCATGACCTGAGCAGAAATCGAGAGCTGGATGCTTAACTGACTGCGCTACCCAGGCACCCCTGAGTTATAAGCCTTTTGAAGATTTTTGGATAGTGCTAAGACAAGTTCTTTCTTTACTGCTTGCTTACCTTTCTAGATTCACACTTTTTCATCTCTGGCCTCCAGTCCACCCTTATATTTTCCTGCTAGCCAAGCCATGCATTCAAATGACATTTTAAATATTTTATTCAGAATTTTAGCTCTGCCTGGAGGGATGAGACTGCTATGTTGCTGGAAATAGATTCTAAATTCTGTTTGTTTCATCTTCAAAAAATAATGCTTACTTGATTACTTTATATTCATCTACATTACTTCTTTTATTATCCCCTCATTCCTTATGTTAGACACAGAGATATGGGTTTCCCTTCATTTCCTGCTTTCCTTTCTTTTATTCCTTTAATCTTTTATTTTGTTTTCTTTCCTCCTCTCCCATTCTTTCCTCCTTCTTCTCTTCCCTCTCCCTCTCCCTCTCCTTCTCCTTCTCTTTTTTCTTTCTCAGTCTTTCTCCTTTTTTAAAGGAATCCATGGCGTCAGAGCCCAAAGTAGCAATGGATTTTAAGGAAGAAGTAAAAGAATCACTATTTACTTCCACATTTATTGATTGCCTACTGTGTGTCAGATACTATGCTCGGAACTGATGCTGTGTGGATGAGTAAGGTCCTGCCCTTAAATAGCCAGTTATGTGGGATGATGGTGCAGTCTGGACTGCTGTTGTGGGAGAAGTATACCGTGCTAAGTGAACACAGAGTATGTGAAAGGTTTTCTATAGGAGGCAATCATTAAGGGTAATCTGTATATAGGAGTTCGTCTCTGAGAGACCCCCCCCCCCAACATGAGCTAATACTATAGGCCAGGAGTGAGTGACCAAAGTAGTCCAGTCCCTGGAATTGGGAAACAAACACTATGTTATTATCACTTATGTTATATATGTATGAGACTTTTTTTTTTTTTTTAGCCTCGAAATTATCACAAAACATTTTTCCTGTAGCATCGAAGTTAAGCAATCACATCCACGAAGAACAGGAGGAATATTCTGCTTTTGAATGGCAGGATAAAATGATCAGGGAACTCCAAATTCAAGAAACAGACCCCCAGTGAGTCAGAACACAGACATCAATCTCAAAGGGTAAAAGAACTGCCCATGGATTCTTTACAGTCACAGCTTGGTGACCTCAAGTAATCCTTTGCAAAAGAGTTGGAATAGACCATTACAAAAAGTATTATGTTGCACTCCAGTACTGAACATATCCTGATTGAGATCTGTGAAATAATGACTTCGAGATAGGATTGTTTCTACAGGCTCAGTTTGCAGTTACCATAATGTAAAGTGGAAATAATCACTTTGTTAAAATCCAATCTGTTTGGATCATGCTTTACACTAGTATCCCAAGACATGTAAATTTTTGTTAGTACAAAAGTACAGAATGAGAAAACAGACAATTCAAAGAACTGCAGGCCGATGGATGTTTCTCGGTCCATGTACTGCCTCTTTTCTTGGGTATACTGGTTGGCTTGCCCAGGGCTCCACAGATGACATACTGCATGTGCTCTTGGTTGTAGATCACAGCTGAACAAACTGCTCCGGAGTGTGAAAGGTCAGCACAGTGTAAACAGAAATCAGCAGTGACCTATGGAGTCGTCTCAAGACATAATAAATACCGTCTTCACGGTCCGTCCCACCTTCTGCTGATTCAGGTATTCTCTAGCGCCATGTGGCTTGTCTCTGGAGCAGTATTTCAAATCCAGCAGACCATTGTATTTGGAGCAGAATTGCTAACTATGCTTTTAATTTCAGCAAAATAACTTTCAGCTCCTTCTGAAAATGTAATCATATATGGGGAGCTTCATTGAGAAAGGATAAAATACTTTTTAAAACACTCCATTAGCTTTGGCTACCATTAGTTTTACTATTCTGTAAGAATTTCTCCTAGGTTTAGCTGATAAAAACAGAATTATTTTTTCAATCCAGATAGAATTTTGTGGTAGAGTCATTAACTTTTCCTCTCCTTGAAATCTCCCAATGACCGTTTGTTTTTCTGTACTCCTTTATTGAAGGGCATCTAGGCCAGTATTACCTCCTGCTAGAGTAGGTTGGACCCGCATTCATCCTGTTCCCTTCCCTGGGACAGCCACAAATCAATCAGGAGAGCCTGCACTAGTCCTTGCCCACGTTAGGTGAAGAGACTATCTCCGATTGTGCTTTGCCTTCAGCTAGCTCATGCTCACCTGGGTAGGTAAGAGACAGAGTTGCTCACCTGAACCTGAGGTGCCTGGATCTAGTGAAAGTAGACCATATACTATGTTCCCTGTGCACTCCAGGGCAAAGTTCAGGAAGCTGTGTGAATATATATGTGAAAAAGCGTTCCAATTCCCATCAAGTGCAAGATTCACATAGATTTGCTTGCCTAATGAGATAGCCTTGCAGAAGACCTAAAGCCCCTCACAGAATAATACTATCTGACACTGTGCTTCTAGATCTAAGTGTAGAGGGGTGATAGGAAGGAAAGCTTCCCTCCACTCCAAGCCAAACCAAACAGAAAGCCCAATCCATAACCTACAATAACTTAACCCAGATGGTCATATTTTCTTTAGACTGCTAACCATTTCCAGTGAATTCATTAGTTTCAGTGTTTCTTCTTTTCTATTCTTGTAGTTAACATTTTGGCTTGCCAAATTCTAGCCATCCAAGAACAGGAGAGATCAGATGCTTCAGATTAAACAGTTCAAAGTCAGTGACATTTAGTTAAAGTAAACAAATGGAATAAAATGGACTGCAGACTCACAGGTCCAAAAGTTAAAACTCGTTGACTGAAGCTTAGTGCTATTAGATGGTTGATTTTACTCAGAATTGAAGAGTTCATGAACAGTAAAGCCAGTAACAGTGGCACCAAAGAGAAAATGGGGCTGTTATGTTGAAGGAATGGTACAGACTTACCTGTTGTGTGGCATCATTTTAAATCCCAGAAAAATTTCCACGTGAAATAAAACAACTAAAACAATGAGAAACTAAAACAGTGGGTGAGAATATGTTGGTCATTAACATCTTCAACTTGGGCGGTTGTAATGATTCAGGGTAGGAAATCAGATGAGAAGGAACAAAATTAAAAGTTAAAGAGAACAAGAACCTAAAAAAATCTGGCTTAGAGAATTATGTGCATACATTTATATTTTAGCAATTCTTTATCCTGTAATAGATGCATTTGAAAATGAAAAACAAGGGCTCATGACTGGCTAAAAATAACTTCAAGACCTATCAGCAGTCATTTTTACCCAGCACCCTTTTGCTTTCCAAACTCATCACTTTGGTTGGCAGATAAAGATGTTCTTAGCTTACTTTGAATACTGTTTTTCTTTGGCCTTCATGTCCACCCTGTATATTTGAAATTGTCCATGGTCATCTCCCTTTACTTCTTCACAGCACTGCTTAAATATAGCACCTGCCTGATTTTTCCCCCCAGTTTAAAAGGTTCAACTTACTCTTCAATACAAAAGGAAACATGCCTCTTCCTGGACATCTAGGTACCATTCTGTACATGTCCACATGGTCTTTGTTGGTGTATGTACTTTGCAAGAACAAGAGTCACGTGTTTCGTAAGCTTGTATGATTCCTCCTCCTCTGCCACCACCCATATGGCTATTCCGTAAATGTTGAATCGATGTGAATTGCTTTCCAGTGCATTTATTGGCACATGTACTTTAGTAGGTCAAGATCCATCTCTTTTTGCAGCGCTTAGTGGTTTTCTTTTTGAATGCATTCCTGACCAGGCCAGAATTGTTGGATGTCTCTGAAAGTTGTTCACAGCTTGCTAAACAAGGAAGCAGCATGATTGTATTACTGTATTGTAGACATGTTCCAGGTTTAAACATCAAGGAAATTCTACTTATGTTTTACAGTTGGTTGTTCTTCTGTTTTGTTCTCATTTCTCCTCCCTCTCTCCTTTCCCCTACTTCTTTCCCTCCTTCTTCCTCTCTCCTTTCTCCCTCCCCTCGCTTTCTTTTAGTTCTTTTTAACAAAGCTCTCTTGTGAAACTCAAACATTTATAGCAGGATCAACAGCAGTGAAAGGCTGTCTTTTTCAGCCCGGCAAAACTGGACAAATGCAACTCCAGAAGCCTGGCCTCATACCTCAATTGAGGAAGGTGTCAACAAGTATGAGCTGCATCAAGGCTGGCCGAGCTCTTTGCTTGGGGATGGCATTGGCTCCAACAGCGGGAACACTGAGTTTCTAGCTTCAGGCTTTCAGTTCTCTCTATAGCTTAATGGCTCACAGCCCTTTTATGAGACAGCTGGATAACAATGTGCTTTTATGACAGCCTGACTCTTTTTTCCCCTTTTAAATCTCAAACTGTACTGTATAAGACATTCTGTCTCCTATCGTTCCATCAACAGGGCCTGAATAGCCAAGGCAAGTGCTCCTGAAGCACTTGTTTATTTCCTTGGATTTTTTTTTTTTTCCCACAATAAACGAATAAGGGAAAAGGAAGGTCCTGGATGTGAAAGATGGCTGGTAAAGGCCTCTGTGTGAGGTCCTTGGTGAGATAATCTCATTCTAAAGATCGGGGTGACTGGAATTTCCTTTCCTTCCATCCCCCGCAGACATCCCCCTCCCCAGCAACCTTCTAATACAAATCCTTAAGCATTAAGTCAGGCGGAAAATGAGTCTACTCTACATTTATCTTCCTGAATGGCAGTCAACCCCCGCTTAATCTTTCAACATATATTTGTTCAATGGATCAACAGATTGTGTAAGCAGCATGACGGTTGGGTTTAGAAATGTGTCTGCTCATGTTTGGTTTGTGCTGAACCATTGACCATTTTGTTTGTGAATCCATCATAAATTATATCTCTGAGTTACCCAGCGCTAGGGATGGGGACAGAGGACAGTGCTCATACAGGCGGAAAGACTTTTAGTCACTGTCATTTTCCAGTATTGAGAATGCTGACTTGTTTTATTTTGGAATGCTTTTTAATATTTTCAAAATAGAAAACCTCAATGTTAATTCCTTCCTGTTTTCCCAAAGGTGTCTCTTACAAATTCTTCTGTCCTTTCCCCATTAAAACAAAGTAGGCTTTGAAGGCACAGAGTAATTAATAAAATAGTGTAACATATTACTAAGAAGGCTAAGAATTAAAAAAACCTGTGACTCTTTGGACATACTAGTTCAAATCACTGCTCCTTAAAAATGAGAAGAGTTTATGTGTTAAAAGATTGAGGCATCGATCAGTCAATTCATCACACAACTGATTTGACCTTTTTTTTTTTTTTAACAAATTGTCAGTTTCCTTAAATTTTCAAGTTATAATTCAACCAATCAACCAGTATTTACTGTGTTCCTACTACATTAAACTCAGTGGAAAAAATATAAAAAGGCGAAAATTTCCTGACCTCAATGATTTAAATCAAGTTGGAGGAATAATACATATGTTTGTTAAAAGGTAGTTTGAGGATTCCTAAATAAAAATGGGGGGATGAGAAAGTTTGTGTTGTAGTATTG